>NC_079440.1:5145035-5165035 GCF_903798145.1 Danio aesculapii
TGAGTAATTAAAATATTCCAACTACTTAAAAACACAGAAATTCTGCAGAATACTTGTGGATCCAGGCACGAGCGTGTCCTCAGAGCGAGTTTTCTCCACCGCGATATCATGGATCAGCTGTGGCTGATGTTTATTAGTGTCACTAATCGGTGAACAGCGTTAGAGCCAATCACAGCCTTTTCTGTTGAGCGCCTGATCAACCATAGGCGTTTAACATCTCACTCGACAACGTTTAATATATATAATTTTTTATATTTTATATATAAATTTTTTTTTAGAAAGTTTTTTTTGGTGAATATAAAGTTTATTTATATATAAATGAATTTATATATATATATATATATATATATATATATATATATATATATATATATATATATATATATATATATATATATATATATATATATATATATGAATCACTTTTATATGAAAATCATAACAATAATGTGTTTACTCTCTCAACAAAACTATTCACATTTCTTAAATTATTGACTGACTTCAAACTTTTATAGTAGATGTAATATTTTGGTGGAGAACGTTTACCATTGTACTGTTTTGGTTATATAGTGGTAAACATGCATTCTTTGTTTCTACTTGATTTTGGACAGTATTTTAGTCTGCTAAATTGCTCTTAAATTTGCATTAAAAGATTTTACATTTCATTTTCTTAAGCGTGCAGCTACTCTTGAGACAGAAGATGGATTGCTTCATGTCATAGCGTGCGTTTAAAGTAGATCCATTACCATTTACTGCCAAAACGGTGATTTACTGAACAAACTGAACAATAAATGAGCCAATTTAAGTCGAATTTATCAGTAATTTTGCGTAATGATAAACAGACTTCGACCGAAAACTTCACAGCTGAGACTGAGGGAAATAAATTCTTCAGATAATTGTTTTCTGTTGAAATGTCTCTTCCACTTTGAGAGCATTATCCGTCAGTGACCCGTCTATGTGAAAGATTCATTCACGTCCTACTGCATGCTACAATCACAGCTCGCGTTTACACATCAAATTGTGCGGAACGTGTTAATTCAGCGAAGGTTTTGAAGTGTGCAGACCGTCTTGTAAATATTCTCCCGTTCAAAACATTCAGACAGGAATACTGATGAGGCTAATTGAGAGGTCGGGGATGAAGTAGATGTTGTTGTTGTTTTTTTTTCATGTGCGTGTGTTTATTGGCCGGAGTCATAGCTTGTGATTCTTTGACTCAGAAACGCTCTCATTACTCGAACCTCTGCTGATTTGGAATTAAATGGCAGCTGTGTCTTCTGAAAGCAAAAGAACGGCCAAGATATCTTGTCGTAAATGATGCGTCAAAACAGCTAAATCATCAGTGGTCTTAGCGTGGTATGTTTTTAGACTAATGCCACCATATGTGCGATGTTAGGCCAGCCGATGGAGGTCTTTGGGTGTCAGCTGTCCTGGCTGTGGACGGAGCAGTGCTGTCCCGTTGCTTTTGTCCCCTCTTTGAAATCAACTTCAAACACGGCCATTCAGAAAGGTAAACATGAGCAGGTGGACAAGGGGTCAATAAACTAGCTGCTGTTGTTTCCACTGTTGGTCCAATGAGTCATGGAGAAGCTGAAGAAAGAGAGATTTTCAAGAGAAGATTAAAAGAGAGTATTGAATCAAGGTTGAGATTATCTGAGAACATTCTAGTGGGTTAGAGATAACTAAGAATGTCTGCAAGAAAGTCTGAGATAATTGAGAATATTCAGGAAGGTCTAAAATTATTGAAAATGGTCAAGAAAGTCTGAGATGATTGAGCTCATTCAAGAAAACCTGAGAAGATTGAGGACATTCAAGTTGATTAGAGATAACCTAGAGCATGCAAGAAAGTCTGAAATGATTGAGAACATTTAAGAAAGGCTGAGATGATTGAGAGCATGCAAGAAGGTCTAAGATTATTGAAAATGGTCAAGAAAGTCTGAGATGATTGAGCTCATTCAAGAAAACCTGAGAAGATTGAGGACATTCAAGTTGATTAGAGATAACCTAGAGCATGCAAGAAAGTCTGAAATGATTGAGAACATTTAAAAAAGGCTGAGATGATTGAGAGCATGCAAGAAGGTCTAAAATTATTGAAAATGGTCAAGAAAGTCTGAGATGATTGAGCTCATTCAAGAAAACCTGAGAAGATTGAGGACATTCAAGTTGATTAGAGATAACCTAGAGCATGCAAGAAAGTCTGAAATGATTGAGAACATTCAAGAAAGGCTGAGATGATTGAGAACATTCAAGAAATGATTGAAATCATTCAAGAAGACCTGATATGATTAAGAACATTCAAGAAGGCCTGATATGATAGAGATCATTCAAGAAGGTCTGAGATGATTAAGAACAATCAAGAAAGTCTGAGATGACTGAGATCATTCAAAAAAAAGTCTGACAACATTCAAGAAAGTCTGAGATGATTCAGAACATTAAAGTGGGTTGGGGATAATTGAGAACAATTAAGAAGGTCTGAGAAGATTGAGAACATTCAAGAAAGTCTGAGAAGATTGAGGTCATTCTAAAAAGTCTGAGATGGTTGAGATCATTCAAGAAAGTCTCAGATGATTGGAAACATTCTCAAAGTCTGAGATGATTAAGAACATTGAAGTCTGTTAGAGAGAATTGAAAACAATCAAGAAGGTGTGAGATGATTGAGATCATTCAAGAAAATCTGAGACTATTGAGATCATTCAAGAAAATTGGAGACTATTGAGACAATTTAAGAAGGCCTGAGATCATTCAAGAAAGTTTAGGATCATTTAGAAGTAAATAAATAGTATAAAAAATAAATAGTAAAAAAATTTGATAATGTTCAAGAATACATTAGAGAAATATTAAGATTAAGTTTGACTTGAGAAGAGAAGCAATATTCAACTGTTGCAAAACATTTTATGAATACTTGTTGAAAACATTAAGATACGGTTTGACATTTTGTGACTAAAATGTAAGAACTTTCAAGGTTGGATATTTTTGGACAATCTTTAATAATACAGAAATATTTGAGGCCATTTCAGAGGAAAAGATCATTTGGGAACCATAAATTGGTCCAAATTGAGATTTGATGTGACTCAAAAGAAAGAAATGAAGTACAGTGACCTTGCAGACACATTTCAGAGGATTTAAATGTGAAAATATAAAGTTTAATTTAAATAGGATATATTCATATTCATTTGTTTGACAAATAGATTTGGTTTGTTTCCAGAAATTCTCATATGAAACGAAAGATTGATCATTCTTAATCTAAACACTAATTAGTGGAGCCTTCCTTTCTGAATGCAGGTCCTGAGTACATCTTTTATCAACACTATTATCCATCACACTAAACATGCTGTCTAGGTAGTCAGCTCACTAGTAACTGAAACAGAGCCCATGTCTATGAATCATTAGATGCTTTGTATGACATGTTTGGCTTACACATCACAAAACAATGGTGTCCATGAGTGTCAAGTGTCCTCAGAGTCTAGTGATTCAGACATGAGTAGACTGAAGGTTGAGGGTCAAAGTCAGGGTCAGCGATCTCCAGCGCTCCACAGACGGCTGTAGAAAAGCGCAGGGCTTCATGAATGCTGCAGTGTGTGTCAGCCTTTGGAAACTGATGGATTGGCTGATAAAGTCTGCGCCTCGCACCTCCAGAGAGTCCGAGCCGCTGAGAGCAGTCATTGTAGTGCTGGAGCTGTGATGTTTTCTGAAGTAACATCAGCACTCAGAAATGTGTCAGGAACTCTTTTAACCCAAGAAAGGGAAGTTTGGAGGATAAACGGTCCGGGGATTACCCGTAAGGGAAAATATGGCTATGAACTGACTTGTGATTCAGAGTTCAGTGAGTGATTCATTGCACTTATTTGTTTGATATTTACGTTTAGTAGTTTTGCAAAGCATCTGCTAAATGACTAAATTATATATTCATCTGTTTGAAGAGAAGTTTATTTGGTTTTAGAGTAAATGGTGAGCTTTACCTTGAAGTATTTTTATATATAAAACATATAAACCTTTCAAGAAGAATCTATTTCACAATCTTTTTATATCAACGCTTGTTTGATTTAACCAACAGAATATAATACTTATAGAAAATAACAAAACAATTACAGGCCATGACAGTTTAATGATTTTAATTAAACATATGTCACAATTTATGCTATTAGCAAGCCATTAACTAATAGTATTAGCCCAATAAACTGCTAATTAGCTGCTTATTAATAGTAAGGTGGAACTTGGGTTTAGGTTTAGGATTAGTGATGTATAAAAAAATAAACTTTTTAACTACACAAGTTTGGCCAGAGGAGAAATGGTCGTGCCCAACTGAGCCTGGTTCCTCTCGAAGTTTTTTCCCTTTACTTTCGTCAATTGGTGACGGTTGTTACTCGCCGCTGATGCCAATGACTTGCATGGTTCGGGACTTGTGGAGCTGTGCATTGAATGGATTTGCTCTTCAGTGTTTGGACTTTCAGCAGTGAGCGCCATCTTTCAGATGAGACATTAAACCGAGGTCCTGACTCTCTGTGGTCACTCTCTGTGGACTCCCATGGCACTTAGTAGGGGTGTAACCCTGGTGTCCTGGACAAATCCCCTTTACCAGCCCTTAACCATTATGGCCTCCCAATCATCCCCATCGAATTGGCTGTATCACTGTCTCTCCACTCCACCAATAGCTGGGATGTGGTGAGTGCACTGACGCCATTGTCCTGTGGCTGCTGTCGCATCATCCAAGTGGATGCTACACACTGGTGGCGGTGTGGAGAGACTCCCCTCATGATTGTGAAGCGCTTTGGGTGTATGGCCGTACACAATAAATGCGCAATATAAATACACATTACATTACAACTTCAGCTCTGAAAACTGGATTGACACCGTTTAAATTTACTATAATCTTATATGTTAAGCTGCTTTGACACAATCTATATTGTAAAAGCACTACAGAAATAAATATGAATTGAATTGAACTAATAAAAACTGTTAATATCGCAATAATAGGCAGATAATTGCCCAGTAATTAATTGCATGAATTGTGACCTAAACTAAAGTGTTACCAAATTTATTGTTTAATGGGGATTTTTGTGCATATATTTATTCATTTGATTGAATAGTTATTCTACTATGATTTGTGATTAAGGTCCTGTGATTAATTTGTATATTTGTGTAATGACTTGGCTAGATGGTTAAGTAATTGGACATCATTGCCATCAGTTCATATATCCATCTAGACAGACTGATCTTTAACAGCTAAAAGAGCCAATATTTTTATACTTGTAATCAGTGAATGGATTATTGGGGAATAATTGGTTTGAGAAAATAACAAGAACTGAAGGAATTAAAAACGTCACATTACAATACAGGCGAATGTCAGAGACGATGCATAAAAAAATAAATTATAGAGAAGTGTAAACAATTTAGCTTATAATGTGCTACAAGGCAGCATCACCAATAAGGTTTAACAGTATTAGTAAAAATAATAATCATAATAATAAGCATCTCTTAGCATTTAATGGTATTACTGCAGATGTGTGTTGATTTATTTGTTAGATGGAGAGAAAGAGACAGGGATAAATAGAATAAGATGGATAGAGTGAGATTGATAGTGTGAGATGAATGGAGAGAGAGTGATGGATAGATTTAGATAGAGTGAGATGGACAGTAAGAGAGAGGGATTGGTAGAAAAAGAGCGTGAGAGATAAAAAGAGAGAGGGACTGAGAGTAAGATGGATAGAAAGAGAGAAGGGTGATAGAATCAGATTGAGTTAGAAAGGGAGAAGGATTGATAGAATAAGTTAGATAGAGTTGGATGGATAGAGTGAGATGGATAGAGAAAGAAGGATGGATAGATTTAGATCAGGTTCGATGGACAGAAAGAGAGGGATTGCTAGAATAAGACACAGTTAGATGGATCTAGTGAGATGGATGGAAAGAGAGAAGGATAATAGAATCAGATCGGGTTAGAAAGGGAGAGGGATTGATAGAATAAGATAGATAGAAAGAGGGATGGATTAAATCAGATTGAGTTAGGTAAGCAGAAAAGAGAGGGATTGATAGAATAATATGGATAGAAAGAGGGATGGATTAAATCAGATTGAGTTAGGTAGGCAGAAAAGAGAGGGATTGATAGAATAAGATGGATAGAGGGAGATTGATAGTGTGAGATGAATGGAGAGAGAGTGATGAATAGATTTAGATAGAGTGAGATGGACAGAAAGATAGAGGGATTGGTAGAAAAAGAGAGTGAGATTGATAAAAAGAGAGAGGGACTGAGAGTAAGATGGATAGAAAGAGAGAAGAATGATAGAATCAGATCGAGTTAGAAAGGGAGAAGGATTGATAGAATAAGATACAGTTGGATAGTTGGAGTGAGATTGATAGAGAGAAGGATGGATAGAATCAGCTCGAGGTAGATGGACAGAAAGAGAGAGGGATGGATAGAATATGATATATAGAGTGAGATGGATAGAGAAAGAAGGATGGATAGATTTAGATCAAGTTCGATGGACAGAAAGAGTGGGATTGCTAGAATAAGACACAGTTAGATGGATCGAGTGAGATGGATAGAAAGAGAGAAGGATGATAGAATCAGATCGAGTTAGAAAGGGAGAGGGATTGATAGAATAAGATAGAGTTGGATAGATGGAGTGAGATTGATAGAAAGAGAAGTATGGATAGAATCAGCTAGAGTTAGATGGATAGAAAGAGAGAGGGATGGATAGAATATGATATATGGAGTGAGATGGATAGAGAGAAGGATGGATGGAATCAGCTCGAGGTAGATGGACAGAAAGAGAGAGGGATGGATAGAATATGATATATAGAGTGAGATGGATAGATTTAGATCAAGTTCGATGGACAGAAAGAGAGGGATTGCTAGAATAAGACACAGTTAGATGGATCGAGTGAGATGGATAGAAAGAGAGAAGGATGATAGAATCAGATCGAGTTAGAAAGGGAGAGGGATTGATAGAATAAGATAGAGTTGGATAGATGGAGTGAGATTGATAGAAAGAGAAGGATGGATAGAATCAGCTAGAGTTAGATGGATAGAATATGATATATAGAGTTAGATGGATAGAGTGAAATGGATAGAGAGAAGGATGGATAGAATCAGCTCGAGTTAGATGGATAGAATATGATATATAGAGTTAGATGGATAGAGAGAAGGATGGATAGAATCAGCTCGAGTTAGATGGATAGAATATGATATATAGAGTTAGATGGATAGAGTGAAATGGATAGAGAGAAGGACGGATAGAATCAGCTTGAGGTAGATGGACAGAAAGAGAGAGGGATTGATAGAATAAGATAGATAGAGGGATGGATTAAATCAGATTGAGTTAGGTATACAGAAAAGAGAGGGGTTGATAGAATAAGATGGATAGAGTGAGATGGATGGAAAGCGAGGGATGGATTAAATCAGATTGAGTTAGATGGACAGAAAAGAGAGGGATTGATAGAATAAGATGGATAGAGTGAGATGGATAGAAAGAGAATGATGGATAGAATCAGCTAGAGTTGGGTAGATGAGTAGAAAGGGAGAGGGATTGATGGATTTGTTTTAATCTGTTTCTTGTATTTTTGGATGTTGTTAAACTCCATAGTTTTTTCAAGTTCTATAATAAGTTTGCAGAAAAATGATCGATCCCTCATTCTCTCTTTAGGAACTATGAATCTAAAACTTTTTAGATTTTCACGAGACTCTCAGAATTCGTCATTTTGATTGCTTGTTGGCAAAATATGTCTTATTTTCCTCCATCACCGTCCTTTCAGCAGCAGCAGCAGTGCAGAAAACACTGTGATCAGATTAGTTTTCCTCTTGTTGCTACGGCCGTGTTGAGTGACCGTGTCTGTAATACAGCACAATAAGCCATTTGGACACCACTATCCTCAGCCAGAGTTCAGAGTTCATAATCATTAGCAGGCTCTTCTTTTTGTTTTTACCTGCAGGTCTGTTTCAAGCAGCACAGTGCCTCATATCAGAGAAATCCATGTGCAATGTGGATCCTGTCACCAGTGGTGTAAAGTAACAAATCAAACTACTGTAACTGAGTAGTTTCTCTCAGAAATTCTAATTTACTAAGTAGTTTTAAAAATGTCTACTTTTACTTTCCCTTGAGTACATTTTTACTGCAGTATCTGTACTTTTACTCCAGCTACTCTCCTTCATTCTGCAGTCACAACTTTATTTTTCTTGTCTGTGGGGATTAGAAAAATCAGTCCTGTGATTCCTGTCCAATCAAATCACACAATGAAGGTAAAAGGCATTATAATGAACTACTGTACCTTTAGACATTGTTGACTTATAATCACAGCAAACTGTTGGGAAACATTAAAAGTGTCCAAGAAAATGTCCAAAATCTTTACACACATGGACCCAAACTGTTTAGATGCATGTCACTAGCTATGTTTCCATCCACCTATTTTCATGCGCATTTTGGATGATAAAAAACGTATAACTGAGGAGGATAAACTTTTTATTCGATTAGAAAAGATGCGCATGAACTACGATGGAAACACTTTTACCGCACAAATTTCAGTATGCGCATTAAAAAAGGTCATGTGATGATGAAAATGTGTTTAAATGGACAAACCTGCAGGCTGAGCGCACTGTAAAACATCTGAACTGTTGTTTTGGTCATTCTAAAACGCCTTACCGTTTAAGTATTAGTGTTATAATATTATTAATGACCTCCAGAATCAACAGCGTCTGTGCTCCACGTCTCACACCTTCAAACGCCACTGCGCATTCACTTCATGTCAGGATTGCCTTCTGAGGCGCAAGTCATTTATTAGATGAAGAAAAGATTGACGCAGCTTCTCTTACCGTAGTAAATTCAGTTTTTACTGTTGATATTTGGCGCCAGATAATCAGGAAGTGACGATTTTGTTCACTTTGACTCGTTGGATGGAAACGCTTCTTTATTCGCACGTCTTTAATGCGATAATCCAGTTTTGCGCATAAAGTTCATTCGCATTTTTGGATGGAAACATAGCTACTGATAAGAAGATGACGGATGTTTACTGTTTGATGACTGTAATAACCTTAAACACCCAGCAGCCACAAGACGTCAACATAATGTTAGATTGACGTTGTACCTCAACGTTGCATTTTGTTTGGAAATGAAAATCGGTTTAACGTCAGAACCCAACATCAGGCCGACATGAATCTCCAACGTCCAACCTAAAATCAACCAAATATCAATGACTAATAAGGTTCTAGTTTGACGTTGTGTGAACGTTACCACTATGACTGTTTGATAGGGTTTGAACTGTATTCACTAGTTCAGACTTAATTGGGATCATTACGGGGCATCGGTAAGAATGCACATAATCCAGGAGTCCAGTCAGAGGTATTTAATGGGTTAATTTGAATATGCACATATGTGTGTGGTTTCTACAATAAACACAAAGGATATAAATAATCAGTTTACAATGACATGATGAATGAACATCAAATTACAGATGAAATATTAGAACAGAATATGTAGCTAAATAAATGTTTACATAATTACTGCACCCAATAAAGCATGTGGCTTCAACCCACAATAACTGCAAATTTCACTGACATTGTTTAAATAGCACTACACAATGCAGATACTGTATATATGGTATAACACTCAAACATATTTGATACTTAGTTATCAACAACTCGTTATTACAACGTTAATAAACATTCCATTGCTAGCATTAGCTCAATGCACGTGCAATGTGACATATGACACGTCCGACCGGCGAGTGCAAACCCTAACAACAATGCAAGCATGGCAGCTTCATGAACATTTATGTTGGAACTTGGAAGTAAACTTACTTTAAAAGTTACGCACCCTCATAAGCTAGGCCGTGATACATCTGGCGACTCGAATACCTCTCACGTGCCCTCTCACGAGTCCTCCGTAGCACTAAAGCGAAACTGCAAGTTGCGTCAGTCTCTGGGGGCGGGACTAAGGTATAGCTGTCAATCAATCCTAAACTACTATTAATTCCCTAAACCTTTTCAACAGTGACGTCTGTCAGACGTTGGATTTTGGTTACCATACCTGACGAATAAATGTCAGTATTTTATGTCAATATGACACTCGTTCAAGATGTTGGCTCAACGTTGGATTTTGGTCATTTTTCAACACAACCTTAAATCAACCAAATATCAACATCATTTGACATCATTAATAGTCATTAAAGTAATGTATTCCTTAGATGCTGGCTAGACAATGAATTTTGGTCACATGACATCATGACCTAAATCTAACCTAATATTAACGTCTTATGTTGTGTGCCTGCTGGGCAATAACTAAATGCACTACAGAATGTTACGTTTACACACATCCACAAATTACATATGAATAGATCAGCTTTTTACAGCGTAATACTCACTACTCACAACTCTTGAGTACTTTTGAAAGTCTACTTTAAGTCTACTCTTTACTCATACTTTGAGTAATAATTACAACAGATACTTTTACTCTACTTGCACTTCATTTTTGGGCCAGTAATGGTACTTTTACTCAAGTATGATTTTTCAGTACTCTTTCCACCACTGCCTGTCACAGAGTGATTGATTTAGGGTCTTCCTTGACTTTATGGCTTTGTTTGCGCTGCTTGTTTTTCATGGGGCTCTTAAATGGCCCCTATCTCCTCCGCAGTGCAGGGTATTGTGTTCATCTCTCTCCGAGCCTGAGCCACGTCACATTTTCCACCTGTGTGTTTATGACTCTCGCCCTGTGAGTCTGAACAACACATTCCCACAATTTATCTCTGCTTCAGTGCTCGCTCAGAATACGTCCGCATTTTAGCTGCTGCTGCTTTTTACATCTGATTTAATTCATGCTTAATGCTTTAATTCATGCTTAATGAAAATAATTCTGGAGAAAACTTAAATGACTGGATGGCTTTATTTAAATGTGGATAAAATAGCATTGGTTGTGAACACAATTTAAGGCAAGGCAAGTTTATTTATATAGCACATTTCATACACAATTGTAATTCAAAGTGCTTCACATGAACAGGAATAAAAGAGACCAGTATGAGAAAATAAAAACAACGAAAAATATAAATGATTTAAAACAGATTAAAATGTGTTAAACCGGTTTTAAAAGAATGAAAAAGAAAAAACGGACATAATAGTGCAATCTGTTGGACAAAGCACAGTGCTCGGTCAAACATTAAGGACGTTTAATACTTTTTTTGAAGACATTTATTATGTTGCTGGCTTCTATTTAAAAAAAATAGTAATCATTTTTTGCCCTCTTATCAAAGTGTCATGCAAAAAATATAACTGTTTCCACAAAAATGTGAAGCAGCATGGCTGGATTTTTTTGTTTTGTTTTCTTTACTTTCTGCCGATTTTAATACTGATATACTGTACGAACTAGATTTTTCTTTCCATTAAATTTATTTTACTGAATATGGATTGGATCTATTTAACATTCATTCAATTTTCTTCAGTTTAGTCCTTTATTTATCAAGGGTCGCCACAGCGGAATGAACCGCCAACTATTCTGGCATATGCTTTTTACGCAGAGGAAAAAGTGTCATGCAAAATATAACTGTTTCCACAAAAATGTGAAGCAGCATGGCTGGATTTTTATTTTGTTTTGTTTTCTTTACTTTCTGCCGATTTTAATACTGATATACTGTACAAGCTAGATTTTTTTTTCTCCATTAAATTTATTTTACTGAATATGGATTGTATCTATTTAACATTCATTCAGTTTTCTTCAGTTTAGTCCCTTATTTATCAGGGGTCGCCACAGCGGAACCCAGTACTGGGAACATTTAACATTCAGCTTGCTGAAATTTAAAGAGAGACACAAGACAAAAAAAATCTTAAAGTTTCTTCAAATAACATCTAATTGAACACATTTGTTTAATAAACGTAATTCAGCACATAGTATTTAAAGAATTTCTGGAAAATTAATAATTCAGAAAATTAATCTTTATGTGAAAGGAATGAAGTGCATTTTAAAAATGATTGTTTTGGAGTACACTGTAAATAATGCTGGGTTTCACACACATCCTTCATGCTGTTCCAACACAAATGGATTAGGTTAACTTAATCGTTTTTATAAAGTTCAGTTGATTGAACATAAAACAATTGAGTTGTCCCAAAAAAAACTTAATAATTGGGTTTTTTCAGCTCATTTTAAATATATACACTACCTGACAAACATCTTGTCGTCAATCCCAGTTGTAAGAGCAACAAATAGTAACTTGACTTCTAGTTGATCATTTGGAAAAGTGGCAGAAGGTCGATTTTTCATATGAATCATCTGTTGAACTACATCCCAATCATCACAAATACTGCAGAACACCTATTGGAACCTGCATGGACCCACGATTCTCAGAGAAATCAGTCAAGTTTGATGAAGGAAAAATCATGGTTTGCGGTTACATTCAGTATGGGGCGTGTGAGTGGATGACAACATCAACAGCCTGAGGTATCAAGACATTTGTGCTGCCCATTACATTATAAACCACAGGAGAGGACAAATTCTTCAGCAGGATAGCGCTCCTTCTCATACTTCAGCCTCCATATCAAAGTTCCTGAAAGCAAGGAAGGTCAAGGTGCTCCAGGATTGGCCAATCCAGTCACCAGACATGAACATTATTGAGCATGTCTGGGGTAAGATGAAGGAGGAGGCATTGAAGATGAATCCAAAGAATCTTGATGAACTCTGGGAGTCCTGCAACAACGCTTTCTTAGTCATTCCATTTTTCGGTTTGTTTAAACTACTTACTTAAAATGAGCTTAAACAACACAAATCTAGAGTTTTCTTTTGGGACATGTAATTTTTATTTATTTATATATTTTTAATGTTCAATGCACATAAAGTTGTTACATTAACTTAATTGATTTATGTTGAGACAGCATGTTTGATTAGTGTTTTAGGAATAAAGCACAATAACTTTGAATATAGTTCAGTTGTCGTGAGCTAATTGGTGTAGTTGTAAGGGAGAAGATTGTACACGTGATAAATACAGCTGATGGCGTCTGATTGCTGTGATCATATGTCACACCAGACATGCTTTGTGTTACACCAGAAAACCACAAGTGAGACTCCCTGGATCATAGTACTTGTTTTATGCAAAAACCCATCCCTTCCTTGAAAGAAAACACAAGCTTGGTGCAGGACGTAATTATGTGGCATGTTTATTTGTGGTGCCATGACTTTCAGGAATAAAATGGCGTTTGATGAAATCCCACCGGAGTTGTTGCTCCAGAATGTCAACCAAAGTTATAACCTCTAAAACACCGCCATTTCCCAGGTGTTTCTGTCAGGCCCTTGATATTGTCTGCAGGTGAAGTTGGCGTCCCATTAGGAGAGCTAGAGGTCCTTGTTCGGACACGCTTTTGACTTGTACGCTGCCAATCTGAGCATGTTAGCGTCACGCTTTTTTTTATTCAGAGTTTCAAAGCGAGCGCTGTATTTACTCAGCTGAGAGTGTTATTCAGTGGCCACAAGTGACTGTTCTGCATCCGTTTCACTTTAAGCCTTTCCTCAGGTCATTTCATTCACAGAGCAGGAGTCGAGGGAGTGTTCGGAAAAAGAAAAGCTGCTTCTGCTCACAGTCACGCAGGTCTATTCATCGCTTTTGTTTCAGAGTTTCCATGGCTAATCTTAAATTGCTTTTCCATAATTTAAAAAGGTCCTAAATTATGGAGGACCAGGACTGCCAGTTAGAAATAAAATGGAAAATCTAATTATCAACTGGATAATAAAAATATATACAAAAAAACTATTTAAATGAACAAATAATGGACAAATAAATAGATATAGATTATACATATCATATCTAGAGTGTTGTAGCTGTTTAAGAAACTTCGTAAGACTCACACTTTTAGCATTGCTTTTAACTTATGATGATCATTTTGTTTACTTTTTTTATTCTGTCTTATGGTTCATATTTTTATTGTTTTGTTGCATCTTTTTTATTGTTGTGCTGTTTCTGCTAATGTTGGTATTTTGCCTCGTTTTGTTAGTATTTTGCCTTGTAGCGCTAAGAGTCTAAGAAAAGAGCATTACAAATAAAATGTATTATTATTATTATCTGATCGAAAGTAAAAGTTATTTCCCTTTCTCAGCTGGTTGAATCAGAGGTATTTAAACCGTAATATACTTTATGTAAAATGTATTTTAAAATAAGTACATACTGTTTACTTTGAAATGTTGCTATAAATACAAACCTAGACATTATATGTGGTTATCAGAACAATGCTGTAGTTTTTTCCCTTCAATTTATTCATTTATTCATTATCCTTTGGCTTAGTCTCTATTTCAGAGGTCACCACAGTGGAATGAACTGCCAACTATTCCAGTATGTTTTACATGGCAGATGTGTTGCTGCAACCCAGTATTGGGAAACAAGTATTAAAAGTCGATAAATCAATTTAAAGAAATCTAAAGGCCTAAAAAAGTATTGAAAGTCTTCAATTATATTTTACAAGATATTCAATTTTGTATATGTTTTTGATAGCGTCATGTGTAGTTGTTAGTTTGCTTTAATTTAATCTGCAAATATTGGGAAAACAGTCGCATGCTCATTTTATTTATTTTCAATTTCTAAAATTCTAATATATGAATCAGCCAATTTACTAGTAAATATTTGGGAGTTTAAAGTTTCATTAATTCATTTAAAAGATCAGAGAATTTGTTAAAGCCTTTTAAACTGGTCTAATGATTTCTGTTTTGTATTTCTCTCTTATGAACTTTTCATGAGGGTAGTTCACTAAATAAATTCTTTTGTTCTTTGTTGCCACCTTTATGAATTATATTACATTGAAAGCAAGTTATCACAAGAGACTTTGTATTTGTGCTTAAAATGTCGCCGATGTTACTAGTTCAGACCTAAAACCTATGGAGAGTCTTAAAAAATATCTTAAAGGGTATTGAATTTGGATCTGATTCCTGTATATACCCTGCTATAGCGCATGTGTTTGGACTGTGGGGGAAACCGGACCACCTGGAGGAAACCCATGCCAACATGGGGAGAACATGCAAACTTCACACAGAAATGCCAATTGGCTCACCCAGAACTCGAACTAGCAACCTTCTTGCTGTGAGGCGACCATTGAGCCACTATGCCACTCCCTTCAATTTAGATTTTATTTTATTTTTTTTTTCTTTAGGTGGTTTTAAAAAGGTCTCAAGTTTTGAATTTACCCTTGCAGAACCCTGTTTCATGTATTCATTTAGTGAAGCGTCTCATTGTTTATTTCTCTTCTTGGTGTGTTTCAGTGGAGAATGGATGGATTCTGGAAGTCTGTGGCACGTACCGTCCCCAGAGCTCCACAAGACATGCGGATCCTGAACCCCTATTTCATACAGGAAGCCTCGTTCAGGTTAATCGGCCTTCCACACAACAATGGCCTCATGGGAAGAGGGGTGAGAAACAAACACAATAATCAATAAATCAGTCGATTCATGATATTAAAACACAGCGATTGCCATGACTGAAATCGCTTTCGTCATTTAAAAAAAATACCACAGCTTCTATATCATAGATCTCAAACTCGATTCCTGGAGGGCCTCAGCTCTGCACAGTTTTGCTCCAACCCTAATCAAACACAGCTGATCCAGCTGATCGAGGTGTTTAAGACTACTAGAGACTAATAAGGAGGTGTGAGTTGGAGCTAGCGACCCAGTGGCGCAGTAGGTAGTGCTGTCGCCGCACAGCAAGAAGGCCGCTGGTTCGAGCCTGGGCTGGGTCAGTTGGCTTTTCTGTGTGAAGTTTGCATATTCTCCCTGTGTTCGTGTGGGTTTCCTCCGGGTGCTCCTGTTTCCCCCACATTCCAAAGACATGCGGTACAGGTGAATTAAGAAGGCTAAATTTTCCATAGTGTGTGTGAATGAGTGTGGATGTTTCCCAGAGATGGGTTGTGGCTAGACGGTGATAAAACCATAAAAACATGGTGGATAAGTTGGTGGTTCATTCCGCTGTGGCGACCACAGATTAATAAAGGGACTAAGCTGAAAAGAAAATGAATGAATGAATGAGTCGGAGCTAAACTGTGCAGAGCTGTGGCCCTCCAGGAATTGAGTTTGCTCTATATGAAGACTGTTTCATAACAAAAGATAAAACATTGGCTACGTTTACATGGACATCGGTAATCGAATTACGACAATAATAAGATTAAGATGTTTACATCAGTTGCTTTTCGAATATTCTTTTCATGATCTATGTTACAGCACATAATTTGCTTAACCTCATTGTGTCACCGCGCTATCCACATTTCCTCCGGAGTTCAAGTAATTTCGGGTGTTTCATTTTTAATTTTTGACTTTAACTGCAGTTTGGCACTTTCACTTTCATTCGGGAACATTTCATGCATGCCCCCTGTGACAAACTGAGGTATTGAATGCAACTATGAACTGCTGGAAGAGTGTTGTTTTAATGGAAGTTCATACCGCACGCTGAATAAAAGAAAAAAACCTCGGCATTTCGCGATGCAGATGTCTGTGGTCTGCACTGACTTGGTAGGTGCAGAGAGTGTCAATCAGCCGTGTGGGTGTGACGTCCTACATGACGGTAATAGTTCGATTAAGGTGTTTACATGTCTGTCCTGCACTTCAAATATGCAACTAATATCAGCATACTCCACATGTCCTAATTTGATTTCTCTTTAGTTCGATTATGACTTTAATCAGATTAAATTAATCAAAATTCGCTGTTTACATGGTCGACTCGTAATCAGAGTATTGTCTTAATCGCATTAAAATCGAATTATTGGTGTCCATGTAAACACAGTCAATGTTATGTAGGTTATTTAAAGGATGACTTCTAACATTTGAACCACTGTTATCAATTCTGATTCTGGTCGATTCTCATTTTCGCGGTACAAAAACAAGCATTAAACACCATAAGCAAAAATAAACTCCACTGTAAAATTGCATTACATTTTTTTTTTTTTTGTTTTTGATCAAATCAACTTTTCTAGTCATCTCAACTTACATCATTCAAACTGCCTAAAAATATTGACACCGGCCTGTAATTTAATATTGTTAAATTATAATAAATCAAGCATTATCATGTTGAGAGGAAGTCACTTCCTTCAGCGGTATCATCATAACTATCTATCTCTCTACCGTAGAACAGGTTTTGTCGAAATTGCAGGTTACAAATTATTATTAAATAATAAAAATTTTATATAATACAAACAAAAAATAATATATGTAATTATTAATAAATATGCTAAACATTCATTCATTTTCTTTTCGGCTTAGTCTCTTTATTAATCTGGGGTTGCCACAGCGGAACCACCGACTTATCCAGCATATGTTTTACACAGCGGATACCCTTCCAGCTGCAACCCATCACCGGGAAACATCCATACACACTCATTCACACACATACACTACGGACAATTTAGCTTATTCAAGTCCCCAATAGCGCATGTGTTTGGATTTGTGGGGGAAACCGGAGCACCTGGAGGAAACCCAAGCCAGTACAAGAAGAACATGCAAACTCCACACAGAAATGCCAACTGACCCAGCCGAGGCTCGAATCAGCGACCTTCTTGCTGTGAGGCGACAGCGCTACCCACTGCACCACCCTTGCATTGTTCAAAATTACCTAAAAGTTTGACGCCGGCCTCAGGTCAGCAGTTCATTCTAATCCTGAGATCATGGTGATATAAAGTGCCAGCCCTCAAATCTCTGCCTGTTTTCCTCTGCCACCATGGAGACTTGTGTTTGAGCGGCTCAAGCTGTGATGCGTTTCCTGTGTTATCAGCATGCAGGCGGAGTGTCTGCTGCAGGATTAGCCAAGAGAGTGTCTCTCTCCGGTGATAAAACGTTCACCATCAGACTCTCTGCATCAGGTGGTGACTGGATGATCCTTCTCTGCCGATAAACACACAAACTGTCTGTGTCTGATAAAGTCAGTCACACAGTGCGTTATCTAAACTGAAGTGTGTGAGAGCAGTGCCACACTCAACTTTTCCGACCGTCCAGCCCATCAATGGCTGTGTAATCAGAAAGACAGATCTATTCATGTTGATTAATTTCACTGTGCATTATTAAAGATTATGACTTGGGTCTCTGGAATACTTGATTCTGATTGGTCAATCACAACCTTCCAATGTATGGTATGTTATTCCCTGATAACAACCGATAAACTGATAACGCAAGCTCATCCTGGTACTGCGAATCATCTAGACTACATATATGGTTGAAGTCAGAATTATTAGCCCCTGTATATTTTTTTTTCCCCAATTTCTGTATAACGGTTACACATTTCTAAACATAAAAGTTTTAATCACTAATTTCTAATAACTGATTTCTTTTATCTTGCTCTATTTCTTTATCTTGCCATGATGACAGTCAATATCATTCACTAGATATTTTTCAAGATACTAGTTAGTATTCAGCTTAAAATGACATTTAAAGGCTTAAATAGGTCAATTAGGCAAGTTAGAGTAATTAGGCAAATCTAATTTTGACTTTATATATAATATCTGTTCTGGAGAGTTTGGTTCCATTTTGCTGCTGTATAATAATAATAATAATAATAATAATAATAATAATAGGTTGTTAATAATAGTAATAATAGATGTTTTTATTTCTGCAAGCTTTATTGAAAAAGAGTAAAGTGGTTGCAGGAAGTTTTTTTTTTCATTGCATTACACTTCCATATCACCATGCTGAATGATTTCAGGGTTTTCAGATCAACAACAGCCAAAAATCCAAACAAAGCCAAAAATTGTCTAATAATTTGTCAGTTGTTCCATGCATATAGTGTGCATTAAACCTAGTGTTATTAATTACTTCAATACATTACTTCAATAATGTCTAATAATTCTATAAGTATTGATCACGTCATAATTTTTCTCAGAAAACATATTTCTAAAGGTGCTGTTGACATGAAATGTTCACCGGATGTTGGTAACAGCCAAAGAAATCCATGTATGCAAAGAAAACAAAACTAAGTAGTTTACAAATGAAGTTCTGTGTAATAAAATTAAATGGCGCAAGGAAAAAATGTATTGAACCCATGAAGAAAGAAATGTGTAGGAAGGCAGTGAAAGCCCAGACAGCAGCTGAAATCTCTCAGTAGTTCTTCAGCAGGCCTTTGCCCTTTCTCAGTGTAAATGAATATCAGCTGCTTCAATCAAACATCTACATTAGCAGGAGGATGAAGATCGACATTTCAGCAAGACAATAATCCAAAACACAGCCAAAGAGAATCTCAAATGCTTTCAGAGAAAGAAAATCAAGTTTTTTACCAAAATTTGGTTCCATGTCAACTTTAGAAGTATTATTCCCAGGAAAAAAACATGACGTGTTCAATACTATTTTCCTCACCGTATAATATATAATGTATAAAATATAATGATTCTTTTCAGTAAATTGCGATTAATAATTTATATTTCTTACCAGTTTTACTTGATAATTTAAAGCCATTTCAGTTCAGTCTCAAGAACCTCTTTTATTGTCATTTTGATTTAATTTTAAATGTTTATAAGGCACTTATTAAATACTGAAATGTTACTGAGGGTTATTACAATCATTTTGAACTTTTATATCTTCTTTTGACTCTTTTGATGAATTCTTATGATATTCTAATCAATGCAAATGAAGTTACCATATATGGTTCCTTGCCTGATAAATAGTTTATTAACTCATTTGCCAGTGTATCTCGGTTACATTAGATACTGTTAATTAATTACACATTTGTTAGAGCATTTAATAATCTATTAATTTAACAATAATTTATATAAATAAATACATCATTGTTAGTTCATCCCAAGTCAGGTCTGTTGAGTAGTAATAGATGTATCTTTTATGAAATATTTCCCATCAATTTTAAGCTTATATACATACCCAATTTTGACTAGAGGAAAAGAACACTTATCGATGTTTAATACTAAATGTGTTGTCTTTTCTCCAGAATATTCCTACATTGGGGACTGTGGCGATCACGATGGCCCTCCATAACTGTGATGAAGTGGCAGTGGCTGGGTTTGGATATGACATGAACACCCCTCATGCGCCTCTGCACTATTATGAGAAGCTGAGGATGTCTGCTAT
>NC_079440.1:5172535-5328983 GCF_903798145.1 Danio aesculapii
TGGACGCATAACCCTGCGTTTTCGGTCTGACGCATTCGCGTGCGTATGAATGGAAGTCTATGGGAGGAAGAGTCAAGTGTGACCGCAGCTTAAAAGGTATAGATGAGATCAATTAACCCCTAAATCAAAAACTCCCGAATGGGAATGACATATCGTTGTTGACACTACCTTTACATATATTTTATGAAATAAATGAAAAGAAATTTTGATTTGAAAACTCCAGCTCTAAGGTGGTTGATAAATTGTAATTGCTTCTGTTAAAGTTGCCTGCCTCCGTTAAACTACTTGACCAATCAGATTTGAGAAGCAGATCTATTGGACCATTAAGCAGAACTGCTTGACCAATCATATTTGAGAAGTACTGCTTGACCAATCAGATTTGAGAAAGAACTATTGGACAATTAAACAGAACTGCTTGACCAATCAGATTTGTGAAAGAACTATTGGACAATTAAACAGAACTGCTTGACCAATCAGATTTGTGAAAGAACTATTGGACAATTAAACAGAACTGCTTGTCCAATCAGATTTGAGAAGTACTGCTTGACCAATCAGATTTGAGAAGCAGAACTATTGGACCATTAAGCCGCACTGCTTGACCAATCAGATTTGAGAAACGGAACTGTTTGACCAATTAACAGAACCGCTTGATCAATCAGGTTTGAGAACCACTGCTCGACCAATCAGATTTGAGAAGGAGAACTATTGGACCATTAAGCAGAACTACTATGATCTGAGACTATTAAGCAGATTACTATGATCCTCTATATGAAGCTGCTTTGACACAATTTACATTGTAAAAGCACTATACAAATAAAGGTGAATTGAATTGAAAATTTAATTGAGCTACTTGACCAATCAGATTTGAGAAGAACTGCTTGACCAATCAGATTTGAGAAACAGAACTATAGGACCATTTAACAGAACTGCTTGTCCAATCAGATTTGAGAAGCAGAACTACTGGACCATTAAACAGAACTGCTTGACCAATCAGATTTGAGAAGTACTGCTTGACCAATCAGATGTGAGAAACAGAACTATTGGACCATTAAACAGAACTGCTTGACCAATCAGATTTGAGAAGTACTGCTTGACCAATCAGATTTGAGAAACAGAACTATTGGACCATTAAACAGAACTGCTTAACCATCAGATTTGAGAAACAGAACTATTGGACCATTAAACAGAACTGCTTGACCAATCAGATTTGAGAAGTACTGCTTGACCAATCAGATGTGAGAAACAGAACTATTGGACCATTAAACAGAACTGCTTGACCAATCAGATTTGAGAAGCAGAACTACTGGACCATTAAACAGAACTGCTTGACCAATCAGATTTGAGAAGTACTGCTTGACCAATCAGATTTGAGAAACAGAACTATTGGACCATTAAACAGAACTGCTTGACCAATCAGATTTGAGAAACAGAACTATTGGACAATTAAACAGAACTGCTTGACCAATCAGATTTGAGAAGTACTGTTTGACCAATCAGATTTGAGAAGCAGAACTACTGGACCATTAAACAGAACTGCTTGACCAATCAGATTTGAGAAACAGAACTATTGGACAATTAAACAGAACTGCTTGACCAATCAGATTTGAGAAGTACTGTTTGACCAATCAGATTTGAGAAGCAGAACTATTGGACAATTAAACAGAACTGCTTGACCAATCAGATTTGAGAAGTACTGTTTGACCAATCAGATTTGAGAAGCAGAACTACTGGACCATTAAACAGAACTGCTTGACCAATCAGATTTGAGAAGTACTGCTTGACCAATCAGAATTGAGAAGCAGAACTATTGGACAATTAAACAGAACTGCTTGACCAATTAGATTTGAGAAGCAGATTTATTGGACCATTAAACAGAACTGCGTGACCAATCAGATTTGAGAAGCGGAACTGTTTGACAGAAAGTCAGACAGATTTGGAACAAGTGAAATATGAGTAAATGATGACAGAATTGTCAGTTTTGGGTGTACTATCCCTTTAAAGGGGCTATATTTAGAATTCAGAAACCCTTGTTGATAGCGACACTGGTGGTCGTTAAGTGAATTGCAGCCATAAATGTATTGCTCATGCTTGTACTCATGCACACATAACATACAAGACACTGAATGTGATTCAGTGAGCAGGTATAATAAGAGCTAAGTGCTGTCGTTCTTAAATTGAAAAAAAAATAAGACGTGTTTTTGTAGTGATGTACTGATAGCCAACAGCCAGATGCCATTCACATAGCTGAGAGCAACATTTAGATGAATATGACATTTTTTTTTCTGCATCTTTTGCTCAGGAACAAAATAAACACAGAACAAAAATGAGGAAACAGCAGGTTAGAAAACATCTGATCATAGCAATAAGGATGAGCTCATGAAGATGAGCTCATAATACTGTAGTTACAGGTATGATTGTTTGATTATCAAGTTAGAAAGTATATTTGAGACCGTAAGTTGATCTGGTTCTGTGAGACTACAGTGTAAATTAATCCTAGTCTTTGCATGCATGACATATTGGCATTACATTACAGAATGGCTCTTTCTGCGTTATCGTGAACATTATTAGCATTCGTTTTGTGTCAGAAAAGAAGAGAGGCTAGGTGGTGTATAAATGTGATGTGGAAATCTGGTCAAATAAATGCAACTTATACCTGAAAATTCTTACATATAGCCCCCTTAACAGTAGGATTCCTTTTGAAAAACAATCATAAAACTCCACCAACTGGAGAATCAAAACTTTCATGAAGCACTGTGAACATATGCTGGACATCAGAATTTATTTTTGTATGAACTCTTATCTTATATATTGTTTATTCATATATTGATATATGCAATACAGATTATTTGAAACCATCTCCACTAATAAACATCTGCAAAATAACAGTGTGGATGTAAAATACAGGTTATGAAACAGACAGTAATGACATTTTCTGCTCAATAACAGTGTTAATGTTGTCATTATCCAGCTCAATTCACCTCAAACAATTACTAAACCAGTTTGATCATATCATTTGCAGTGCTTCGTGGGAATTATTTACTTCTAGTGAAGTCTTGTACCTTTGTGTGATTTCAAAGTTTCAAATCAAAGTTTGTAGTCTTGTGATTCACTTCGTGGCTGGATAGTTTGGTTTCAGTTTGGGGCTTATAACACGTTAACAAACGTTTACAGATCTTTATGGGAAAATTGAATGGAAAACACTTCTGTAAAACAAAGCACAGCACCTGATTGCACAGAATGTGATGAGCAACGGATTTGAGAAGCAGAACTGCTCGACCAATCAGATTTAAAACACAATCTACCAAACCATTAGACATAACTGCTTTACCAATCAGATTTAAGAAGTAGAATTGCTTGACCAGTCAGATATGAGGAGCACTGCTTGACCAATCGAGTTTGAGAAGAACTGCATGACCAATCATTATTTGAGAAGCACTGCTTAACCATCCAGATTTGACAAGCACAGCTTGACTGAGATTTAAGAAATAGAATTGTTTGACCAATCAGATTCGAGAAGCAGAACTGTTTGACCTTTAAACAACTGCTTGACCTATCAAATTTGAGAAGCACTGCTCAACTAATGAGATTTGAGAAGTAGAATTGCTGGGCCAATGAGATTTGAGAAGCAGAACTGCTCGATCATTAAGGTTAACTAAGCGGAACTGCTTGACCAATAAAATTTGAGAAATAATCTACTTAACCATCAAGCAAAACTACTTGACCAATCAGATTTGAGAAGCAGAACTGTTAGGCCATTGAGGTGAACTAAGCGGAACTGCTTGACCAATCAGATTTGAGACACAATCTACTTAACCAGTAAAAAGAACTGCCTGACCAATCATATTTGAGAAGCAGAACTATTTGACCCTTAAACAGAACTGCTTGTCCAGTGACATTTGAGAAGAATTTCTTGACCAATCAGATTTGAGAAACAGAACTGCTCAATCATTAAGACGAAAACTAAGCAGAACTGCTTGACCAATCAAATTTAAAACATAATCTACTTAACAATTAAGCAAAACTGCTTGACCAATCAGATTTGAGACGTATTGCTTGACCTATCAGATTTGAGTAGCACTGCTTAGCCAATCAGATTTGAGAAGAAGAACTACTCAACCATTAAGCAGAACTGGTTGACCAATCAGATATGAGAACCAGAACCTGTTTAATTTGATCATTAAACAGAACTTCTTGTCCAATCGGATTGGAGAAGAACTACTTGACTAAACAGATGTAAGCAGAACTGCTCAACTATTAAGGAGAACTAAGCGGAATCAGATTTGAGACACCATCTACTTATCCATTAGACAGAACTACTTGACCAATCAGATATAAAAAGCAGAACTATTTGACCATTAAAAAGAACTGCTTGACCAATCAGATTTGAGAATCACTGCTTGACCAATCAGATTTGAGAATCACTGCTTGACCAATCAGATTTGAGAATCACTGCTTGACCCATCAGATTTGAGAATCACTGCTTGACCAATCAGATTTGAGAAGCTCAGTGCTGTATATAGCAGTCTGTTGCTCATCTAAACACCTTTGAGTTCTGTTCTGTCTACTGTTACATGATTGAACACCATGTTTATGAGCAGCTCATTTTTGCCGTTTGAACCTCCACCTGATCAACCTGCCCTGTTTTTTTTTTTTTTTTTTTGCTGTTCAAACAAACAGTTGGATGTTTATGTGTGTGGCGGAAACACACACTCCAGCTGCTTGTCTCCTGATTCACCGAGGGGATTTTCAGGGTCCTCGTGCCAAAAGGTTAATGGAGGTGTTTGGTCTTTTTTAAAGGGTCTGCTCTTTCAGAAGCTGTTCCTGGAAATCCTTCTGTTTGCTTTCCGAAATCAGCGGTGTTCCCGACTTCCATACACACAAACAAATCCTTTTTTCCCCCTTCTTCTTCTTCTTCTTCTTCTTCTTTTTGTTGGTGTTTTGTGTGTGTGGCAGTCTTCCTCTGGCATGAACTTCTGCTCCGGGCTGTTCACAATCATGTAGCGACATATCAGAATATGATTATAGTTATTCATGCGCGCTTCATCAGATGTTTGTCTGGTGGGTAATGGCTTGTTTGCTCCTCAAACTGTGTTCACCGGCTGCTTTGATTTCTCTGTGTAGTCTTTTAACTGAGGCTTTGACACTTTCAGCTCATCCTACAGCTTCACCACCTCAAGAAGTCTCAAAGGAGAAAAGCTGGCTTTTTCCCTATTGAACCAGCAACATAGTACACTGTATAAAATATGCTGCGTTCCACAAAACTGAACATGAAAGAATTAAGTTAACTTATAAGTTTTTACAAATTAAGGTTGATTCAACATAAAACAATTAAGTTGCACCCCCCCCCCCCCCAAAAAAAAAAAAAACTATAATTGTGTTTCAGCTCATTTTAATTAAGTAAAGTTTCTAGGCTAATTTCAAGAATATCATGTGATATGATTGATCGCGGCTGGTCTCTTATCAACAATCCTCCTTCACGAAGAGCTCTTACGCTCTTATCTCCGAGCTCAGGATTCTCTCATCTCAGCATACCAAATCTGCGTTTAGTATCAAGCAATAGCTAGGTGTGAACTCTTGAAGTAGTTTGATCATCCCGCAAATGTCATTTTTTTGAGTACCACACAATTGATTTTTGTTGGGACAACATGAAGGAATTAAGTTAAAGTATAAGTTTTTACAAATTTAAGTTGATTAAACATGAAACTATTAGGTTGCCCTCCCCCACTCCAACTAAAAATCAACATTGATGATGTTTCAGCTCATTTGAAATAATTAAAGAAACAGCAACTGTAAAAATCCTGGTTGCCTTACATTTTTAAGCTGAATCAAATTAACCTTATGAGTCCTTTGAACTTATATTATGTTAAACTGATTTAAAACTGCTTGCATAACATACATTTAAGATGGAACATGATTAACTTAGTTTAATAAGCTACAAGCACTTAAAAACATATGCTGTCAGGACTAATTGATCATATAATTTTGTACAGTGTAGTAGTTACTAGCATAATAATCCAAAATCTTACAAGGAGTGCTCAGGGGTAGCTTAAATAATGTGTTGATGCTCTTTGTGTAAGGGATTCATCACAATAAACAGCAAAAACAAGTCAGAGGCACTCGGAAAATGTGGGGGGAAATTTCACATGACAAATATTCACATGACTAATGTCCATTTAGTTATCCATGTGAATAAAGGTTTTCACATTTTTCATGTACCCTGGACTCTCTTTAGAGTCAATGTTGACCATCAGGATTTGATATGCAGAGACTTTTTATTTTTTAATAGGGATTTATTTATTTTTCTAACTAACACAATAGGTCAGTTAACTTGCCTTAAACTCAATCAGCATCAATGTTTATTCGTTGAGTATTTTACACTGCTGTTCTAATGTTTGGGTTGGTGCGGTCTTTTAATAAGTCTCTTATGCTCATAAAGCGTAATTTTTATATATATATATATATATATATATATATATATATATATATATATATATATATATATATATATATATATATATATATATATATATATATATACACACATATATATATATATATATATATATATATATATATATATATATATATATATATATATATATACACACATATATATATATATATATATATATATATATATATATATATATATATATATATATATATATATATATATATATATACACAGTTGAAGTCAGATTTGTTAGCCCCCCTGTTTATTTTTTCCTCAATTTCTGATTAATAGAGAGCAGATTTTTTTCAACACATTTCTAAAGATAATAGTTTTAATAACTCATTTCTAATAACTGATTTATTTTATCGTTGCCATGATGACAGTAAATAATATTTCACTAGATATTTTTCAGGACACTTCTATACAGCTTAAAGTGACATTTAAAGGCTTAACTCGGTTAATTAGGTTAATCGAGAGAAAAACATAGCTTAATGGGACTAATAATTTTGACCTTAAAAAATTTAAAACTGCTTTTATTCTAGCCAAAGTAAAACAAATGAGAGTTTCTCCAGAAGAAAAAATATTATCAGACATACTGTGAAAATTTCCTTGCTCCGTTAAACATCATTTGGGAAAAATTTCAAAAAGAAAAAAAAAAATTCAAAAGGTGGGGCTAATAATTCTGACTTATTCTGACTGTATAAGTATATATATATATATATATACACGTAAATACACACAAAATTATTTATACTGCTGGCAAATTCTGATTTAGTTACTTTTATTCAACCAGCAAGTTTTTTGTTTTGTTTGCTTTAGTGCTGGGCAGCGATTACTTTTTATTTATTTATATATTATTTGTCTGTGATTAATTTTGATTAATTGCATTGTTATGCACAAATGAAGTGCATTAACCACTTTATTTTAAAAGTAGTGAGTAAGTGTATGAACAAGTAAAAAAACATATTGCCATAACATTTAAACAGTTAAAATATTTATTTTTAAATCTCAGCTTAAAATGATGTAATCAAATTTAAATTTACAACCAAATACATTTGCCTCTGCCAGGACAAAATTTCGCCTCCTTTGTAATAAAAATTAAGTTATGCTCAGATTTCAGAGGGATTTTTTTCCTGAATGGTGGAGACAGGCGGACACAGTGTCTCAGTGGTTAGGACTGCCACCTCACAGCAAGAAGGTCCCTGGTTTAAGTCCCAGCTGGGTCAGTTGGCGTTTCTGTGTGGAGTTTGCATGTTCTCCCCGTGTTGGCGTGGGTTTCCTCCGGGTGCTCCAGTGTCCCCCACAGTCCAAACACATGCGCTATAGGTGAGTTGAATAAGCTAAATTGTCCATAGTGTATGTGTGTGATTGAGTGTGTATGGATGTTTCCTTACTGGGTTGCGGTTGAAAGGGCATCTGTTGCCTAAAACATATGCTGGAGTAGTTGGTGGTTCATTCCGCTGTGGCGACCCCAGATAAATAAAGGGACTAAACTGAAGGAAAATGTATAAATGTAACCATGCAAGACCACCCGTACATTGTTTACCCCGCTGTTTTTGTTCAATATTTATATCTTATTTTATTATTATTATTATTATCATTATTATTAATATTTTCCTTCTTAAATGGTATTCTAAGTTACAGAATCATAATTTGAAATGTTTAGGAAGTCGGATTAACAAATTTCTGTCAGGTGTAATTATATAATGCATACATAATTCTTTGTTATGACCTGTTGACTCCCTCGACACAAAAAAATGTTAATATAATTAGTTCAAGAGTTCACACTGAGCTGATGATTAATTATAAGCTTGTTTGGCATGCTGTCCCGGGAGAGAGCCCTGAGCTCATAAGATCCTCGAGCCCGGGGCTCCCTCCCGTTGCAAGGCGAGAAGGGAGTTTGAGCTCAGGTAGATCTCGAGAACTCCCCCGCTGTAATAACCAATGAACAGCCAGTGATTGCTCTTGAGAGAGAACCATTTACTAGGAGCATGTCTATAATGCCGGTTTGGATTAGTCAATTAACTTATGTTGCATGTTTTTTGGATGGTGGGAGGAAACCGGGAACCCGGGGAAAAACCCACGTGAGCACGGGGAGAAAATGCAAACTCCGCACAGAAATGTCTGCTGGTTTGGTAAAGCCTAGAACCAGAGCCATTCTTGCTGTGAGGCAACAGTGCTAAGCACTGGGCCACCGTGTCACCCATCTAGGAAGAAGGAGGAGTAGGGGTGGATGGGGGGATTCTTCAAAACGAAGATAGCGGTGGTACGTAACCCAGGGTATTTGTAGTAGCTTAGGAGTCGTCTGATTGGTGCATTGAGAATTGGATAATGCGGATCCAGCCGCTAGCAATCATAAGCACGTGATCCTCTCGAAATTTGTTTATAACTAAACTTCACTTAAAGTAACAAAAACGCTTGTAATCGAGACTTTTTTTGTAGTCATATCATTTTTAACAGTGTAGAAAATGCTTCTTAATTTAAGATTTTTACATATTTGGACTAGAAACAACAGAAAAACAGCATACAAAAGCTGTCCTTGAGATTGTTGTAACAATTTTGTCAAATACTCCTCTAGGTACAGTACAGAACTGGCAGCTGCAGCCAGAAATCCAGCTCTTTTTTAATGTTTGTTTATGTTATTAACGAATGCTCTCTAAAGTGTTAGCAGATGTCTTTTAATTGCCGTGTTAACAGTGAAATGTGGAATGTAAATCTCTGAAGCCGGCATTTAAACACTGATTCTTTGGCTGTCTGTTTTTCAGGGCCGCGTGGCTGGGATGCCATGCTCCTCGTGGCCTTTCCTTCAACCTGCATCGCTCTTTCTGCTGCTTTTTTAATGCACAGTAAATAGCGCACGGATATAGAAAGTAGTGTGAGATCACAGCCAGTCGAGCTATGAACACAAAGGGCAGGTGTCTGCTATTTGCAGGCCATCCTTGACCTGGTCAAGCAGCTCTGACAGGTGTTTCTGTCCATGTAGGTGGGCCTTCGTGACTCGGCGGCGATGGAGAGGTCGAATCCTGACAGCTTCACACTCGGCTTCAGCAGGTTTGGGTTACACGGCTGATTTATATGTGACGTTTGACAGTGTGCTGGGTCTCTGTGCTGAATCACTGAGCTTTTGGCTTCATTCTTTCCGACAGGTCATTGACTCGCACCCTCTGTTAAAAGTCAGACGGAAAACACACCTACGGCTGTGGTAAATGGCCCGTTTTAATGTTCTCGCACTCAATGAGGGTTGTGTTTAGAACATTTACAATGAGAAGAGATATTGCAGAATGTTTTCATGAATTCTTTCAGAAATAAAGTGATATTTGTTAGTCGGAGTTTGAAGGAGTTTTAGTTGAGACTATATGGTGCTAGTAGAACAAAATAAGCGTCTGATTTTAGCACGGAGAAAGATTACAATTAACATTTCTGAAGGATATAAGAATCAAAATGGGTAGTAAGTATGGAAGCTGGCTTTGAATGTGACTTTATTACTAGTCTCTCACGCAGCACTTCACTTGTAAGGGTAAAAGCGTCTGCTAAATGAGGAAATGTAATGTAAATGCACTTCACTAGTCTCTCTCACTGCTCTTCTGTGATCTTGATCATGTTTTTTTCCACACTTCACTGACTGTACTTTCTTTGCTTGCCAGAATTTTGTGAACAGAGATTTTCCAGAGATTTTCAATCAGGTTTAGTTCAGGGCATTGGGGCTGCCATTTCATTATTTGAATGTTTTCACCTTCGTGTAACATACAATTTTCCTTCAGGATTAATGACAAACATATGTATGGTTTCCCATCAGACTCAAATTAATCTTGCGTTCATCACAAAATAATCTTTGGAGCAGATCCCTGTCCTAGTCATATTCCTTAGCAAAGGTTAGTCTGGACTTTTGATCTTGATCAACTCTTCTTCAGTTTTTTCCACACATCACTGAGTGTCCTTTGTTTCAAGTTTGCATTTTGATCAGTTTGCATTAAGGATCTTTGCAGAACTCAAGTCAGCTGTTTTAAAAGGCAGTATACGTTTTCTCAAGTCAAATCAGCAGTTCTGTATGTTCATTTGAGGCTTATCACCTCTGTCATGTGACCCTCTTCTTCACCTCCACGTGTTTGGCCCATTGTAAACATTTCATGTATAAGTAAGGATTTTTCAAAGATGTTAAATCAGGTTTAGTTCAGGATATTAGGCTGCCATTTCATTATTTCAATGTTTTCACCTTCGAGAAACATAGTTTCCCCTCAGGATTAATGACAAACATACGTATGGTTTCCCATCAGACTTAATCTTGCACTCTGTCTTTAACAGGTTCGGTAGCAAAGGTTAGTCTGGACTTTTGATCTACTTCATCTTCATTTTTTTTTTCCACACTTCACTAACTATTTTGTTTGCTAGATAGAACTTTATCAACAAGGATGTTCCAAAGATTTTTAATCAGGTTTAGTTCTGGACATTGGAGCTGCCATTTCATTGTTCAATGCTTTCACCTTTGAAGAACATGAAGTTTCCCCATCAGGTTTAATGACAAACATATGGTTTCCCTGCAGACTCAAGTGAATCTTGCGTTCATTACTAAATAAACTTGAGCAGATCCCTGTCCTGGTCATCTTCCTTAGCAAAGGTTAGTCTGGACTTTTGATTTTGATCATCTCTTCTTCATTTTTTTCACACTTCATTTGATTGTATTTGTTTGCTACCCAGTACTTTATCAGCAAGGATTTTGCAGAGATTTTCAATCAGGTTTAGTTCAGGACACTGGGGCTGAAATTTCATTATTTCAGTGCTTTCAACTTTGAAGAACATGAAGTTTCCCCATCAGGTTTAATGACAAACATATGGTTTCCAATCAGACACAAATTAATCTTGTGTTCATTACTAAATAAACTTTGGAGCAGATCCCTGTCCTTGTCATCTTCCTTAGCAAATGTTAGTCTGGACTTTTGATTTTGATCATCTCTTCTCCAGTTTTTTCCACACTTCACTGACTGTACTTTGTTTGCTAGCTAGAACTTTATCAGCAAGGATTTTCCAAAGATTTTTAATCAGGTTTAGTTCAGGACAATGGGGCTGCCATTTCATTATCTCAATGCTTTCACCTTTGAGGAAGTTTCTGATCAGGATTAATGATAAACATATGGTTTTCGATCAGACTCAGATTAATCTTGCATTCATCATGAACTAAACTTTGGAGCATATCTCTGTCCTCAACATGTTCCATAGCAAAAGTTAGTCTGGACTTTTGATCTTGATCATTTCTTCAGTTTTTTCCACTCATCACTTACTATAATTTGTTTGCTAGCCAGAGATTTTCAATCAGGTTTAGTTCAGGACATTAGGCAGCCATTTCATTATTTCAGTGTTATTTCAATGTTTTCACTTTTGAGGAAAATGAAGTTTCCCTTCAGTATTAATGACAAACATATGGTTTTCCATCAGACTCAGATTAATCTTACCTTCATCACAAGTTCTCTGTCCTCAATGTGCTCCTTAGCAAAGGTTAGTCTGGACTTTTGATTTCTCTGCTGATGAAGGTTTGGTCACTTAGAATGAACTTTCAGTTTATTTTCCCTTAAATGTTGAGACACTGTGCCAAGATAGATCATTAATCTGATCATTGAACTCCTGATTGGTTCCAGCTGCAGTTTTGAACCGATTGACAAAAAATAACTTCTGGGAAATGTGTGTGTGTTTACCTTAGCGTCAAGCATCCTCTCTATGTGCTGGTACATTCTCTAACTGGAAGCACTAAATATAAACGCCAGCATTGTTTGCTATCTCATGTTAGTTTACATTTTGTCTTAAAGAGCTCTGCATGTTTTCCAGTGTGAACAGCCATTCCTTAAATATTTCACTTTCTACTGCTGGTTTACGTTTTGCATTTGAATGCGTGTTTTTGTAATGATGTCAACCTCGTCTTTTATTTATAACTTGCAATGAATGAGGCTGTGTTTGTATAATCAGAAATGCAATCTGCGTGAAATCTGATTAGAATTTAAAATATTTAGTTTCTGTGTGAATCAATTCTAAAATACAGTTTATCAGCTGAATATTCAACATCACTTCAGGGTCACATGATCCTTTAGAAATATTTTATTTCATTCAATTATTTACTGCTCTAGAAACAGTTTTATTATGATGTTATTTATTGTTGTAATCACTGTATTATTGTTAAACTGTCATATCTTACTAACATAAAATCTTGATTTTATATTGATCAAAACCAAGGCTGTAAACTAAAATTAAAACCATTATATACACTTGAAGTCTGAATTATTAGCCGCCCTTTGCATTAATAAATTTTTTTATATTTCCCAAATGATGTTTAACAGAGCAAGGAAATTTTCACAGTATGTCTGATAATATTTTTTCTTCTGGAGAAAGTCTAATTTATTTTATTTCGGCTAGAATAAAAGCAGTTTTACATTTTTTAAAAGCCATTTTAAGGTCAAAGTGATTAGCCCCTTTAAGCAAATTTTTTAATATAGTCTACAGAACAAACCATCATTTTACAATAACTTTCCTAATTACCCTAACCTGCCTAGTTAACCTAATTAACCTAGTTAAGCCTTTAAATGTCACTTTAAGCTGTATAGAAGTGTCTTGAAAAATATCTAGTCAAATATTATTTACTGTCATCATGGCAAAGATAAAATAAATCAGTTATTAGAGATGAGTTATTAAACTTTAATGTTTAGAAATGTGTTGAAAAAAAAATCTTCTCTCCGTTAAACAGAAATAAACAGGGGGGGAAATAAACAGGGGGCTAATAATTCTGATTTCAACCGTGTGTTTTCACTTTTGAAATAAAATAAACTTTAACTGTAAAAGAAAATGACAAATTGTTCCTATAGCAACATTTCTCATTTCATTTATATTGATCTTATTAACATAACTAAAACTGAAACAGATGTTTTAAATGGCAAAAAATAAATAAATAAATGTTAAAATTAAAGCTTTAATAGGAAACACATTTAATGATTTAATAAATTATAAAGCACAAAAAAGGCTAAAACTTTAACTGAAATTAAAATAACATTAAATATGCATAAATAGTAGCATCTCAGTGATAATAAAACTCTGGATCAAAACTAAAACTGAAACAAAGTAAAAATAAAGTAAAAAATATCTTAAAATGATAAATTTAATATAAAGCTTTAATATAAAATCCATTTAGAGATTAAATAAATTATAAAAAACAACAAAATGGCTAAAACTTTAACTGAAATTAAAACAACAATAAATATGATTATAATACTAGTCGCTCAGTGATACTTATATAACACTGGATCAAACTATTAACTTTAAGCATTCAGTTTGTCAGTTTGAATGATTCCTCAAGTCTAATGTCACTCTCATCATTGCATATTTAATAAAACGTATTGTTTTAGAATGTGAAGACAAGATTTTTATAATAAAAAAATAATATAACCTGGAAGAATAGTAATATTTAAATTTTAAGTTATTAAATATTGAAAAGAAAAATCATATTTAACTCTTAATATACTTATTTATTTCTATTTATAAATTTGTTTATCATCTATTTTTTAAACAAGAAGTTGTTCTTATCATGTAATGTTTTTATGTAGATTGATGCTTCAATGAGCAGTAGGTAGTGCTGTCGCCTCACAGCAAGAAGGTCGCTGGTTCAAGCCTCGGCTGGGTCAGTTGGCGTTTCTGTGAGGAGTTTGCATGTTCTCCCTGCGTTCGCGTGGGTTTCCTCCGGGTGCTCCGGTTTCCCCCACAGTCCAAAGACATGTGGTACAGGTGAATTGGGTAGGCTAAATTGTCCGCAGTGTATGTGTGTGTGAATGAGTGTGTATGCGTTTCCCAGTGATGGGTTGCAGCTGGAAGGGCATCCATTGCATAAAACAAATGCTGGAGGAGTTGGCGGTTCATTCCGCTGTGACGACCCCAGATTAATAAAGGGACTAAGCCAACAAAAAAATGAATGAATGAATGATGAATGAAGGATCTTCCAATGAAATAGCCAAGTTGCTGATGTGGCAATAATTAAATAAACAAACAAACAAATCTCTGCTGCCACTTCACTTGCAGAAACAGGATGACAATGCAATGCCTCGTAAACTTTTGGAGGCTTCAAATGTTTAAACAAATGACCTGAGCCACAGGAGTATGATCCTAAAGTCCTGGACCTGCTCTGACCACCCAAACGTATGTGAAGATCACAGACCCTCGGCTCCATTGTTTTCTCGTTCTGCTCAAGATCTTCCTCATAATAGACCTCAGATCAAAAATCTCAGCGGGACTTCTGGACACACATGAAGGAGAGAGCAATTCAGGTCAAACGTCAGGCTCGGGGTCACAGACACATACCCTGTCATACATGCCATCCTCAGTCCCTTTGTCATTGAGTCACATTTATTTGCATAGCTCTTTATACAATATAGTGTTTCAAATAGACAGGAATCAATAGCTCCATTCAGAGTGTAATACCAATAAATTGTCGTAAAACATAACTTTGTCTAAATATAAAAATGTGCCGCTCACACACTGCAGAATTCAGTTAATTTATTGGTAAAACATAAACTTTGGAGAAGATCTCTGTCCTTTTTCCTCACTTCACTGGCTGTGCTTTGTTTGTTAGCCAGAATTGTATCAACAAGGATTTTCCAGAGATTTTCAATCAGGTTTAGATCAGGACATTGGGGCTGCCATTTCATTATCTCAATGCTATCACCTTTGAAGAACAAGTTTCCCCATAGGATTAATGATAAACATATGGTTGTCCACCAGACTCAAATTAACCTTGCGTTCATCACAAAATAAACTTTGGAGCAGATCTCTGTCTTCAACATGTAAAGTACATGTTGAAGACAGAGATCTGCTCCAAAGTTTAGCAAAGGTTAGTCTGGCCTTTTGATCTCGATCATCTCTTCTTCAGTTTTTGTCCACACATCACTGACTGTCCTTCGTTTTCTAGCCAGAACTTTATCAACAAGGATTTTCCAGAGATTTTCAATCAGGTTTAGTTCGGGACATTAGGACTGCCATTTCGTTATTTCAATGTTTTATCTCTAATGTTGTAACTTCTCTTTATCTAAAATCGTTATATTTTGTTCAGTAGCTGGGTTTCCGTCACTTTGTGTTTGTGCACATTTTGACGTAAAACATAAATTTATCTATAAATTTTAAAATGTGCTGTTCATACAATAGAGAAGTCAGTCGATTTATTGGAAAAAAAAATACATTTTGGATGAAATCTCTGTCCCCAACATGTTCCTTAGCAAAAGTTAGATCATTTCATTGTCATTTTTTTCCACACATCGCCGATTGTACGTTGTTTGCTAGCCAGAACTTTATCAACAAGGATTTTCCAGAGATTTTCAATCAGGTTTAGTTCGGGACACTGAGACTGCCATTTCATCATTTCAGTGTTTTAATTTTAATGTTGTAACTTCTCACTTCGTAAAATCGTTACATTTTGTTCAGTAGCTGGGTTTTCATTACTTTGTGTTTGTGCACATTTTGACATAAAACTAAAATTTATCTGTAAATTTTAAAATGTGCTGTTCATACAATGCAGAATTCAGTCAATTTATTGGTAAAAAAAAAAAAAAATTTGGATGAAATCTCTGTCCCCAACATGTTCCTTAGCAAAAGTTAGATCATCTCTTCTTTTTTTCCCCTCACTTCACTGACTGTACTTTGTTTGCTAGCCAGAACTTTATCAACACTGATTTTCCAGAGATTTTCAATCAGGTTTAGTTCGGGACATTGGGACTGCCATTTCATTATTTCAACGTTTTAATTTTAGTTTTTTGTAACTTCTCACTTTGGAAAATTGTTAGATTTTGTTTAATAGCTAGGTTTTCATTACTTTGTGTTTGTGCACATTTTTACGTAAAATGTAAGTTTATCTCTAAATTTAAACGTGCTGTTTTCAGTCAATGCAGAATTCAGTCAATTTATTGGTAAAAATAAACTTTGAAGCAGATCTCATCTTCCTTAGCAAAGGTTAGCCTGGACTTTTGATCTTGATCATTTCTTCTTCATTTATTTTCTACACTTCAATGACTGTACTTTCTTTGCTAGCCAGAACTTTATCTACAAGGATTCTCCAGAGATTTCCAATCAGGTTTAGTTCAGGACATTTAGGCTGCCATTTCATTATTTCAATGTTTTAATTTTAATGTTTTATCTTACTTTGGAAAGTTGTTAAATTTTAATAGCTGAGTTTCCATTACATAGTGTTAGTGCGCATGTTGATGTAAAATGAAAGTTTATCTGTAAATTTAAAAATTGTATTGGTAAAAATAAACTTTGGAGCAGATCTCTGATGACTCCAGTAACAAATCCAAACTCCATCAAGCAGCATAAACTGATAAGTAACTATTGTTTTGCATTAGGGAAGGACGATACCAGTTATTTTCTTTCCGATCCGATACCAAGTATTTCAAGACAATTATTGCCGATATCGATACCGATAGTTCAATTAAATATGTTATAGTGAATTCATCATTTCACTTTCAGCATTATTATTAAATAAAATGCATTTTTTTTTACATTTATTAAAATTACAGAACATTATTAAAGAATTGACTATATAACCATAAATAACAAATAATAACACATTCCACAAACCTTTTTTTTTTAAATCAACTTTTCTCTGCTTTAATGTGTGTTTTTAATGAAAAATGACTGTTAACACTCTCCTTTTGAGCCTGTTTTTCTTTGACTGATCAATGGTGTACTGTTTTGAGTGTTACATGAAACCTCGTCATTATTAACTGGAGTAAAATAACACCAAATTAGGTTTCTTTCTCGTTCAGTCATGATGACCGCAGCCCCGCACTTAAGTTTAAAATGAGAGCTGTGTATGTGCTTTGAAAGTGTGACGCTTTGACCAAACACTGACCCATAAGAGGAGATACAGCTAAGGAATATTATAGTTCTCATTCCTGTTCCTATTTAAGTAAACATTTAGATATGCGGCGCTATCAATATTACTATTATTAAGATATTCAAAAATCAGTGATCACGCATTAGGAAAAAAAAACAGAGAAAAGATTGATACTTCTATTTAAGGATCGATCCTTTTGATACATTGCCAGTATCGAAAATATTGATATTATTTATTGATGTTGATAAGTTATGAATCTGATGGCGTGTAGGTTAGCTTGATGACGAATTTCAAAATAAAAGCCACTATCCAACTATAGATCATGAAACCCTGCTGAAAAATCCAGCTTAAACCAGCTGGTTGGCTGGTTTTAGCTGGTTAGCCAGCCTGATTTTAGAGGGGTTTTGGCCATTTCCAAGCTGGTTTCCAGCCATTTCCAGCCTAGTCTTAGCTGGTCAGGCTGATAAATGACCAGCTAAAACCAACTTGACCAACCTGGTTTAATCTGGACATAGCTGGTTTTGGCTGGGCTCCCAGACTGGCTAGGCTGGTCAAGCTGGTTTTAGCTGGTCATCTCCCAGCCTGACCAGCTAAGACCAGGCTGGAAATGGCCAAAACCCCTCTAAAACCTGGCTGGTTGACCAGCTAAAACCAACCAACCATCCTAGACTGGTTTAAGCTGGATTTTTCAGCAGGGAAGAGCATGAATAAAATGTAAAACTACTTCGACGTTGATCATCTTACTTAAATATACGGTAAGGATAACTTGAGGGCGAGTAAATTATGGAGTAACTTTGATTTTGGGGTGAACTATTCTTTTAATAGCAGAAGTGAGATGTATTTTGCATTTCCGTTGTGTTGCATGAGCAAGCTTTAGATTGATGGCGTTGGTCAGCATGTGAAATTTCATACTGGCTCAGACGAGGCATATTTCATATGTTATTTATTTCCCCAGCCATTTATTAATGTAAATTATTCTTTCATTGCCCTGATTAAATATCAGGTCACAGGAGTAAAAAGAGTGTAAAATTCTGGCTCCCAATGTTGGCACACTTTGTCAAAATATACCAAAATCTAGGGCTCTTCTTGTGGAAAAACAGCACGCTTTTTGTTTTAATTAGTTTGATGTTATCCAGACTGACCGTTTTTTCTTTTTTTCAGGAGAACTTTGTGTACCAGGGATTATGGAAACACGCAGTCTGGCTTCCTGAGCGAACTCCATCACATCTGTCTGGACGCAGGTCATCTGTGATCGCACTACGGGGACCGAATTTCCCTCACACTGTAAGATGTTACAAGCGAAGTGCTTTGTTTGTGCAGCTGAAGAGCGTATCCTTGAATATATATCACTTTGACAGAAGTCGACTGGAGTAAATGAGTACTGAAATCAAATCATATTCGTCATTAGTCTGTTTTCATTGCCTGTTTTATTGTTCGAGACAGCACTTGGGAACCTGCAGGATGAAACAAACGCTGCTGCTCTTTGTTCGAAGAGACTTGAGTTACTGCTCGGTATTTTGCTTTTCATTAGATTATCCAACACAATCTCACGGCAATTCTTAATGTTTTAATTTAGTGATTCGTGAATTTGTATGATCTCATTTGTTCATTTTAGCACGATTTGCTTATCCCCCAATGATGGTTGGGTTTAGGGGTTCGTACGAATTAACCACTTAACTGACAAAATGTGAAATAGTTACGTTACGTCACACCCTGTAAGTTGCTTGTTTATTTTTTTGGCTTCTGTTTTTGTCTTTCTGTAATCGTTCTTCACTGGATTTGAACCCCGTCATCGTGGTCAACTCCTCTCTGCTTCTCAAGTCCGCCGACGTACAAGGCGAGCTACTGGACAAACTGGTAACAGTGGAAAAGCTGTCTATACGGATGTAAGCGGTCAGCTGGTAAGCATGAAAAGAAACGGCATCATACTGCCCAGTAGCGTTCATTTTAAAGACAAAATGCAGCCATTACAGTATGTAGCTCTGGCTACATAATTCGCGATCTCCAGAAATGTATATAGTGCTACAGTTTCAGAATGAGCCTATGTTGGAAAAAGTACTAGCAGTTTATCAGGTCTTTGTACTGTAATTTACAACACCAACCCAAATAATATAGCTCTTTAAATGATTAAAAATGTCAATAAAAGTCACTTTTCCAAACGCTTCAACATTAAACATTGTAAAAAAAGAAAGATAAAAGTCTCATAATGTAATTAAAAAGCATGAATAAACAACAGAACTAAAAAAGAAATGTAAAAAATACAAAACTTTGTTAATTTACGCACATTTTTACAGCGTATAATAAATGATCTGTAGGATATTTTCAGCTGAAATTTCTAAGACATATCCTAAACAAGGATTTATTTTACATTTATTTTAGTTCACCCAATCAGCAAAGCAATGAATTTAAGTGCCTTTGCGGGTACACTGAAAAACAGGATTCATTGGATTTACTAAATGTTTAATAAATAAAATAATACATTCACTCATTCATTTTCTTTTTGGCTTAGTCCCTTTATTAATCGGGGGTCACCACAGCGGAATGAACCGCCAACATATGTTTCACACAGCGGATGCCCTTCCAGCTGCAACCAATCACAGGGAAACACCCATACACTCTCATTCACACACATACACAACGGACAATTTAGCTTACCCAATTCCCCTATTCACCTTATTATTCTTCGTGTATGAGCGGGTGCAGCCAATTGAATCTTTTTGGCTCGAGACTTCAGGTCTTATTCACTTCCATTCATCTTTAGACTTTAAAAACAGCTTGTTCTGCTGCTTGATGTTGCAAACCTAAATTTTCTTATTATATTATTCTACTTGGTCTGTATAGTTATGCAAACTATTGTTTGTAGAGCGAGTAGTTTGACCATTTTCTGCCGTTTATTATTCCTGGTCATTTCTCTTATAGGCGACTGAATCGGAAGTTCTAAAACAATCGCAAAAACGAGAGCACTTCCACATTGAAGAATAAGGTCAATAGCGCATGTCTTTGGACTGTGGGGAAACCCACGCCAACATTGGGAGAACATGCAAACTCCACACAGAATTGCCAACTGACCCAGCCGAGGCTCGAACCAGCGACCTTCTTTCTGTGAGGTGACAGTGCTAACCACAGTGCCACCATAAACAAAATAATATATAATATAAATAACCAAATAAGGTAAGGAGTTGAAGACAATGTAAATGGACTCAATTTAAACAAACAAATTAAGTTGAACATCCCTAAATGTAATTAGTATGTTTACATTCAGCCTATAAAAACTGTTTGCAACCGCTCACCTTAATAAAACTGAGTAAATCCAATGAATATTTATTTCAGTGAGTTGTTGTAGTCCCCGAATCACCGCTTCATAAATGTAAACCTGCAGCAGCAGTAGATCTGTAAGCCTCGGTACCTCATTTACACCCTGACACAGGTTTTTGATCAGGTCAATCTCCACCCGCACTGCCCGAGGAAGGTATTTTAATCCTCTTTCTCTGTCTGTTTCAGATGGCATGGGCATTTGCTTCACAGCGTCTGAGATCAGCTCAGAAACAGCCTGAGCCGCAGCCAATCTTGATAAACACAGCCGCTCAAAAATCAGCACTTTGCATTGTGGGAAAGTGTGTTGTTTGCTTACCTGTCAGATCTGGTGTTGAGATCTCGAGTGCTGATTTTTTTTTTTTTTATTAGAGCCGCGAAGTGATGCAGTCACTGATAAGAAGGTAGTTTCTGATTGAGCCAGAGGTGTTGGTATTTGACCTCACAATCAAAATGTCTCGTTATTATTCAGTTAAGATGTCACTGATTTAGATTTTCCCTTTCATTTTTTGCATTGCAATTTGGCTGCGTAATGTTGCTATCACAATGTGCCAAATTGAAATATAGCCTATTTATTTTGGGGGGGGAAGAAATGGATATGAAATCTGAGAGCTTTGAGTAAATATTAATCCTTAAACGCTAATTAATCATCACTTAATTAACCCCATCATTGTCTCATTAAATGTAAAGCTGCGGTCACACTTGACTTTTCCTCCCATAGACTTCCATTCATACGCACGCGAATGCGTCAGACCGGAAACGCGGCGTCAATTTTCGCAGGTTGCTGCGGTGCAAAGTTCAAGCTTAGTGAACTCTGACCTGCGAAATCGCATCACTTGACTGCGTGAGACCAATCGAGGATCAAAACAGGACCTCACTGGACAGAAATGTAAAACATGGAGATCACTTGCTTTTTTAATGTCTAATCATCTTGTTTAATCCCGCCCCCTTTCGCGGGGCCGCACGACAAAATTTCGCACGCACAAAGCCCGGTGTGACCGTAGCTTAAAGCTACGGTCACACCGGGCTTTGTGTGTGCGAAATTCTGTCGTGCTGCGCTGCGAAAAGGGGCGGGATTAAACAAGCTTATTAGACATTAAAAAAGCGAGCGATCGCTCCATGTTTTAAATTTCTGTCCAGAGAGGCCCTGTTTTGATCCTCGATTGGTCTCATGCAGCCAAGTGATGCGATTTCGCAGGTTAGAGTTCAACAAGCTTGAACTTTGCACTGCAGCAACATGCGAAGCTTGACGCATGACCCCGCGTTTCCGGTCTGACGCATTCGCGTGCGTATGAATGGAAGTCTATGGGAAGAAAAGTCAAGTGTGACCGCACCTTAACTCTGCTGTTGAGTAAATTTTACTAAATTTAGAGAGGGACCAAATACTTGGTGCTTCATGCAAAGCTGCGTAGATCAATCGAAATCTGTCTTAAAGCGGTGCATGCTGGTTAGAAACTTTGTACGGATTGAAGCTACGGTCACACCAGCGTTTGTGTGTGCGAAATTCTGTCGTACGGCGCTGCGAAAAGGGGCGGGATTAAACAAGATGATTAGACATTTAAAAAGCGAGCGATTGCTCCATGTTTTTAATTTCTGTCCAGAGAGGTCGTGTTTTGATCCTCGTTTGGTCTCACGCAGTCAAGTGATGCGATTTCGCAGGTCAGAGTTCACCAAGCGTGAACTTTGCACCGCAGCAACCTGCAAAACTTGACGCATGACCCCGCGTTTCCGGTCTGACGCATTCGCGTGCGTATGAATGGAAGTCTATGGGAGGAAAAGTCAAGTGTGACCGCAGCTTGATGCTGCGCGGACGCCACGTGACTGTCACATGTGGCATCAAAGTACCGCGACAGTGCTCCGAGATCAGATGGCGGACTCCGCCGGTGCAGCATCTGAGGAGCGACTGCGATAATAACAACCGACAGTACACGATTGGCCGAGATCAACGCATGACAACAACCACGTGGGTTTCAGGTTTATTATTGGACAAATTCCGTCTCACAAATTACAAAACAAACAATTACCTTTTTATACCCATCTTGTACACATCATGCTTATTAAATGACTACAAATACTTTACTATATTATAGGTCAAGTATTATCTTTTGTTAAATAATTTGTTCATAAAGACTAGATTGTTTGCTCAGATTTATTCTACCTTTTTATACAGACTATTTACTGTATTCAGCTCTATTAATGATTTTAATTAATAAAGTAATAACATAATTATCATCATTGATCCTGACGCCCCATGAAGATTTCTCAACAAATTAAGTAAAAAATATTTTATTAAATATAAAAATATATGATTATAAAATATTTTATTTCCTGTCAACCCGTTTATGCAGAAATGTTAAATGTTGTATCTGCTATGTCTGTGAAATTTCTACTTACAGTGTAGCTCATTTATTTTGGTCCTTTTGTTCAATCTTTTTGGATTAAAGTGCTTTTTTAAAAATGCGTTCATTATCCAAAATAATTCTATTCGTGGAACTACACTGTTCCTATTTACTGTGACCTTTTATGTGAAGCTGCTTTGACACAACCTACATTGTATAAGCGCTATACAAATAAAGGTAAATTGAATTGAATATTTATTTTCTTTTTATGTGCCCTCTCATTTTCCCATTATTTCTCATGCATTTGTTATAAAGGCTACTTAAATTTAATTCATAATTATTAATTCCCGTATTATTTAAAAATGAACTATAGTTTGCAGAGACTGTTCTGTTTTATTTGTACTGTAAATCTTTTGTTATTGCAATAAATAAATAGTTGATCACTCCATGTGATCGGTCATGACTGCAGCAACTTTGAGCCCCGAAGTGTCCGGCTTGACGGCTCCGTTTTCAAGTCTGTCCCCACCTGCGATTGGCTAATCTCATTGATCACCGGCTGCAGCCATGCTTCATGTCGAACGCACCTATTCTCTGAAGTGAGTAAATTTTCTGTTGTTTGTTAAAGGGCACCTATGGTAAAAAATCTACTTTTCAAGCTGTTTGGACAGCCATATGTGCATGTATGGTGTATAGACCGTCATATTGGGGTGAAATAAACACACCCAGTGCTTTATTTTCAATTTAACAACATAAAAACGGTGGACCAATTGGAGCGGTTTTCAGATCGACCGCAACTTTACGTAGGAGTGCGGTCCCCCCACCCCCCGGCCCCACCCACCAACATTGATTGACAGGCACGCATCACTATATCCTCAGTTTGTTGATTCACGTCTGCCATTTTCAGCGTGTGAGTCAAAGCGATATGACTAAAGGAACACGCTAGCTCTGTTTTTAGATGCAAGGCTCATTGGGCTCAACACAAGATCAACATTCACCACATGATCGCTCTAATCGGAATTATTGTTTGTAACTTAGTTTGTTTGTAGGTAGGTTTACAAACATGTGTACTTTTCATTGCGTCTATCTTAAACTTCAGCCGTTTGCATTTCTCGCGGTCACAGAAGCTCCCTGTGATTTTAACTAGGTGCAGCTGGAAAGTGCGAGCGCGATGCCTCACGTGTGCTTCCCTCCATTGGAAATAAAATAATGAACTTGACTGCAGGTCGCACACCAGAAATGCCGCTCGGCGACGCTCTGCGAATCGCCAATCAGTGCCATGCATTTCAGAATTCTAAACATAGGTTTCTATCAGGGTACACAAAACAGTACCTCAAGTCGGCAGCTGTCGGCGACTGTCCACGGTGCCTAGCCACGATTCGGGACAATTCATATTTCTGCTGCGCCCCAGAGCGCCATCTGAATAGTTTCATTTTTAACAGCATCTGAATGTGCGTGTCTGGTGTGCTGTGTCGCGGCTCTGGTGCCTCAGTCAAAGTTAATTCAGTGTGCGTGGTTATTAGTCTCGGTGTACAAGCTCTGTACTTTGAACTAGCACACAGTTGGCTGTAAAACCATACAAAGACAAAAATGATTGTGTACTCTGCTTGGTTTGTGTCCGTCTCGTACATGTACGGCTGAATGCTGGTCCGCTCCCTCTCTGTCTGCTGCTAAACACAGAGCAGGAGCTCTTGGCTCCGCCCCTTGTTACGTTGGACAGGAAGTCGAATCTAATTTTCATGTGAAGCAACACACCTGTAAAATGGCTGCCTGTGTACACGCCCCCAAAATGACACTTTTTAACACATAATAATAATAAAATCTTAAAAAAGGGGTAAACTATGTGCCCTTTAAGCACTTTTTCAACTGTGAAAGGTGTTTAGTGAACAAAGTTTATTAGCAGTATTAGTCACTAAAGAAATGTGTGTCAATTACTTTGGAAGTGTTTTCAATCCGAAATTAAGAAGTTAAATGTGAGATGTGAGGAGAGATGTGATAAATGAAGCCTCGGCTAGGCCAGTTTGCATTTCTGTGTGGAGTTTGCAGGTTCTCCCCATGTTGGTGTGGGTTTCCTCCAGGTGCTCCGGTTTCCCCACAGTCCAAAGACATACGCTGTAGGTGAATTGGATGAACTAAATTGGCTGTAGTGTATGAGTGTGTGTGAACGTGAGATTGTATGGGTGTTTGCCAGTACTGGGTTGCATCCGCTGCATAAAACATATGCTGGAATAGTTGGCGGTTCATTCCACTGTGGCGACCCCTGAAATAGAGACTAAGCTGAAGGAAAACTAATGAATGAATGTGAGATGTGAAAGATTATAAAACTTATTTTTCAGCTTGGTATTAAATAATTGGTCAAATTGCGGAGTAAGTTTTGAAATGTGCATACAGTAATTAATCTGGGGTTTTAAATCATCAGTGCATCAGATGTTTTGACATATGGGTAGTTAAAGGGACAGTTCAACCAGATATGAATATTTTGTCATCATTTACTCATTATCCTCCAGTTGTTTCAAACCTGTTTGAGTTTCTTTCTTCTGTTCAACACAACTGAAAATGCTGCAAACATTTGGGGGGAAAAACAGCCGTAGTATTTTCTTTTCCCCACTATGGCTGTTTTTTCCATCATTCTTCAAAATATCTTCCTTTGTATCCAGCAAAAGAAAGAAATTGAGTATGAATGATTGGTGAGGAAATGTTCATTTTTGGGTGAGCTATCCCTTTAACTAGCTAAATAAACTCAAATTCTTCAGTAGATCAATTAAAAACAACTGCATAGTAAAACTGGGGTAAACTTTGTGGCATACACTGACTCACATATTCTTTTCAAAGTGTAAATGCACCTAAATTATGTAAACATATAGAATAGAATAATTTGAAAATGGAGGTGGGCGGGGTAAATTTATTATTATTATTATTATTATTATTATTATAAGTTATATTATATTAGTATTATTCATTCATTCATTTTCTTTTCAGCTTAGTCCCTTTATTAATCAGGGGTCGCCAAAGCGGAATAAACCACCAACTTATCCCGCACATGTTTTATGCAGCGGATGCCCTTCCAGCCACAACCCATCTCTGGGAAACATCCATACACTCTCACTCGTACACTACGGACAATTTAGCCTTCCCAATTCACCTGTACCGCCTGTCTTTGGACTGTGGGGGAAACGGAGCACCTGGAGGAAACCCACGCAAACCCAGGGAGAACATGCAAACTCCACACAGAAACGCCAACTGACCCAGCCGAGGCTGGAACCAGCGACCTTGTTGCTGTGAGGCGACAGCACTACCTACTGCGCCACTGCATTGCCAATATTATTATTATTCGTCACAGTGGCGCAGCAGGTAGCACGATTGCCTCACAGCAAGAAGGTTCGGCTGGGTCAGTTGGCGTTTCTGTGTGGAGTTTGCATGTTCTCCCTGGGTTTGCGTGGGTTTCCTCCGGGTGTTCCGTTTCCCCCAAAGTCCAAAGACATGCAGTACAGGTGAATTGGGTAGGCTTAATTGTCCGTAGTGTACGAGTGAGTGTGTATGGATGTTTCCCAGAGATGGGTACAGCTAAATTGGCTGTAGTGTATGAGTGTGTGTGAATGAGAGTGTATGGGTGTTTCCCAGTGATAGGTTGCAGCTGGAAGAGCATTCGCTGTGTAAAACATATGCTGGATAAGTTGGTGGTTCATTCCGCTGTGGCGACCCCTAATTAATGAAGGGACTAAGCCGATAAGAAAATTAATGAATTAATTATTATTATTATTATTATTATTAAATTTTGAAATTGTAAATGTGAATAACCCATGTAAACCTATAGAATAGAACAGAACATAATAGAATAGAATAGAATAGAATTTTTAATAATGGAGGGAGGACAGATTTATTTGTTTGTTTGTTTGTTGTTGTTGTTATTAGAAACTAATAATGTGTTAGCAAATATACAATTCTAACAAGATATCCAAATAAAAGTTAACAATTATTAAATACATTTTAAGTTTACAATTTACGTTTTAGATATAACGTGCAAAACAATTTAGCTTCATATTTAAAATGTAATCATATTTAAATTTATGACTATTAATATTACTATTAATACATTGAAGAGAGTTCATATAAAAATGAAAATCGAATATAAAAATAAACTTTAAACAAGGATTAGAATGATGTGTTTTTGATTATTATTTTATTTGGCAAATTTCATAAGATTCAATATAAATTCCACAGACACTCATTTTGATTCTAACTATATTAAACAATGTTATACATCCTTAAATTATAAATATAACGAGTTTTTTACTTGAACGTGCAAAGATATCATCCAAAACTTCTCTGAATGGTAACATTTATATATAAAAGAGGAGTATATAAACAATGTATATAAACAAAATGATCAGTCTTCATTAATTTAATTAACCAAGCTGATTTTATTTATTTATTTATTTTTGCATAACAAGAATAGCATGCAAAAGTAGAGGAATACGGTACTTACAACTGGTTTTACATTAACATAAAAGGATCAAACAAATAGAAGGGGAAAAAAACAACAATATATAAGAAATAAGGATTCCAAAATGTCATAAATCCTTACAGCTTTTAAGAACTTTTATACTTTCAATATGATACTCATTTTTAAACAAAGAAATGTTAGGTTTATCTTTGGACCATTTTTGTTTGTGTACATGGTATTTCCCATATATAATCATTAAATTAATAATCAAAAAATCAACCAAGCTGCACTGCTGCCAGGGACGGACTCGTGACGTCGACAGCCAATTGACCAATTGGAACGCGCGCATTATAATCAGCGAAGCGAGGCGCGCTCACTTGCGTTTAAACGCGTCGTGGATTATAATGGGACAGCAGAAGTTTGCGCGTCGCGTCGCTCGCTTGTAGTGTATCATGTGATGGGGCTGGAATTTGACACCTCAGGGGTTCAGAGCTCTGATGTGTTTATGGGACTTGATTTTGGCACGGGCTCCTGCGTTTAGAGTAAAGCGCGTCTCCTGAGGAAAAGCAGCGCGCGCGCGACGCTCCTCAAAGCCACAGTTTCTGCGCGCTCCGGACTCAAACTGTGCGAAAAACCGTGGATGTGCACAATTATGCCTCATCACTACGAGCAGAGGTCGAGAGGAAACATTTTGAGGAATACTTTGTCATTCTCTGTGGATTATTTTCACTTGTCGGTTTCTTAATTTATTTCACTCAAGTCCATGACAGGAGAGGTCGAGCGGGACACTAAAGGTAGGTTTGCAGAGTTAATTCTCTCCTTCTTTTGTCTTGTCTTTTCTTTTTAGTCAATACGTTTAGTTTTTATATCCTTAATCATGTTATGGCAGGCTAGACGATTGACAAAGTGTCTTATTAGAACAATTACTATCTTATGTGTATTTAAATAATGTGTATAGTCTATATTTTTTATATTTGTTGGCTGAACATCTTTTGAGAGTGTATTATGTTCACAGATATAATGTTCCTAAATTATGTTTCAAAAGCCTGAGAGTTAGAAATACTGTATATATACTTAACTTTAAATATATACTGTCTAAATATAATCAAATATATATGATCTAAATATATTAACGTTTTATATATATATATATATAGTGCTCAGTATAAACGAGTACACCCCTTATGTTTATCCATTTCTCAGTGGTAATATGGGTCATATTTTGGTGGATTTGGACCAATTAGATTTTATTAAGCAGATATATTTATTAAAATTATATATTTTTTGTCACTGAACATCTTTAGAAATAGAAAGATAATACATTTGAATTCGTGCAAAATATTGCAACAATAAATTACAGACTACAAAATTGTATACATTTTTGTTTCACTTGACTTTTGCTCTTTTTAAAATTGTATTTAATATTTTCCCTAACATGTACAATTGGGCTACTAATTTTTGGACAGTTATCATTAATTATTTTGATAGATTAGCTCCAGATTTGGCTTCAGAACTGACTAATCTAATGTTTATGCACAAATATAGCATTGTAAAGCATTTAATTGAAGCTATACATTTAAAAGATTGATTTGTGGGGGTGTATGTGCTATAATATATGCTATATTATGCTGGTCCCTATCAGAGAATTGCATTTATGTTTTGACATCATACATTTTTGATATCTTGGATTTGTTCTGTCGAAATTTCCTCTCTAAAATGTCGTTGTCTTTTATAAAACTGCATAATTACACAACAGTTATTCTTGGATCTGCTGAAAGGTGCTTGATCCCAGAATATTAAAGTAAAATAAAAGCCGCTTAACTACTTGGCTTCCCTCAATCTCGCATAAACAGGTTGACAATTTCCCTCAAAATACTTAATTAAGTGTATTGCTTTGCTTATTTGACAATCTTTTCCTCTGTTGACTGAGCTGATGATTGATTATGGGACTGACAGTAAATGTGCTCCTGAAAGAGCTGTTTTTCTGTCTGGAAGGGATGAAATCTGGATACAGTTAGAAGAGAATCCCAGGACTCTGTTCTCCACTCTGGGTCTTATTATGGTCACTAGTGGGTTTTTTTTTGTCTTATATCTGGATCGAAAAAAATCATATCATGCTTTCTACTTTATCTTAGTCAATGTTGGGTAAATCACTTTAAAAAAGTAATTATTTACTACTCACATCAAGATTGATTTGTAAGGGATGCACTGTATTCATATACTAAATACTCCAATTATTTACTATTTACATAATTTAATTACTTTTCTAATGACTTTGTCTGAAAACTTATGATTTGCTGCAACTCAATTACTCAATAAAGAATTAAATTATGATTTATTACTGCCTAAAATCCATAATGCAATTGAAATTAAACTCTTTTAATTCTTTAAATTTGAGTCAAACAGGACCTTTTAGTTTAGTCTAGAAAATAACACCTAAAAGTGTTTAATAAATATGTATTAACCCTTTAACTACCCCACCAAGAAAAAAATGTTTGGATTGGATTTCTTAAATCATAATGTCAGTAGTAGCGCACTCAATGCATTTTTTTCAACACATCCCATAATTTCTAAAATATCAACCATATCAAGAGGTTGATTTGGCGGTTTATGGTAAAAATTCTGCAATTAATACATATACCATGAAAAATCTGGAAATATAAAGTGTAAAACATAATCAAAATAAAGCATTTTTGAATACTATATCACCTTTATTTTTTGAAGTATGCCATAAAATAGTTCAGATTCTCATTTAGCATGTTTTCTTGTTTTTTTTTTTACAATAAAACCAAAATCAAGTGTAGTGCAACAGGATTATGTTTGATTTTTTTTTTTTTTTTTTTTGTAAACCAACAATGCTGTGTGTAAACCATTATTTAAAACGTTCATACTTTAAATGACTTTAGCAGTCATTAATTAAAACAGTCAAAACATGATCAATTGTTTTTTTGGCCAGTCAAAGGGTTCAAATTTCATTGTTTCTTAAGCATGTGTAATTGTCAGACAAAATATAAACTTAGTTGAAAAAAATGGGGTGGTGAAACAATATATACTCTGCTTATATACTATATTACTCTGCTTCTCTAAATTTTTACCTCATATTTTCATGAACACATTTTTTTCATTCAGTTTTTATTAATTAGACATCTGCAATCTTTATTATACAGAACTGCTGAATGTATGTATTGTATTTAAGGCTATTATATTATGTTATATTATATTATATTATATTATATTATATTATATTATATTATATTATATTATATTATTTTAGATTAGATTAGATTATATTAGATTAGATTAGATTATTTAGAAATGAAAAGTAATCCCTTCATAATCGTCATTATGTTATATTATACTATATTATGTTATATTATATTTTATTATATTATATTATATTATATTATATTATATTATATTTATTATATTATATTATATTATATTATATTATATTATATTATTTAGAAATGAAAAGTAATCCCTTCATAATCGTCATTATGTTATATTATACTATATTATGTTATATTATATTATGTTATATTATATTATATTATATTATATTATTTAGAAATGAAAAGTAATCCCTTCATAATCGTCATTATGTTATATTATACTATATTATGTTATATTATATTTTATTATATTATATTATATTATATTATATTATATTATATTTATTATATTATATTATATTATATTATATTATATTATATTATATTATATTATATTTATTATATTATATTATATTATATTATATTATATTATATTATATTATATTATTTAGAAATGAAAAGTAATCCCTTCATAATCGTCATTATGTTATATTATACTATATTATGTTATATTATATTATGTTATATTATATTATATTATATTATATTATTTAGAAATGAAAATTAATCCCTTCATAATCGTCATTATGTTATATTATACTATATTATGTTATATTATATTATATTATGTTATATTATATTATATTATGTTATATTATATTATATTATATTATATTATATTATATTATATTATATTATATTATATTATATTATATTATATTATTTAGAAATGAAAAGTAATCCCTTCATAATCGTCATTATGTTATATTATACTATATTATATTATGTTATTATATTATATTATATTATATTATATTATATTATATTATATTATATTATATTATATTATATTATATTATATTATATTATGTTATATTATATTGTATTATATTATTTAGAAATGAAAAGTAATCCCTTCATAATCGCCATTATATTATATTATATTATATTATATTATATTATATTATATTATATTATATTATATTATATTATATTATTTAGAAATGAAAAGTAATCCTTTCATAATCGCCATTATATTATATAATGCTATATTATATTATATTATATTATATTATATTATATTATATTATATTATATTATATTATATTATATTATATTATATTATATTATATCACCTAAAAATATAAAGTAATCCCTTACTTTACTTTTTCAATAGAAAGTAATGCAATTGCAGTAGTTCCACCTAACACTGATGATCTTAGCACTGTAATTACAACGTTCTTTATAAATTGTGTCTCAGTTCCTTTCCTCATCTGTTCTGTGCTGGAACAAATAAACAGCACACACCACTGTCATCCTCTCATGTAAGTATCATTTAAAAGATTTCCATCAGAATGCACAGTGATTCCCACACATAACCAGTCCCGTATGTAGCTTTACCTGCCTATATTCCAGTTAGCAGGCAGGTTTGTTGAGCAGGTAATATTGCATTTCAGTATCAGATTGCGAGCACTTCCAAATAAACTGCAGGCTAGTCTCTGATACGGTGTAATCCTTGGATCAAAATTATTAATTAATTTGGCTGTTGGCTTGGTTTTTGTGTGACTAATGCAGCTGAGTGTAGTCTGAAATTCCTTTCTCTCGGCTTGTTTGTTATGTTGAAAGATTAATGCTGAGTCACTGGTTTGATCATTTTTATTTTTAAAGGGCACCTATTATGCCTGTTTTTACAAGATGTCAAATAAGTCTCTGATGTCCCAAGAGTGTATATGTCAAGTTTCAGCTCAAAATACCACACAGATAATGCTTTATAACTCTTTGAAACTGACTCTTTCGTGCTTTGATCCGAATTGTGCCGTTTTTGGCCACTGTCACTTTAAATGCAAATGGTATTGTGCTCCCAGCCTACTTTTCTCGGGATGTTTATGTTGAATGATTAATGCTGATAGAGTCGCTGGTTTTATCAGTTGTGTTGTTTAAAGATGCATATGGGGTTTTTTAGCAGTGTGAAATGATTAATCACGATTACAAAATAAAAGTTTGAATTTGCATTATACATGTATGTGTATTTATCAATGTATGATAAATACACACATGATTTAATTCAGTTTATTCGGTCCAAGAGCGGTTACTCACTGAAACTAAGCAGGGCTGCGCCCGGTCAGAACATGGATGGTGGGAGACCACATGGGAAAACTAGGTTGCTGTCGGAAGTGGTGTTAGTGAGGCCAGCAGGGGGCGCTCAACCTGTGGTTTATGTGAGTCCTAATGCCCCAGTAAATTAAAGGGGACACTATACTGTCAGTGAGTGCCATCTTATGAATGAGACGTTAAACCGAGATCCTGACTCACTGTGGTCATTAAAAATCCCATGGCACTTCTCGTAAAGAGTAGGGTTGTAACCCCGGTGTCCTGGCCGCATTCCCTCGATCGCTCCTTATCGATCATGGCCTCCTAATTATCCCCATCCACTGTACTGGCTCTATCACTAATAAAAGATATTTATTATAATTATATTAGTGCTGGACAAAGATTAATCATGATTAATTGCATTCCAAAATAATAAGTTTGTTTTATTTGACATAATAAATGTGTGTGCACTGTGTAGATTTATGATGTATATGTAAATACACACATGCATATATTTGAGAAAATGTTTATTTTTTTAGATATAAAATGTACTGTATATTTATATACGTTTAAATATCTTTCCAAAAAAAGTTTTATATTATTTTGTTTGTATGCAAGTGTGAGTATTACATAAACATAATAAAAAGAAATTAAACGCATGCATGTCTTATGTCAGGACTTTTATTTTAGATGCGATTAATCACGATTACACTCTGCCCAGCACAAATTAATATGCAAGTTATTTATATACAAATTCTACATATATGAAAATATTTTTTGTATATATTCGCATTTTTACGTACGTGTATCTATTTATATTGGTGTAATATACACATATTATATAAATGCAAACTTTTATTTTGTATGTGATTAATCACGATTAATTGTCTGACCGTTTCAGTGCTTTTTCATGATGAAGTGCTTTAGGTGAATCTACTAAATAAGAGTTTGATGGAGTTTGTGAAGGCCTGTATTATCATCAGTGGGCGTCTGTAGTTTATGGGCTGTCATGTATTGATGATGAAATGTGTTTAATGTGCTGGTTCTGCTGTGATAAATTATGTGCTGATGCTCCAGTGCCTGAATCACACCTACTTTAAGAGACACTAATGCAAGCAGCGAAGCCTTTTCAGTTTTACTGTCTGCTGAAAGCTGGAATACTGCTTCATCACTTCTGCACTGTCTGATTGCAGAGTTCCCATATACTCACTGTTTACTTTAATGCTGCCTTGGCGGATCTTAAAGTGCTTCTCACTTTTGCTTTAGAAATCAGATTGATTGAATGAATGAATGAATGAATGATTGAATGAATGAATGAATTAATGATTGATTGGTTGGATGAATGAATGAATGAATGAATGAATGAATGAATGAATGAATGAATGAATGAATGAATTGTTGGTTGGTTGGTTGGTTGGATGGATGGATGGATGGATGGCCAGATGAACAAATGAATGAATGAATGAATTATTGATTTGTTGGTTGGGTGGATGGATGGATGGATGGATGGCTAGATGGACAAAGGAATTAAAAATTAATGAATTATTAATAGGTTGGATGGATGGATGGATGATTGATTGCATTCATTGGTTGGATAAATGAATGAATGAATTATTGGTTGGTTAGTTAGTTGGGTAAATGGATGGATGGACGAATTAACAAATTAATTAATTAATGTATTATTGATTTGTTTGTTGGATTGATGGATAGATGGACAAATGAATAAATAAAGTATTGGTTGGTTGGTTGGTTGGATGGATGGATGAATAAATTATTAATTGGTTGGATGGATGGATGGATGAATGAATGAATGAATAAATGAATCAATTATTGATTGCTTGGTTGGTTGGATGGAACGATGAATGTATTATTGAATGAATGAATGAATGAATGAATGAATTGTTGGTTGGTTGGTTGGATGAATGAATGAATTAATGAATTGTTGGTTGGTTGGATGAATGAATGATTGATTGGTTGGATGGATAAATAAGTGAATGAATGAATGAATGAATGAATTGTTGGTTGGTTGGTTGGATGAATGAATGAATGAATTGTTGGTTGGTTGGATGAATGAATGATTGATTGGTTGGTTGGATAAATAAGTGAATGAATGAATGAATGTATGAATGAATGAATTCTGGTTGGTTAGTTGAAGGATGGATGGACGGATTGACGAATGAATGAATGAATTATTGATTTGTTGGTTGGATTGATGGATAGATGGAAGAATGAATGAATGAATGAATTATTGATTGGTTGGTTGGTTGGATAGATGAAAGAATTATTGATTGGTTGGTTGGACAGAGGGATGTATGGATGAAAAAAATTAATGAATTAGTTTATTTTTTATGTATTTATTAATAATTTAAAATAAATAACAAAAAAAATCTATTAATTATTTATTTTATTGATTGATTTAACAAAGTTAAACATGTTGAAATGTTTAAAAAAAATCTAATTAATAACATTATAAATGGTTAATATTTTGTATTATTATTATAAATAAATAAAAAGTAACAAGTAACAAAAATGGGTATATATATATATATATATATATATATATATATATATATATATATATATATATATATATATATATATACTCATATAAAAAAATATAAATATTATAGCATATTATGAAATATTAATGTATATAAAAATAAATGTTTTTTATTATATTTACATGTATAAATACTTTAATTATATTATGAAATAAAATATTTATTAATATTGACTATAAAGCGGACATGCATAAGAAAGCAAGAAGTGCATTGAGAAGAAAAAGAAGTTTTGCAATATATATGTATATAGTTTTACTACGCGCTAGTATCACTGAAATAATGTTGTAGATTTTATTAATACTTTTAAATTATTTATTTTTATTTTTACATCTATTATTTATTATTTCCATGAATAATTATTGTATTTCAAGTAACAAAACTCATTGTATTATTTTTGTTTGTAGTCCACTTTAATACCCCAGCTCAGAACCACATGATGTCTGAATCGCTCAGGTGTGTTTCAGTGTCTATTTAAGTTTGACGAAGCATGTGTATGTGAGTGTGTGCATGTTTCATGACTCTGTGTGTGTGTGTAAACGGGGCAGAACATGAGTGTCAGGAGATCACACGGGACACTGGTGTTAGGAAGAGTTATGGGCCGCAGTCACCGCATGGCAGTCCAACACTGGATAATTTATTACACACTCCGCTAATGAACAGGCTCGTTGTGCAATAATGAGAAACACCTTATCCCCGGGTCAGAGCGGGGCAGAGGGACACGAGAGGCAGATTTTTACACGTTACTTCAGTACTACTTCTGCACAGCCAGGTTTTTGATATGAAGTCTGGTCCATATTATACTGATTAATCTGGACAACAACTGCACTCTATACACACTACTATACATCACACTATAAAAAGAGACTGTCTTATTGATATACTTATATAATATAATACAAAATACATATATATATATATATATATATATATATATATATATATATATATATATATATATATATAAAATACAAAAGGGCATATACAGTCACCGGCCACTTTATTAGGTACACCTTACTAGTACCGGTTTGGACCCCTTTTGTCTTCAGAACTGCCTTAATCCTTCGTGGCATAGATTCAACAAAGTACTGGAAATATTCCTCAGAGATTTTGCTCCATATTGACATGACAGCATCATGCAGTTGCTGCAGATTTGTCAGCTGCACATCCATGATGTAAATCTCCCGTTCCACCACATCCCAGAGTTGCTCTATTGGATAGAGATCTGGTGACTGTGGAGGCCATTTGAGTACAGTGAACTCATTGTCATGTTCAAAAAAAAAAAAAACGTCTGAGATGATTCACGCTTTATGACATGGCGCGTTATCCTGCTGGAGATGAGACGGGTACACTGTGGTCATAAAGGGATGGACATGGTCAGCAACAGTACTGCTCAGATGGTACTAATGGGCCCAAAGTGTGCCAAGAAAATATCCCCCACACCATTACATGATTCAAGGCAGTATGGATTCATGCTTTCATGTTTTTGTCGCCAAATTCTGACCCTACCATCTGAATGTCGCAGCAGAAATCAACACTCATCAGACCAGGCAACGTTTTTCCAATCTTCTATTGTCCAATTTTGGGGAGCCTGTGCATATTATACCTTCTTAAGGCTGATTTATACTTCTGCGTCTTGTGCACGCATATGCTTCAGTGCAGCCAATGCGTTGTCGCATAACCCTCGACGCTGACACGCACCTTTTAATTCTTCTGAATTGGTTTTTGGACACACTGTCTGTGGTCCTTTGAAGATTCTGCAAGAGCAGATTTTGTCATCTAATCGCTCAACTACTAACATTTTAGATCACGTTAGTGCATTTCCTGAACGTTTGCGTGAAGTGTGGAAATTAGCTAAGGATTTGCTCAGCTCGGTATAAAACCAACTGAAAATTCATTACGATCAAAACACGATCATTTCAAGTTGATGATAAGGTTCTTGGGTTTTCACAATTTCAGTTTCTGGTTCCGCTCTCCAGGCTGTTTGCTGGCCTATATGAGATAAAAGAGAAACTTGGAGATACGGATTATGTATTTAAAACTCCACTTCGGAAAAGAAAATCCAGAGTGTGTCATGTTAATATGCTCAAATTGTATATATCACGCTCTGATTTTGAGGCTGGTAAACCTGTTGCTACTGCTGTACCAATTACTGTGCCACTGTCAGAATATTCACCTGAGAGTGATGATTTGACAAAGGGTAGCGCCACATTGTCATCAGCTCGGTTGCCAAATTCTGAAACTTTATTACATTTGTCAGAAAAATGATCACATGTATCAGTATCTGCTCAATTAGACATCTCCAATTTAATTGGGAATTAGCCAAGTCTGTTTAGTGATTTTCCTTCAGTTACACATGTGATAAGCCATGACATTGATGTAGGTTTGCAGGCCCCAGTGAAGCAGAATGCCTATCGGGTTAACCCGGTCAAAAGACAAATAATGAAACAAATAACGGAGTACTTGTTAGGGCACAAATGAGTAATTCCCAGTTCGAATCCATGGCGTTCCCCATGTTTAATTGTTTCTAAGCCAGATGGATCTTCTCGATTCTGTGCTGATAATGGGAAGGTTAATGCTTTAATGAAAGCTGATACTTTTCCACTCCCCCATATAGAGGATTGCGCTGACCAAGACCTGAAATACTCAGACCAGCCCGTCTGGCACCAACAACCGTGCCATGTTCAAAGTCACTTAAATCACCTTTCTTCCCTATTCTGATTCTCGGTTTGAACTGCAGCAGATCGTCTTGACCATGTCTACATGCCTACATGCATTGAGTTGCTGCATTGTGATTGGCTGGTTAGAAATTTACGTTAACAAGCAGTTGGACAGGTGTACCTAATAAAGTGGCCGATGAGTGTACATACACATTGGCAATTTGTTTAAAGTAGTATGTTTCAAAAGCACTATAGTATTTACTATACGTTACTACGCTATTTTTTCATGTGTGTGCTGTGAAAGCACATCATGTCAGTGTAGTACCGTGCTCCTCTGGGCACAGATTGTTGTGTGAAATGTCATTCGGACATATTTTTGTAACAGTTTGTGCTTGTATTCAGGACAGTTTGAGTGGAAACTTCACACAGTAAACTCAGCCGTGTGGAATGTTCTGAGATGTCATCAGAGTAAACAAATACAAACACTTTTTTAGAAAACATCTCTTTCTGTCACTCCAGTTGATCTGAATCATCATTATACCCAATAACAGCCTGCTTTTCCCTCCATTTCTCCATCTAACAGTCGGACCCCCCAGAACGAACACACACACACACACACACTGCTGAAAAGTGTACCTGATTTGTTGCACACACACACACGCTGTATTTTATTATTCGCAAAATGTTATTGATTCATCATGTCAGCGAGCGGCTTCATCCGTCTTAATGGACCTGACAGATGTGTGTATCTGTATACACCGCAGAGAAACACAGAGATGAGAGATAGATGGCCGTACGAGTGTGTGTGTGCGTTCGTAACCGGACATCTGGTTCTCCGCTGTCACGCTCACACAGAAGTTTCACAGTAGAGAATCCAAACAGACGCCTCTTCATTTACAGAAACAGAAACATGTTTAAATTCTGTCAAAATCGTCCCTCCGGAGCAGCTCATCTCTCTTGGTTTGCAGACGGGCTTGTATAAAATGTGAACGTCTCTCTGATCATCTGGAGATTCTTCTCAAGAATCTGAGAGGCTGAAGCTTTCTTGAAAAAAATCTCTTTTCATGACGCAAGGCTGTCGCTATGCTGGAAGTGATGCATTCTGGGTGGTTGCCAAGTGTTTATGGTTTTGATATTCTGGTCATGTGGTGTTTGAAAGTGTCCTAATATTGTGTTGCAGGTTTAAATGCCTTTTATATTCTGAAAACATTGTAAGAATATGCATTTAAGGTTAGAATCAGTTTGCAATGGTTTCAATGTGTCTCACTGGAATCAATTCAGAGCTTATGGTCTTTAAACTCCGCCCCTTCCATAGGCCAAATCTACTCTGATTGGTCAGCTGCCCAAGTCTGTTTTGATTGCTCTTTCTTTATTCTGTTTCAGAAATGAAACGCCTATTCAATTCATCTTCATTTCTATAGCGCTTTTACAGTGTAGATTGTGTCAAAGCAGCTTCACATAGAAGATTATAGTGAATTGAAACAGTGTCAGTCCAGTTTTCAGAGTTTGGCTTCAGTTCAGTGTGGATTAATGTTCACTGCTGAGAGTCCAAACACTGAAGAGCAAATCCATCGATGCGCAGCTCTACAGGTCCTTAACCATGCAAGCCAGTGGCGATAGCGGCGAGGAAAAAACTTCACCAATTGGCAAAAGTGAAAGATAAAAACCTCGAGAGAAACCAGGCTCAGTTGGGCATGACCATTTCTCTTATGGCCAAACATCTTGTGTAGAGCTGGAGTGTAGGCGCCAGAGGCTGGAGAAGCTGGACGTCAACAAAGACTTGTCTGTCCCTGGAGCGTCACAGGAATCAGTCTCATGCTCTCCACTCCTCCATGACCACCACAGCAGCTGCTCAGGATACGGCCTGGTCCAGAATTATAGAAACATTGGGATCATCTCTTCACAGGTCTTGGATTGCTTCAGTGGCGCTGCATAATCTCTGGGGCCCTCGGGATAAGTATCCCCAGGTGAATATAGAGAATAAAGAGAATTAGCGTAGCTGCTGTTTATAGTGTATATAAACGAGATGCAGAAACCTGTGTGGATGCATTGAGTGTATGCTTTACTAAAAAGATAGGTATTTAATCTAATTTTGAACTGTGAGAGTGTGTCTGAGCCTTGGACATTATCAGGAAGACTATTCCAGAGTTTAGGAGCCATAAATGAGAAGGGTCAACCTCCTTTACTTGACTTTGCCATTGTAGGTACTACCAGAAGCCCTGAGTTTTGAGATCTTAAAGAGAGGGTTGGATTGTAGCGAGACAGAAGATTAGTTAGATAAACAGGAGCTAGATTATTTAAAGCTTTATAGGCAAGTAATATTTTATAATCAATACCCAACTTAACAGGCAGCGAGTGTAAGGAGGATAAAATTGGCGTGATATCATATTTTCTAGACCTAGTAAGAACTCTGGCAGCTGAAGTTTGTTAATAGAGGATGCTGGGCAGCCAGCAAACAGAGCATTACCAGTAATCCAGCCTTGAAGTCATAAAAGCATGGACTAGCTTTTCTGCATCTGAGATGGATAGCATACTTCGTAACTTAGCGATATTTCTCAGTTGAAAGAAGGCAGTTTTTGTGACATGACATTCAAAAGTTAAATTGAAAAACTATTGAAGAGCGTTAGTATGGCGCAGGAGGCAGACAATATGCAAATTAGTAGCTTTGATGTAGATTGGTGCACGTCATGATTTTGCCAAGTACGATGTAATCCAAACCTATTCCCTACCCCTAAACCCAACCATAACTGTAAATTATTCCCAAAATCAGAGGGGAATAATAGTTGAATAACAATCATGTAAAAGTAAATAAACTTAGCTGTAAGCCTAAACATAAACGCTAACTGTATCCCTTAATTCTGATTGGCTGATTGGAATGTTGTTCCAGGATCAACACAGATGTCAATCTAGGAACATGTCCTACTTGGTGAAATCAGGTTGGCAGTAGATTGGTAGCAGGCAAAAGATTTTTTTTAAATATCGACTAATGAAAATAAATTTAAATTATATTTTGCCCATTTATAAATTGTATTTAACAGAGATTTGCTCATGTTGTTTATTAATAAGTAATAATAATTAAAGTAATTAAGTACTGATATTTACATGGTGGAAATAAGTTGCACCAAATACACGTTCACAGACATGCATTTAAAGTCGCTTTTACAGTTTTATATTTATTTTATTTATTATTTTGTATGGTTTTGTGTCTTTTTATGCTCCACATTTTTATCAGAAATACAGAAAAAAATCAATAATATGGTTATTTAAAATACTTAAAATAACTGTTTTACATATATTTAAAAAAAAATGCACATGTAATTAGTAATTTATGTGATGCAAAAAAACCTCGGCTCCAGTTTCCCCCACAGTCCAAAGACATGCAGTACAGGTGAATTAAATAGGCTATTTTGGCCATAGTGTATTGGTGTGTATGGATGTTTCCCAGAGATAGGTTGCATCTGGAAGGGCATCGCTGCATAAAACATATGCTGGATAAGTTGGCAGTTCATTCCGCTGTGGCGACCCCAAATTAATAAAAGGACTAAGCTGAAAAGAAAATGAATGAATGAATAGAACCTCGATCCTTCAGAAATCACTCTAATATGCTGTTTTGATCCTGATGAATTATTGTTATGGTTTAAAAAAGGATTGTACTACCACATATTTTTTGAGTATACTTTGATGACAAAAGTTTTAAAAGAAATAGTAATCATTTGTAGCCTTACACATCTTCTTAAATTGCTTTTGGATCAATTTAATCAATCCTTGCTAAATGAATGTATTCAGGAGTTCACACTTAGATATTGCTGGACGCTATTACCAGGTTTGGTATTTTGTCCCAGGAGAAAGCCTTGAGCTTGGAGATAATTAAGCCCAGGGCTCCCGCTTGGTCAGTTAACATGTAAGGTGGTCCGAGATCAGGTATGTCTCGAGAGCTCCCCCTGGTAAAGGGAGGAAAAGGAGGAGATGGGATGGAAGGGGGGAATCTTCCAAAACGAAGATAAGGCAGAAGGGTGAAATCTGTCTATTTATTGTAGGCTTGGATCAATCTAATTGGATTTTTGCTGATTACGGATGGTAGACCATCATATCACATGCTTCTCTCGAAATTAGTTTATAAATCTTTAGTTAATTTATTTTTCTCAAAAAAATTACTCTAAACTTGGATGAATAGTAGCCTGTGAAAGTTTTACCTTTGGTTTTATAGAACCATCACTCTTCTTCCTACAGCATGTTTAGTGTCCTATTAATATTCATGCCATTTTCATTGGTAGAATCTGATTGATTGGCGCGTGCAGCACAGCATTAACAGCTCTGAGTGACTTTAAAATCTCCCACTTATCAGTTTAACAGTCTGTCTGCATTCCTGTTCTCCCTGATGAACATTAACAGGATGTTGACTTAAGCTTCTGAAGGTTTGATTGTGCCTGACATGTTTGTTTTAAAAGAAAATGTTCCTGCATCATCAGGATTTTGCCACATCAAACCCTGGTCGGCTTGCATGTTTTGACAACGGTCCGCAGGCTGACGAATGATGTGCTTCTCTTAATTTAAAGTTGAAGGAAGTTGCTCAACGGTGAATCATCAGAAAATTATTTACACTTTTTAGGCGTGTGTTTGTGATTGTCTCTCCTCAGGTCATACGTTTAAGCATATCTTATCTGTATATCAAAACAATTACGACCGTTTCCTTTATCGCTCTCCGAAACACAGTAGGAGTGTGTAATATTTATGTTCAAATAATTCTATGTGAGGGGTGACACGGTTAGCACTGTCGCCTCCCTGCCAGAAGGTCACTAGTTCGAGCCCCAGTTGGCATTTCTGTGTGGAGTTTGCATGTTTTCCCCGTGTTAGCGTGGGTTTACTCAGGCTGCTCCGGTTTCCTTCACAGTCCAAACACATGCGCTATAGGTGACTTGGGTAAACTAAATTGGCTGTAGTTTATTAGTGTGTCTGTGTGAATGAGTGTGTATGGGTGTTTCCCACTACTGGGATGTGGTTGGAAGGGCATCCGCTACATAAAACATATGCTGGAATAGTTGGCGGTTCATTCCGCTGTGGCAACCTCTGATAAATAAGAGACTAGGCCGAAGGGAAATTAGTATTTAACAAGACCATACATAATAGTATATAATATAGAGTAAAATGATATTATCTAGGACAATATTTTCAGATTTGGTTTATAATATTATTATTAATGTAAATAATTTCACACATAAATATAAAAATAATAAGCTTACAGTAGGATTTACTTGTATTAACAGTGTACAGGCTGACATTATCAAGGATATCATTCAGTTTATAAAACAAAAAGAAGTGAAAAAGCATGGATTGTGTAGTGAAACTTTAGTTTGCAGCTAGAATAAAACTGTAATTCCTATAATTCTTATATTTTTATATATACAGGTGAAAACAAAAGTATTAATGAATTGCAAAATTGTAAATCTTTTTTTAAATACTTTCCAATTGATGTTTAAATGAGTAAGCAAAATTTTAACAGTATTTCTTATGTCTTAACAAAAATAAGATTGATACATTTCGGAAGTGACAAACTGCAAACTTTAGACGTTGATATCTGTTTTATATCTTCTAAACATGAATTTGTCACTGTTTTGAAGCTCACTAACTAATAGATATCCTTACAACTAACATAACTGGATCTAACATCTTTAAAACTTGAATTTCATGGGACCTTTAAGCTGTATATCCTCAAATAATAAGACTGCAGAGGCTGAAAACACCACAACCGTCACAGTAGCTTGTAACCAAACTGAATCCTTCAGATTTTACTCACGTCAGCTTTAATTGTTGTGGTTTCCTATATCAGTCAGTTGTATCAATGCACAGTCTTCAGCAATAGTAGGTTATTTAAAGCTAAAGAGTGCTCTAAGAGAGATGTTTAACACTGTGCAGGTATCGCTTTTATCACAACCTGTTGTTTAATTGTTTTCTCTCAGCCTCATTGAAATGAGTGCAGTTTCCGTGCAGCAGGAGAAAGTCTTTGAGTGTGTGCGTGTTCATACATGTGGTCAAGGAAACCCTCCAGCTATGCGATTAATGATGAAATAATGTGGATTTATGTGGAATGTCTTATTAGAGCAGTTGTAGTGCCACACATTCACTTCTGGGTGTTTCCACAGCACTAATAGTTTGCTGGAGTCAAAAGGGGCTATTCTGGGTTGGTCGTGAGTGTGTTGCTAGAGGGAAATAGCCTTATTGCTCAGTTGAGGGAGTTTTAGGAATCACACACAGTCTTGAAACTTCTGCAGAATATGTTAAAGACATTAAAGTGTAAAACTAAGACTTGAGTTTGCTTTAAGCCAACATCATTATACTAATCACATTTTAGATTCTCAGAAAGCATAGCAATGATTTTAAATTATGTTTGGAATTAAAATAATGAGTGTGTATGGATGTGAGCTGGAAGGGCATCCGCTGCGTAAAATATATTCTGGATGAGTTGGCGGTTCATTGCGCTGTGGCGACCCCTAATTAATAAAGGGACTAAGCCGAAAAGAAAATGAATGAATGATTGAATGAATGTTGCATTCAGTATTTAGATGATATGCTTATCAGATAATTTTTTATTATTCGTTTAACAATTAATTTTTAATGAGTTAAATTTTTAGTAGGACTTTGCCATAAGGTAAGTTATTTAATCTTTGTTAAAGGAATAGTTCACCCAAATATGAATAATTACTCACCATTTACTCACTCGTTACTTGTTTCAAACCTTTCTTAATTCTGTTGAACACAAAAGAAGGTACTTTGAAGAATGCTGAAAACCTGTAACCATTGATTTGTTTCCATTGTAGGAGAAGCCAATATTATGGAAGTCGATGGTTACAGCTTTCTTCAGTATATCTTTATTTATGGTCAACAGAAGAAAGAAACTCATACTATTCCTTTAATGCACTGAATTTATAACAATAATTACTAGATAATATTTGCTTTTTTAAATTAGAAACTTCTCTAATTATCTTTTTTTTGGTCAAATCTGGTGCTATTTTCCCACATAAACAAACAGCTCTTGCTGAATAGGTTGCCCAAAAATGAAAATATTCCATTTACTCACCTTCAAGTGGCTTATAAGTTAATTTCATCTTTTATACACTAACGAAGACATTGATATCCATAGTAAACAAGGGGAAGTTACCCCAGGCTCATTGGAAATATATGTCCCAGCTTATATTTTTTCAGTGTTGGGCAAGCTACTTGAAAAATGTAGTGAGCTAAGCTATTAGCCACACTACCTAAAAGGTAGCTTAACTACACTAAAAGCTACCCCCTGGGAAATGTAGCAAGCTAAGCTAAAAGCTACCTTGCGAAAGTAGTTTAGCTACATTTAAGCTATTTTTGCAATTTTAATTTTTAAATCGAAGCAACTTAAATTATCATTTATATCTCAGTGATCACTAAAACTGTCAGTGAATCATAAGAGGCAGAATAGTTCAGTTAAGTTATTTACTGTAAATAATATTGTACCAAACATAAACACATTATAGTACATAACAGCAAAAACAAAAAATCCAATAAAACCAGCTGTTACGCATCTAAAATAAGTTACGTATTTAAAATAATACGAATAAACATTAATAATAATCATTAATAACTATCATGAAATAATATTAATTATCGTAGTATACTTTAGCCTTTACTACAGTAAACTATATGTATTTAAATTATACTGTGTATATATATATATATATATATATATATATATATATATATATATATATATATATATATATATATATAAAACTCCTCTCCCTCAGTCATCTTTCCATCAAGCAAGTTTCTCGTGTCAGCCCAATGATTGATTTGCGACGAGAGGTGGCAGTAACGCACCAAAAAGTTTGTTGTCAACCAGGAAGAAGAAGAAATCGTCATTCTTGCCATCATACGGATTTACCGACCATTTGCTTGTTATCTGACTACGCTTCTGGATTTTCCTGTATGTTATCGTTTGCTCCTGATTGTAACTATCGCCTGCCTGACCATTCTCTGTGTGGATCTTTAACTCGACGCAGCCTTGAGTAGCTCCCAGCTGTGTGTGTGTAATCAGTGTAGAACTGGGTGTCTGAAGGGAGTTGTAGTTCATATGGTGGCAGAATGGTAGCCCGAGTGAAAGTGAATGTTCTCCAGCGACCTATGAGGGTTAGCTGGGGATCGTGACACATGTGGATCCATTGTCCATGATTAAGTCTTAAGTATATATTAATATTTTATTATTAATTAATTTATTTATTTATTTATTATTAATATTATTATTTTATTTTTTATTTATTTACTTTTTTTTGTATATTATATTTTTTCAGCACATTTTTAAACATAGTAGTTTCTGCATCCAAAATGGTAAAAAGCCTTGGAGTAATGATTGATGACCAACTAAACTTCTCTGACCACATTTCTAGAACTGCTCGATCTTGCAGATTCGCACTCTATAACATCAGAAAGGTCCGACCCTTCATATCTGAACATGCAGCTCAACTCATTGTTCAAGCTCTTGTTCTCTCCAAACTTTATTATTGCAACTCTCTACTAGCCGGGCTTCCAGCTAACTCTATCAAACCTCTTCAGCTGCTTCAGAATGCAGCAGCACGAGTGGTCTTTGATGAACCCAAAAGAGCACATGTCACTCCGCTACTCACCCGTTTGCACTGGCTGCCAGTTGCTGCTCGCATCAAATTCAAAGCTCTGATGTTTGCTTACAAAGCGACCTCTGGCTTTGCTCCTTCGTATCTGCTCTCACTTCTGCAGATTTATGTGCCCTCCAGAAACTTGCGTTCTGTGAATGAACGTCGCCTCGTTGTTCCATCCCTAAGAGTGAAGAAATCACTTCCCCGAACTCTCACATTCAATCTGCCCAGTTGGTGGAATGAACTCCCTAACTACATCAGAACAGCAGAGTCACTTGCTGTCTTCAAGAAACGACTAAAAACTCAACTATTTAGTCTCCACTTTCCTTCCTAATCTGTAACTGCCTCTCTGGCTATACCACTAACTGTACTCTCTCTCTCTCAAAAATAAAAACACACTACTAATGCTTTGCTTCTTAGACTTTACACACCTGAAACTTGCCTATAGCACTTGTTCACTGCTGCTCTTATAGTTGAGTAAATTGCTTCCTTGTCCTCATTTGTAAGTCGCTTTGGATAAAAGCTTCTGCTAAATGACTAAATGTAAATGTAATAACCGACTTGTTTTATCTTTGCCATGATGACAGCACATAATGTTTGACTAGATATTTTTCAAGATGCTATTCTGCTTAAATTGACATTTAAAGGCTTAAATAGGTTAATTAGGCAAGTTTCGGTAATTAGGAAAGTCATTGTATAGTGATGGTTTGTTCTATAGACCAGTGTTTCCCAACCCTTTTCCTGGAGGCACACCAACAGTACATATTTTGGATGTCTCCCTTACCTGACTAATTAACTTCAGGTTTTGGAGTCTCTTCTTATGTTCTAATTAGGTGATTCAGGTGTGTTTGATTAGGGAGACTTTGAAAATGTGTACTGTTGGTGTGCCTTCAGGAACAGGGTTGGGAAACACTGCTGTAGACAATTGAAAACAAATTTTGCTTAAGGGGCTAATTATATTGACCTTAAAATAATTTAGTTTTTATTAAAATCTGCTTTTATTCTAGCCAAAATAAAACAAATAAGACTTTCTCCAGAAGAAAAAATATTATAGGAAATACTGTGAAAAATTGCTGATTCTGCTGAATTTGGCAAATATTTGAAAAGTTCACAGGAGGGCGAATCATTTAGACTACAACTGTACATGTGACTCAATGATATTTACATGCAGATGAAATGATCATCATCTCCTCTTTAGATGGCACACTGTGCAGAAGTCTGGAGAAGTGCATGGCCCCACCTGCCCGAAGTCACCTGAGGAACTGGAAGGTGAGCATTCCTCATATCTTCATTTGGGAAGTCATCCGCTCAGAAATAAATAAATAACCACACACACACACCTACCTAACCTAGGATCTCACCCTCCTGTTTGGCCTCAGCCTGTGCTCCATCACCGAATGTGTGAGAATCGTGTCGGTTTGTGCTTGTTTGTGTGTCAGCGCTGTTCGTTTCTCATCCAGACGCTCCACAGACTCTCGTCCTGAAATATTAACTCATCAGGAGCTGTGGTGGTGTTGGGTGTTATTTCGGTAATTGAGGAGGCTGTTGTGGAGGTCTGCTGTAGCTCAGCTTCAGGGCTTTGAAAGCGTATCCATGTGAATGGAGCGATCGGACATCCCGGGTCAGTTTACTCTGTCAGGGTTTATATAACACACAGGAGTAATGTGCAGGGCGCATGCAGGTTAACCCTAAAGATTCATATCTGTAACGAAATGATTAATCAACAACAACAGTATTTTTATGCATATTTCCCAAATGATGTTTAACTGAACAAGAATTTTTCACAGTATTTCCTCTAATATTTTTTCTTCTGGAGAAAGTCTTATTTGTCTTATTTCGGCTAGAATAAAATCAGTTGTTAATTTTTTTAAACCATTTTAAGCTCAATATTATTAGCCCCCTTCGGCAATATTTTTTCGATAGTCTACAGAACTTAGGGGTGTCAAAATTAATTGTTTTTTAGTACACTGCGATGCAGACGCGAACAATTCAAGACCGGTTCAGTAATAATCATAACCGGTTATTATGTACTGACGTCATTTATCTCATATGCGCTCTATCGCGAGGGAGGTGAGCGTGGGTATTTACAACACTCCAGGCGGAAACTACTTAATAATATCACTGTGTGTGTGTTTCTGTGTGTGTGTAACTCTGGTGTAAATTTAACAGTAGTGGGCGGTCTCACAATATCGCTCCAGAGCTCCCAAGCAAGCAAGCGCGCGTTGTGTGTGTGTGTGTGTGTGTGTGTGTGTGTGTGTGTGTGTGTGTGTGTGTGTGTGTGTGTGTGTGTGTGTGTGTGTGTGTGTGTGTGCGCGTGTGTGCGTGTGTGCGTGCGCGTGTGTGCGTGCGCGCGTGTGCGTGTGTGTGTGTGTGTGTGCGCGTGTGAGTGTGTGTGTGTGTGTGAGTGTGTGAGTGAGTGCGCGTGTGCGTGTGCGTGCGTGTGCAAGTTTGGTGCTGTCTATGTTTGTGTATGTGTGTGAATGAGAGACAGTGTGGTGCTGTGTGTCCATGTTTGTGTGTGTGTGTGTGTTTATACAGACAGCTTGTTATAGCCAGCCCCCAAAATACAACACTGTGTATGGAAAGCATCGTCAATGCACCGTGATGCACCGAAATATCGAATTGAACCGAATCGATGGCAAGCTAATCGTAACCGAACCGAACCGTGAGACCAGTGTAGATTCACACCTCTAAAACCACTGTTACACAATGACTTGCCTAATTATCGAAACTTGCCTAATTAACCTAGTTAAGCCTTTAAATGTCACTTTAAGCTGAATACTAGTATCTTGAGAAATATCTAGTCAAGTATTATTTACTGTCATCATGGCAAAGATAAAATAAATCAGTTATTAGAAATGAGTTATTAAAACTATTGTGTTTAGAAATGTGTTGAAAAAATCTGCTCTCCATTAAACAGAAACTGGGGGACAAAATATACAGGGGGGCTAATAATTCAGGAGGGCAATAAATCTTCAGTGTATATACACTTATTTATTTAATAATATACTCAGTTTACATTTTCATTTGCACAGCTATACATACAATATTGTGTATATAGTAATATACCTGTACATACATGTTTTGAATTCTCTATTTACTTCTTTTTTTAATTCCTTTATTATCTGTGTTTATGTCCTGTCAATGTCATTTTGTTACTCTGTGGATGCTTCTGTCACGGAAACAAATTACTTGTAATATACCTGGCAGTAAATCCCTATCTGATCATCTGCTATGTGACCCTGGAGCAAAAATCTCTTATGTTGAACAGGTTTATTTGTGGGAAAATCCAAAAATACATTGAATGTGTCAAAGTGATTGATTTTTATCTTATGACAAAAATCCTCAGAATATTACGTAGAGATAATGTTCCAGGGGCAAATGTGGTAAATTTCTTGCTGTAAATATATAAAAGCAAACTTTTGGATTATTAATGTTTCTAATATCATGGTTCTATAATGATGGTTTATTCTGTAGAAAATCGAAAAAAATATAGCTTAAAGGAGCTAATAATATTAACCTGAAAATGGATTTACTAAATTAAAAACTGCTTTTATTCAAGCTGAAATTAAACAAATAAGACTTTCTCCAGAAGAAAAAATATTATCAGACATACTGTAAAAATTTCAACACAGGCTCATTCTGAAAATGTACCTCCACAGACGTTTCTAGAGACCACGAAATACGTCCCGGCGGCACGTTTTCCTGCAGTTTTTGTTTTTGCGAATCCGCCAGAGGACGCTGTGTACGCTTTATTGCAATCTCAAATTTCCCTCGCAAGTGCCATTCGCGCCTGCTGTTCACGCGTAAACCCACCAGAGGCCGCTGTCGACTCACTTTTAGACAGACTTTCTGACTGACTGAGCGAACGATCGACTGACCCACCATCCCCCTTCCCTAAACCCAACCAATTTTATAGATTGACCCACCCACCCACTTCCCTAAACCCAACCAATTTTATAGATTGACCCAACCACCCACTTCCCTAAACCCAACAAACACGTTTCAAAAGCAATCCAAAAAAATAAAAGCCCTCGTCTGACTTTTTATCAATTTTTTTTACCACGTTTTCAGATTTTACCACATCCTCACCCTGCTATTCACTTGTTTGTTTTATATTTTGGATTCTGTTTTTGTCTTACCTGCTTTCTGGAACCGCTCTTCACCGGACTCGAACCCCCGTCTTCATGGTCAACTCCTCTCTGCATGTCAAATCCGCCAACGTACGTGGCACGCTAATGGGACAAACCGATTGCTGCCGGAATGCCGTCCATACGGAGGTAAGCGGTCGGTCAGCTGGTAAGCGCAAACAGAAACGGCGTCACACCACCCCGCAGCGTTCGTTTAAAGAAATGAAATGCAGCCATACGTACCTCCGCCTACGTAACTCTCCAGAAACGTCCGCAGGGCTACGTTTTCACAATGAGCCTGTGTTGGAAAATTTCCCTGCTCTGTTAAACAGCATTTGGAAAATATTAGAAAAATAAAAAATTCACATGAGGGCGAATCTGTACTTCATCCCAAACATAATAATTGATTGTTCTTGCAGGTGATGCTGCTGGTGTTTGTGTGTTTTCTGGGTCTGGTTGATGGACATTTTCTGCAGGAGGAGACCGAAGAACCCCGTCCTAATAACCTGAGAGTCTCTTCAAACCCTCAAGAGCGTCGAAGATCTCAGAAAGATGCGGATGAGCGGCAAAGCAGAGCACCGTGGGCGCGACTCTATGGTCAGTTCATCACTGTATACACTGTATAAAGTTTTTTTTTTAGATGAATCAAACGACCTTTCCTAGTCATCCCAACTTACTTTACTCAAACGGACAAAAATATTACATTTAACCTGATTAACTTATTGAAATATGTTAAAGTAGCATAAAAACATTTGCTGTCATGACTTTTTTTTGTATCATTGTTTTAACAGTGTATTAGCCTTATGAAAATATCACAATTTGTAGTTTGCGATTAATTACTTAAACAGGTGACACTTTAGTTTAGGTCACAGTCACAACAATTACTATTGGTTTATTACCTGCCTATTATTAGATTAGATTAGATTAGATTAGATTTAACTTTAATGTCATTACACATGTACAAGTACAAGGCAACTAAATGCAGGCAGACTCAGAGAAGGAGGAGTGAGAGGATCACCATTCAGTCGTACATGTACGACTCTGACACAGACCAAGCAGAGTACAAAATCATTTGTGTCTGTACAGTTTTACAGCCAACTGTGTGCTAGTTTCAAGTGCCGAGCTTGCACACAGAAACTAATAACCACGCACACTGATTTAACTTTGACTGAGGCACCGGATAAGCCGCTCGAAGCTGCGACACGGCACACCAGACACTCTCTGTAGCGCTACAGAAACATGACGCGTCCCAAATCGTCGCGCCACGCATTTTTGAATTCTAAACATCGGTTTCTGCAGCGGTCCGCGGCGCCCAGCCGTCGACTTGAGTGTACCCTGATAGAAACCGATGTTTATAATTCTAAAACGCATGCTAGTTAAGATCACAGGGAGCTTCTGGGATCGCGAGAAATGCAAACGGCTGAAGTTTAAGGTAGACTCGATGAGGAGTACACATGTTTGCAAACCTACCTAAAGAACCAACCAATAATTCTGATTAGAGTGATAATGTGGAGAATATTGATCTTGTGTTGAGCCCAATGAGCCTTGCATCTAAAAATAGAGCTAGCGTGTTCCTTTAGTGATATCGCTGCGACTCACGCTGAAAATGACGGACGTGAATCAACAAACTGAGGATATGATGACGCGCCTGTCAATCAATATTGGTGGGCGGGGGGACCGCTCTCCTACGTAAAGTTTCGGTCGGTTTGAAAACCGCTCCAATTGGTCCACTGTTTTTTATGTTGTTAAATTGAAAAAAAAGCACTGGGTGTGCTTATATCACCCCAATATGACGGTCTATACACCATACATGCACATATGTCTGTCCAAACAGCTTGAAAAGTAGATTTTTTACCATAGGTGCCCTTTAATATATCGTATTACTTCATGTCGGCACAAGAAACTGTGACTGGTTATAATGTGTTCATTTTCAGTGAACTTTTTTTGCACGTATGCTAATCAAGAGTCCATTTTTATTATTATTGTTATTATTATTTCTCTGAATATTGTTTTTGAACACACACTTATAAGCTTATAATATAGGTCAAATATGAAGAAACAAAAATAGTAACTCTAACAATGCTAATATTGTAAAATTCATTAATTATGAAAGGAAAATCCCATTAAAGCTGCAAAGCAACTCTACAAAAGACAGTAAGGTTAGTAATATTACAGAAAATACATGAGCAAGAGCTCTCAGAAATAATCCTTTAATATTTTAACAATTACATTTTTTTCTTAAGCTATTTAGAGAAAAAACTAATTCAACAAACAAAAAAACACACCTACAGAAAACAAACAAACAAACATATAATTGCACTTTGACTCTTATTATTGTTATTTAGAAATAACTGTTGAGACAACCTCACCACTTCAGCCGCTTTTTAGTTTACAAGCCTCATCCAGCTTTGACGTTGTTGCAAAGCCTGTTATTAAAATAGGAGACTTTTGGTCTGTACTCACAGGAAAATTAAGCTATCAACAACTCCCGCTGAAAGATGTGAGCAATTTCTAAATTATATGTTGTCACAGACAGTGTGTGTACGGTACCGAAGGCTGTGTTGCATATCATGGATCTAATTCTTATCTGAGCTGTTTCAGATGCCAAACATTTCTTGAGTCGTGGTTAAATTGTAATTAATTTGTAATTAATTTAAATATCAAACTTTTTTCAGATTCCAGAGGAGAAATGAAATGAGTGAACAGGTGACAGTACAGTACAATCGAAGATAAAATTATTTATTACTTTTCAAATATTTCCCAAGTGACGTTTAAAAGAGAGTTTTTGTTCACACATTTTGTAACAATAGTTTTAATAACACATTTCTTTTGTCTTTGACATGATGACAGTGCATAATATTTTTACTATTTACTACTGAAGACACTAATATTCAGCTTAAAGTGTCATTTAAATACTTATTTGGGTTAATTAGGCAAGTTAGTTTAATTAGGCAATCCATTGGTCAACAGTTGTTGGACAAAACAACTGTTTTGAGTTTCTTTCCTCTGTAAAACACAATAGAAGATTTTTTGAAGAATGTTAAAAACCGGTAACTATTGACTTCCATAGTAAATAATTAATAAGACTTCCTTCAGAGTAAAATTATAATAGAAATAATGTAAAAAATGTCTTTGCTCTGTTAAACATCACTTGGGAAATACTTTTAAAAGACTTACATTTATATAAAATTCAATAAAAATGGTGAATTGTTTATGTGAGATTTAAAGTTTAGACTTTTTACATTTGAACTTCACCTGTTTTGAGTTTCTTTCTTCTGTAGAACAAAAAATTTTTTTGAAGAATGTTAAAAACTGGTAACCATTGACTTCCATGGTAAATAATTAATAAGACTTTCTCCAGAATAAAATTATAATAGAAATACTGTAAAAAATGTCTTTACTCTGTTAAACATCACTTGGGACATATTTTTAAAAGACTTACAATTCTAGAAAATTCAACAAAAATGGTGAATTGTTCATGTGAGATTTAAAGTTTATACTTCTTACATTTACACTTGACCTGTTTTGAGTTTCTTTCTTCGGTAGAACAAACAAGAAGATATTTTGAAGAATGTTGAAAATGGGTAACCCTTGACTTCAATGTTTTTCCACTATGGAAGTCAATGGTTACAGGTCCATAGAAAATAATAAATAGGACTTTCTCCAGAATAAATTTATAATAGGAAATACTGTGAAGAAAATGCCTTTGCTCTGTTAAATGTCACTTGAGAAATATTTTTAACAGAATTACAATTCTATAAATTCTATAAAACGCAACAAATATGGTGAATTATTCATGTGAGATTTAAAGTTCACCCGATACTGAAAATTCAATCATTGTTTACATTTTGCTTGTTCAAAACCTGTACACAGGAGAAGATATTTTGAAAAATGTTGAAAACCGGTAACCATTGACTTCTGTAGTAAATGATAAATAAGTATTTCTCCCAAATTAAAATAAAATAGGAAATACTTTGAAAAAAAATGTCTTTGCTCTGTTAAACATCACTTGGGAATTTTTTTAAACAAATTGCAATTCTATATAGTCTGTAAAATTCAATAAAAACTGTGAATTGTTTATGCAAGATTTAAAGTTCACCTAATACTGAAAATTCTGTCATCATTTACTCCACTTGTGTAAAACCTATTTTGAGTTTCTTTCTTGTCTAGAACACAGAAGATATTTTGAAGAATGTTGAAAACCGGTAACTATTGACTTCCATAGTAAATGATAAATAAGACTTCCACCAGAATAAAGATATATTAGAAAATACTGTGAAAAAAATGCCTTCAAATATCACATGGCAAATATTTGTAAAAAAAAATTACAATTTCACAGGAGGGAAAATAATTTTGTCTTCAACAGTATGTGTATATTCTGCAGGCACTAAAGCAAAGTGTCTTCATTTTCTCTAACCTTGATCTTATTTCTGGCTAGTAAAAACAAGTTGCAAAAAGTTTCATTTGTGGCTTTTGGGCTTTTGCTTTATTTGAGGAATGGAGGTTGAAAGCAGTTCAGTCTATAATCTGTTTCAAGTCTTCTCAGGCTTCTTCTTGAGTTACTGTTACACTTTCTGTCTGAGCTGTCAAAGGTTTGAATCCTTTGGGAATTCAGCTTTCTCAGACACTTGAATGGGGAATTCTCATGAAAGCTGTCACGAACATCTCTAGATCATGTTTCATTGGAAATCGTTACATCTATAAATCAAAATAATCATCATAATACCAAATTAAACACATTTTCATTCATTCATTCATTTTGCTTCAGCTTAGTCCCTTATTTATCAGGGGTCAACTGCAACCCAGTACTGGGAAACAGTTTTAGTGTAATGTTATAGAGTATTTACTAACATGAATTCAGACAAATTCTAATGCATTATTAAAATCAATAGTTGTCGCTGTAAACAATAAATAATGCATTGTGAGTTAACATTAACTAACAGTGAACAACTTTATTTGCATTAACATTAGGGCCTCTATCATACACACGGTGCAATGTGTCGCAAGACGCAACGCAATTGTTGTTTGCTAGTTTCAGCTTGGCGCAAGAGTCGTTTTGACGTTTTGCGCCACGCTGTTTAAATAGCAAATGCATTTGCGCTCATATGTGCGCCCACAGGCGTTCTGGTCTAAAAAGGGAGGCGTGTTGAGGCGCATTACTGGCACGTTGATATTTTGAGAAACTTTAATAGACTGTTCTATAGACCAGAACAAAGCTGGTCTAAAGTCCAGCGCAGAGTGCGTTAGTTGTGCGCCTTGCTTACACACTGCTTAAAACACACAAGATGTAGAGCAATATGGAAATATCTTTACATATGAAAAATAATTTAAATATTAAGGATATATATAGGATATAATAAGGATATATATATATATATATATATATATATATATATATATATATATATATATATATATATATGTATATATATAATATGATATAAATGATTAAAATATTACAAAAAATATTATTTTCTAGCCTACATAAAAATAAAAACCATACTTTCATGCCTTCTTCATCTCGTGGGCTTTTTCAGTTTATTCGTGACAATTTGCTTTTGTATAATGTTATCATTATTAGCAGTATTATTTATTATATCCATATTTATGTTTGTTTTATTAAAAACAAGCTTAGATTTGCCCACCTGTCAGGTTTTAGACCATATGGGGCACAGCATGTGTATTTGGATATAACTCAGTTTTTTGAACACACTTCGTTATTATTAGAGCCCTAAAAGAGATGAATTAATACTGTAATAAATGTATTGTTCATGTTAGTAAATACATGAACTAAAGGAACGTTATTTTAAAGTGTTGTTAAATCACAAATATTGTAGATAAATGAATAAATCATATATTTTATAGGAGTATTTTTAAAGAATAAACATTCAGTCGCTTTGAATTCATGTAAATTTGCTGCATCTGTTTATATTATGGTGAATTTTTTAGTTGAGATTTAAAGGGACAGTTCACAAAAAAGAGAAAATTCTGTCATTTTACTTACAAATTCAAAACCTGAAGATATTTTGAAGAATGTTGAAAACCGGTAACCATTGATTTCCATTGTATTTGTTTTCCCTTTTTTGGAAGTCAATGGTTACAGGTTTTCAACCAACACAGGCTCATTCTGAAAATTTAGCCCTATATATATATATATATATTTATGGAGATCGCGAATTGTGTAGCTGGTACGTATGGCTGCAATTCGTCTTTAAAATGAACTCTACGTGGCGGTATGACGCCGTTCCTTTCTGCAATTACCAGCTGACCGCTTACCTCCATATGGACGGCTTTCCTGCTGTTACCAGCTTGCCCAGTAGCTCGCCATGTATGTCGGCGGACTTGAGACGTAGAGAGGAGTTGACCACGACGACGGGGTTCGAGTCTGGCAAAGAATGGTTCCAGAAAACGGGTAAGACAGCCAAAAAATAAAATCAACAAGTAAATAACAGGGCGAGAATGTGGTAAAATCTGAAAACATGGTTACAATCAGTTGGGGGCTTTTATTTTTCTGGATTGCTTTTTAAAACTCTCAATTGGGTTTAGGGAAGTAGGTGGGCAGGTCAATCTGTGCTTTTGAAAACACTATCAGTTGGGTTTAGGGAAGGAGGAGGATGGGTCAGTCGATCGGTCAGTCAGTCGACAGCAGCCCCTGGTGGATTTACGTGAGAAACGCAGGCACGAATGGCACTCATAAGTGAAATTTGAGATCTCAAAAAGCGTACAAAAAAACGTAGCTCCTGGGATGTATTTGGCGCTCTTCAGAAATGTATATAGGTGTGCGTTTTCAGAATGAGCCTGGGTTGTTTTCAACATCTTCACAATATCTTTTTTGTTCAACAGAAAAATAAAACTCACTCAGGTTCAGAATCATTTTAGGGTGAGTAAATATCTATTTGCGGGTAAACTATCGCTTTAACTCAACAGTCCTTGTTGAAATTGAATACTTCTAAACTCGTGCTGGGTTATGTCACATTGACGGCTGATATCTTGCTTCAAGGTGAATTCCTTGCAAATCATTCTACTTTCCTTCTTTTCCATACGTTCAGTGGAAATAAAATATCTGCGCATATAATAATGCCAAAACACGAGCGGAATGCAAAATTACCGTGTGTATCTCCTGTGAGGACATGTGCACTTCACGTACAGACTAAATGATGCTGTCTGTTTGCTCTCCAATTAGCATTAAGGATCCTCTGACATTTAATACTGGTGTCCATGTAGAAGACACTGTTTGTTTTGCGCGCTTTGATAAACATGATCAACATTGGTCAAGCCACAAGTTGACATGTTGGGCAAACAAACAGAGTCTTAGTGTTTACACTGCAGGAAGTCAGCTGTAAAACTGGCTATTTCTATTGCTGCGCACTATTCTTTAAAAGCTTGTGCTCGGTGGATGCTGAACAAACATTAAAACATACACAAGCGTGCAAAAGTTTAAGATTGGCTGGATTTATTTTTTACTTTTTGCAAGACTTTTATGTGATGAAATGCTGTTTTTTCATCATTACATCATCATAAACACTCTAAAATGTGTTGCAAATTTCATTAAATTTCTATGAGGATTTCTAAATCTTGGCGACCCCAGATTAATAAAGGGAGTAAGCCGAAAAGAAAATGAATGAATGAATGAATGAATGAATGAATGTATGAATGATTTCTCAATCTAAACATTCATTCATTCATTTTCCTTCAGCTTAGTGCCTTAATTCATCAGGGGTCGCCACAGCTGAATGAACCGCCAACTTATCCAGCATATGTTTTAAATAGCGAATGCCCTTCCAGCTGCAACCTAGTACTGAGAAACATCCATGCACACTCATTCACACACATACACTATGGACAATTTAGTTCATTCAGTTCCCCTGTAGCCTGTAACATTTATTAAGTTTATATATATATATATATATATATATATATATATATATATATATATATATATATATATATATATATATATATATAGCCTCCGCTGAGTAAAACGTATGCCGAAATAGTTGGAAGTTCATTCCGCTGTGGTGACCTCTGATAAATAAAGGACTGAGCCGAAGGAAAATTAATGAATGAATATATATATATATATATATATATATATATATATATATATATATATATATATAATATGGATAAATATAATATAGTAGCGCAGTAGTCGCTGGTTCGAGCCTCTGCTGGGTCAGTTGGCGTTTCTGTGTGGAGTGTGTAGACATGTTCTCCCTGGGTGGGTTTCCTCCGGGTGCTCTGGTTTCCCCCACAAGTCCAAACACATGCGCAATAGGTGAATTGAATAAACTAAATTGGTCGTGGTCTATGATTGTGCATAAGTGTGTATGGGTGTTTCCCAGTACTGGGTTGAGGCTGGAAGGACATCCGCTGTGTAAAACATATGCTGGAATAGTTGGCGCTTCATTCCGCTGTGGTGACTGCTGAAATAAGTCAAAGGAATAAGCCGATGGAAAATGAATGAATGAATATATTTATAATAAATATACACAATACACACATAAATATTGTGTAAATACAAACTTTTATTTTCTTGTTGTATATTATTTCTTCATCTTCTGACAGCACTACTATAAGGTCATGGGGCTACTTTATTTTTAATAATATCAACATTTTTTAAGCGATAGTACTTAAAAAAAAATCACTTACAGCATCAAAACAATAACACACTTCACCTTTAGGATGGATTATGTTTTTAACCCACAGATGTTGTGTTACAGATTTTCCAGCCAGTACATCAGATGTGTTTTTCCCCAGCTCATGCATGCGATAGAATAATCTCAGCGTGCTCGTCCTTATCAATTTTGAGCTCCACTTCAAAATAATCCAGAGCTCCTCCGTGCAGGTTTTGACACAGCAAATTGCTCCCTTGGAAGCTAATTACCGCAATCTTCGCCTGGAGAAAGTTTGAATCATATTCTAAGGCTTTCCTCTCTTTGAGACTTTAAACAAAACCCTCTAAACATGATGTGGCACGTTGTGGGATGTTTTCAAGGGCTGTATTTGCATGGGTTACAGTACAAGAATAGTCCAGAACAGTGGCAGTGCAGCGGCGGGAGGAATTTCACACTGTTACACAATCAGCTGGCGAGGTGTGAACCAGGGTCGCTCGTGTTATCACCTTTCTAAATGCCAGTGTTGTGTTACAGTGGGCGGAGGTGACTGCGGGAATACACACTATATTAATGCACCAAAGTCATGTGCCAGAAGCTGTATTGTTAAAAGAAGTGTAAAAAAAGATCACTGTCTTGTGCCAAAGTCAATATAAAGCCAAATGATTTTCTGATCGTGTGTGTGTGTGTGTGTGTGTGTGTGTGTGTGTGTGTGTGTGTGTGTGTGTGTGTGTGTGTGTGTGTGTGTGTGTGTGTGTGTGTGTGTGTGTGTGTGTGTGTGTGTGTGTGTGTGTGTGTGTGTGTGTGTGTGTGTGTGTGTGTGTGTGTGTGTGTGTGTGTGTGTGTGTGTGTGTGTGGAGCATATAAAGATAATAATGTCCATGTAAAGAAAGGTAACATAGAGGAATAGTGATAAGATAATATTAAAACAATCAAAGAATTAAATAATATATGATAAGAATAAATAAATGAATAAATAGATAAATAAAAACATACATATATACATACATACAGTTGAAGTCAGAATTATTAGCCCCCTTGTTTATTTTTTTCCCTGATTTCTTCAACACATTTCTAAACATAATAGTTTTAATAACTCATTTCTAATAACTGATTTATTTTATCTTTGTCATGATGACAGTAAATAATATTAGACTAGATATTTTTCAAGACACTTCTATACAGCTTAAAGTGACATTTAAAGGCTTAATTAGGCAGGTTAGGGTAATTAGCCAAGTTATTGTATAACGATGGTTTGTTCTGTAGACTATAGAAAAAAAGATATATATAGTTTAAAGGGGCTAATAATATTGACCTTAAAATATATATAGTTTTAAAATTAAGAACTATTTTTATTCTAGCCAAAAAAAAACAAATAAGACTTTCACCAGAAGAAAAAATAATATCAGACATACTGTGAAAATTTCCTTGCTCTGTTAAACATCATTTAGGAAATATTTAAAAAAGAAGAAAAAAATTAAAGGGGGCTAATAATTCTGACTTCAACTGTAGATACATACATACAGGCATGCATGTACACACATACATGCATTAAATTAAGTTAAATTAAATTAAGAAATACATACATAGCATAAATAAATAATTATAATAATAATAAATAAATATATACATACACATGCATGCACAAAATAAAATAAAATAAAAAAATAAAATTAAATATAATTAAATGATAAAGAAATACATAAATACATAAATACATAACATACAATAAATAATAGTTATAAACAAATACCTGCAAACATACACATTCATGAATAAAATTAAATTAAATTAAATTAAATTAAATTAAATTAAATTAAATTAAATTAAATTAAATTAAATTAAATTAAATTAAATTAAATTAAATTAAATTAAAGAAATACACACATACATAAATAACACAAAATAAATAATAATAATACATACATACATGCATACATAAACATGCATGCACAAAATTAAATTCAATTAAAGTCAATTACATGATAAAGAAATACATAAATACATACATAACATAAAACAAATAATAATAATAAATAAGTACATGCATACATTCACATCCATGCATAAAATTAAATTAAATTAATAAAAATGGTGGCGCAGTGGATAGCGCTGTCACCTCACAGCTAGAAGGTCGCTGGTTTGAGCCTTGGCTGGGCCAGTTGTCATTTCTGTGTGGAGTTTGCATGTTCTCTCTGTGTTGGTGTGGGTTTCCACCGGGTGCTCCGGCTCCCCCCACAGTCCAAACACATGCGCTGTAGGTGAAATTAATAAATAAAATTGTGTGTGTGAATGAGTGTGTATGGGTGTTTTCCAGTTCTGGGTTGCAGCTGGAAGGGCATCCACTGCGTAAAAACATATCCTGGAATAGTTGGTGGTTCATTCAGCTGTGGCGACCTATAAAATAGAGACTAAGCTGAAGGAAAATGAATGAAAGATTAAAAATGTTGTCGGCGCCAATAGCCTGGTGGTTAGTGCGTCGACACATAGCACTGAGGTGCTCACGGTGACCCAAGTTCGATTCCTGGCTCGTGGTCCTTTGCCGACCCTTCCTCTTTCTCTGCTCCCCACACTTTCCTGTCTGTAAATCTCCACTGTCACCCATAAAAAAATAATAATAAAAAAAGAAAGATTAAAAATGTGTTTAATTTTATATTATTATTATGATTATTTTGTTTAATGGTTCAAGTTCACCGACGTACGTGTCGAGCTACCGGACAAACTGGTAATAGTGGAAAAGCCGTCCACATGCAGGTAAGCGGTCAGCTGGTAAGCAACAAAAGTAACAATGTCATACTGCCCCGTAGCGTTCATTTTAAAGATGAAATGCAGCCATACGTAGCTCTGGCTACATAATTCGCGATCTCCAGAAATGTATATAGGGATACGTTTTCAGAATGTGCTTGTGTTGCATCCATAGTAGGAAAAGGAAACACTATGGAAATCAGTGGTTTCCAGCTGTTCAGGAAGTCAGATGAACAAATTTCTCTTGTGCATAATCATGCGATTCTTACATAATGTAACTTGTCGACTCCTTTGACACAAGAGATATGACAATACTGTGCATAATTTCAAATGTCTTTTCTCCTCAGACTCATCCCTGGCGGAGGAAGGTGAGAGTCATCGAATCCGTTGGCAGCGGTCCCATACAAACTCCTCCAGCACACGCAAACCTCCAAGAAAACGCAAGGAGCGCCGCAACCGTGCACGCGGCCGAAGCAGCCAGGACTGTCGTTTGGAGAGGAAAGAGATGAAGGTGCGAGATCTCGGCCTCGGCTACGACTCGGACGAGATTGTCCTGTTTAAGTACTGCGTGGGGACGTGCATGAGCGCTCGCAAGAACTACGACCTGGCCCTGAAAACGCTGACAGAAAACGGCAGCGTTTCCAGCCGCAATGTGAGCACGCAACCTTGCTGCAGACCCACACGCTTCGAGACCGTCTCCTTTATGGACGCCCAGACCAGCTGGCAGACCATCAAATGGCTGTCAGCCGCCAACTGCAGCTGCGTGGGGTGAGGAAACCTGAGGAACCACAACCGGGATAATCAATGCAAAGCTCCGGGATACAGAGAGGAAACTCCGGAGCGAGGAGTCAGAGATGCTGCGTTCTTAAGCGGAAAGCAAAGCAGATCTGAGCACGGAAATCACAGGAGTACTGAAGGGTCCACAAATCGCTTGAAAAGCTAAAAACTGCAAAAGCGAGTCCTCAGATTCCTGCTCCAGACTGCAGTTCTGCGTGGGAAGCGTGTGAAAAGTAACTTGAAGGCCTACGTTTCACAGAAACTGGAGATGTTTTAAGGTGGATAACCATGAAGGTTCATTTTACACAACGGAAGGTGCTTTTGATTCACTTATCATCAGCTCAGCATGTGTGTTTATAATGCACACTCTTTCTTAAAGGGATAGTACACTCATTATTTACTCACGTTCAAGTGGTTCTAAACTTTGAGGAAATTCTTTCTGTTGTTGAACACAAAAGAAGATCTTGCGGCACAGTCGCCTCACAACAAGAAGGTCACCGGTTTGAGTCCCGGCTGGGTCAGTTGGCAGTTCTCTGTAGAGTTTGCATGTTCACCCCATGTTGGCGTTGGTTTCCTCCGGGTGCTCCAGTTTCCCCCACAGTCTAAACACATGCGCTAGGTGAATTGAATAAACAAAATTGGCCATAGTGTATAAATATGTGTATGAATTTGAGTGTGTATGGCTGTTTCTCATTCACATACATTCACATCCATGCATAAAATTAAAATAAATTAATAAAGATAGTGGCGCAGTGGATAGCGCTGTCACCTCACAGCTAGAAGGTCGCTGGTTCGAGCCTTGGCGGGGCCAGTTGTCATTTCTGTGTGGAGTTTGCATGTTCTCTCTGTGTTGGCGTGGGTTCTCTGGGTGCTCCGGCTCCCCCAACAGTCCAAACACATGCGCTGTAGGTGTGTGAATGAGTGTGTATGGGTGTTTTCCAGTTCTGGGTTGCAGCTGGAAGGGCATCCACTGCGTAAAACATATGCTGAAATAGTTGGTGGTTCATTCCGCTGTGGCAACCTCTGAAATAGAGACTAAGCCGAAGGAGAATGAATGAATGAATGAATGAATGAATGAATGAATGAAAAGAAGATCGTTGGAAAAAAGCAGCCATTGACATTCAAAGTAGGAACAAAAAACAGTCAATGTTTCCATTCAAACATGCGGATAAGATTTATATAAAAAAAACTGGAATATTGCGCAAATCTTATAGGAATAAAGCAGAGTTTTTATCCAATAATTCAAAGAGAATAAAATCGTCACTTCCAGATAAGCTGGCGGCAAATATCAAAAAGAAAAACTGAATTTGCTGTGATTAAGTGACTGTGGGCCTTTTTTCTTATTTAATAAATTACTTGCATCTTAGAGCTGGGGTGGGCAAACTCGGTCCTGGAGGGCCGGTGTCCTACACAGTTTAGCTTCAACTCTAATCAAACACACCTGCGTATAGATTTCTAGTGACCTTGAAGACACTGATTAGCATCTTCAGGTGTGTTTAATTAGTGTTGGAGCTAAACTTTGCAGGACACCGGCCCTCCAGGACCGAGTTTGCCCACCCCTGTCTTAGAAGATAACACAATGAATGCACGGTGGCTTTTGGATGCTTGAGACACATTTGTAGACGCTTCGTTCTGTAGGTAATAATAATAAGATAATAATAATACTGAACTACTGTGATGACAGACTTATGAGGCATTTTAGGATGAGCAGATGTTTTACAATGTGCTCACTCCACTGGTTTGTCAATCAATGCCGTCCATCACACTACCTATGGTCTGTTAAAAATCACATGACTATTTTCTGGAATTACTTTGGTAAATGTGTTTCTATTGTAGTTTTTCTTATTGAATGAAAAGTTCATCCTACTATGTTTTAATTTTCTCTAAATTTATGCACATCTAAGCCTTTCCATGAGGCATTTTTATGCAATATTCCAAAATATGAATTAAAAATAGGAGGATGGAAACAGCTAATGGCTGTGCTAATGGCTAACATTCTTCAGTATATCTTCCTTTGTGTTCAACAAAAGAGAGAAACTCAAACAGGTCTGGAAACAACCTGAAGATACTAAATAAATGATGACAGAATTTTTATTTTTTGTTTCAGTCCCTTCAAGCCAAGCGCACACTACAAGACTGAAGCAGCTCAGCTTTTTAAATGAGTGAGTTTAAAGCAGAACGTTTCAAAATGATCAAGCGAATACAGTATTTCTCCATTTTGCAGGCTGGTTCTAAATGCGAGTCTTGTATTTTCTGAACCTGCTTTTTGAATGATGAAATCATGCTCGATTGCACTGTATGTCTGGACGTTTGCCCGGCTGTAACGCTGTCCTCCATCATCTGATCATCATTAGATGAATTACTGCTGCCATAATCACTAGAAAATGTACACAAGCTATTTTTAACTCTTTTCAACTCGTTTCTCTTTTAAACAAAATTCCGTCTGCTTTCCATTAAACGTGCAAACTCCAGCGCTGAATCTGGTGAATAATGACTTATCCTATAATAAACCTTTTTAGGTGGAAATTAACCTTGTTTGGATTTAAACAAATGTCGATGACCTAATTTAGAATGCTGTTCAAAAGCTATTAAGTTTATCAGAAGCGACAATAGGCATTTATAATGCTATACATTTCAATTGCAAGTCTTTTTTTTTTTTTAACTGAAACAAATGTAAGATGGTTTCCACTAAAACAAGCACAAATGTTTTTTATATTAAAAATAATGAATATTTATATACAATATTATACATAATGGGCAAATTAGAATGATTTCTGAAGGGTCGTGTGATACTGATGATTAGAGTAATGATCATGGCAAATTCAGCTTTGAATTACAAGAATAAAATACATTTTAAAACTTTAACGAATAGAAATCGGTTATGTGCACTGCTTTAGTATTGTACATCCTAATGATCATTTTGCTAGCATTTTTGTTTGCACATGATGCATACGTCCAACCCAGGCTCATTCTGGGAACAAAGTCCCGGGGACGTTTCTGGAGACCGCGAAATACGTCCCGGGAGGTACGTATTTTTGCAGTTTTTGTTTTCACGAGTCCGCGAGAGGCCGCTGTGCGCACTTTTTCTCACGCCGTTCTCGCGTAAACCCGCTAGAGGCCGCTGTCGAACGACCTTCCGCCTGTCTGCCTGGATGACAGAATGATTGACCGTGCGACCGGCCAATCGGCGGGCTGACCCACCCTCCTCCGTCCCTAAACCCAACCAACGACGATTCACAAAAGCCGTCCAGAAAAAGAAAAGCCCTCGTCTGATTTTTACCACGTTTTCGGATTTTGACCACATTCTCACCCTGTGACGAACTTGTTCGCTTAATTTTTTGGATTTTGTTTTTGTTTTCTTACCTGATTTCTGGAACCGCTCTTCCCCGGACTCGAACCCGGTCGTCGTCGTCGTGGTCAGCCCCTCTCTGCGCCTCGAGTCCGCCAAAGTACACGAAGAGCTAACCGGACAAACTGGTTGCAGCGGGAAAGCCCTTCACACGGAGGCGAGCGGCTGGCCGGCCGGCAAGTGCCGAAGGGAACAGCATCACACCGCCTCGCAGCGTTCGCTTAAAAAAATGAAATGCAGCCGTACGTACCCCCGGCTACGTATTTCGCAGTCTTCAGAAACGTCCCCAGGACTACATTCTCAGAATGAGCCTGGGTTGCAACCCAACATACGTCAATTCTATTTGGGTATTACATTTTCAATTGTGCAACTTATTAATTGACCTAATTTATAAGTTGCACACTTAAACTGAAAATGTCATTCTGAGAACGTAGTCCCGTGGACGTTTCTGAAAACAGCGAAATACGTCCCGGGAGGTACGTATTTTTGCAGTTTTTGTTTTCGCGAATCCACAAGAGGCCACTGTGTGCGATTTTGCACTTCTCAACTGTCTCTCACGAGTGCCGTTCGCGCCCGCTCGTTGAACGACCATCTGCCCGTCTGACTGGCTGAATGATTGACTGGGCGACCGGCCAATCGACCGGCCGACCCACCCTCCTCCTTCCCTGAACCCAACCAATTTTACCGATTGAACCCACCAGCCCGCCCGCCCGATTACTTCCATAAACCCAACCAACAATTTACAAAAGCCGTCCAGAAAAAGAAAAGCCCTCGTCTGATTTTTACCACGTTTTCAGATTTTACCACATTCTCACCCTGTTATGAACTTGTTCACTTTATTTCTTGGATTCTGTTTTTGTCTTACCTGATTTCTGGAACCGCTCTTCCCCGGACTCGAACCCAGTCGTCGTGGTCAGGTCCTCTCTGCGTCTCAAGTCCGCCGACGCACAGGACGAGCTAACCGGACAAACTGGTTGCGGCGGGAAAGCCCTCCACACGAAGGTAAGAGGTCAGCCGGTAAGCGCTAAAAGGAACGGCGTCATACTGCCTCTTAGCGTTCACTTAAAAATGAAATGCAGCCATACGTACCTGCGGCTACATAATTCGCAGTCTCCAGAAACGTCCACAGGACTACGTTTTCAGAATGAGCCTGGGTTGGAAAATGTAATACATAAATTTAATTGATACATTCATCATGTACATTTACATGTGCAGCACGTGTAAATTAGTACAATTTATAAGTAATTATCAATTTAAATCTGTGGTTGAAAAAGGCAAAGGAAACTATGTCAAATTAAATTTAATTTCACACCAGACTTCACACATATGTCTTGGAAAAACCCTAATTTAAACACAGAGATTACTTTTCAGAATTAATTTTGCTACTCAGCTGCTTCCATGCATTTTCTTGCAGGTTATTTTAATGAAATAGATGCAGCATTGGTGAGAATTAGAGACGTTCAAACACAATTAACCCCCCTTAATGTATTTTTATCTGTTGTTTAGATTTGAGAGGTAGTTCAGATTAAGCTTAACAAAAAAAGAAGCAGGTGTTTAAACCACTCATGCTCTTGTAATGTGCTCTTGGCATAAAAACACACACAAGCAACCACACAGACAGCTAACCAGTTATCCTGATGCCACATTCAGCAACCTCTAAAATTGAAATGTTAACGAATACCTCTTTATCCTCATACTTCTTTTTTTCCAAAGGGATAGTTCACCCAAAAATGAACATTTACTCACTATTACTCTCCCTCAAGTGTGAAAACATTATGAGTTTCTGTATTCCATTGAAGACTAAAGAAGATATATTGAAGAAAACTGAAAACATCTAATAACTGACTTCCATAAGGAAAAACAAATACTATGGAAGTCAATGGTGTTTCCAACATTTTTCTAAATATCTTCTTTTGCGTTCAACAGAAGAAAGAATCTCATAAAGGATTATAGAAGTAAAGGCTGAGTAAATAATGACGTAATTGTAATTTTTTTGGGTGAAGTATCCATTTAATGTCTTGTTTTACTGCTACAGTGAGTGTCTAGTTCTTCTGTGGATTGGATCTTTGTGAGGGTAAATGCCATGCTGATATCTGATGAACGTAAAGTCTGTTCGGCTTCTTTTTTTCCACTTGAAAGACTTTGATAAAGTATATATTTCGCTTGTTTTCATTACACCGCTCAGTGAAATGTTGCCCTGGTTAAGGTTCACGGCGCACATCACTGTACCCGTTTACCAGTTCGTATTTTAATTCAGTCACATTTTGTTTTGTTTTTGTGTCTTGACTTATTATATATGATACACCAAAGCAACAGACGGATAGAAACAATAAATTAGGAGTACTTCAAGACGGGACATGCAGTTTATACCCGTATGAAAAAATACTATTGTCATTTATAGTAAATACTGTAGTGTTTTTAAACCATACTATGATTAAATACTCTAATTAATATGTTATAGGTGACACAGTGGCTCAGTGGTTAGCACTGTCGCCTCACAGCAAGAATTTCGCTAGTTCGAGTCCTGGATGTAGTTAAAATTTAAATAATACTACAGTAATTATTACAGTTATTCAGTCATCCCAATATTCAAAACTACAGTATGCTTGCTGTAGCATTCATTTACAAGGTGTTGTAAATACTACAATATATACAGCTTTACTATAGTATGACTACCTATAGTATTTATTATAAATTACTATAGTACTTGTTCATATGGGCACCTCTTTAATCCACAGTCACACGCTTTCTTTTATTGCATTTCTCACAGCTAGTATTTATTTTATGGTTTACGTTACTTTACTTTTATTCATATGTTACTTGTAACTACCCGTGACCTCATGGATGAATCGCTGAAAAACATGTCTGGATTGTGTTTCATCCAAATTTTATTTAGTTTCTAGAAAATGAAACGTTAGAAAATGAAAGGTTTTGAGACCATTACTTTTCTGTTCATTTAATTTCATCAGCTCCTCCAAAAATTCACATTCTCGCTATTGTAATGTAACACAGTAATATTAAGGCCGTATGTGACCCTGGAGCACAAAAAAATTAGTCCTAAGTGTCAATTGTCTTTGGAAAAGGAGATTTATATGTCATCTGAAAGCTGAATAGATGAGCTTTTCGTTGATGTGCTGTGTATTTTTATATAGGACAAGGGTTCAAAAATTTAAAGTTGTCTAAATGAAGTGCTTAGCAATGCGTATTACCAACAGAACATTTAGTTTTCATTTATTTACAGTAGGCAGCATGGTGGCTCAGTGGTTAGCACTGTCGCCTCACAGCAAGAAGGTTGCTGGTTCGAGTCTCGGTAGGGCCAATTGTTGGTGTGGGTTTACTCGGGGTACTCCGGTTTCCTCCACAGTCCAACACTCCAGAATTTTTTTTTTTTACTTGTTAAAACTACTTATTTAAAGTGAGCTGAAACAACACAATTCTTCAGATTTCATTGGGACAAATTAATTTTTTTATGTTCAATCCACATAAATTAGTTAAAAGTTAGGTTTATTAATCGAGGCTTAGTTATTGACAGCAATAATGAATTGTGTGAAACACATGCAGTAAAGGTGAATTGGGTAAACAAAATTGGCAGTAGTGTATGAGTGTGTGACTGAATGAGTGTGTATGGGTGTTTCCCAGTACTGGGTTGCAGCCGGAAGGGCATCTTCTGTGTAAAACATATGCTGGAATAGTTGGCGGTTCATTCTGCTGTGGTGACCTCTAAAATAGAGACTATGCCAACAGAAAATGAATGAATGAAAGAATGAATGAATGACTATCACAGTAGTAAAATTTACAAAATATCTTCATGGAACAGGATCTTTACTGAATATTTTAATAACGTTTGGCACAAAAGATAAATCAATAATTTAGACCAGTGGTTCTCAAACTTTTTTCATCAAATACCACCTTTATATATCAAAAACACACATTATTTTACACAACTACGAACACATTTTTAACACATTTGTGATCATTATTTTACCAATGATGCAGCATGGGGAGATTCCTGAGTTTGCAGTAACTGTTTCTCTGGCTCTGCGCCAAAGCAAGTTGGTTTTTAGCATCTGATAACACGATGAACTAAAGTAAACATTCTACGCACACCGATGTGATCGTGCGCTTCAGGGAACAGCCGGTGCCGATCACATCAGTGTAATCGTTCACGTCAAAGGGTTAAACGTGTATTTCTTTTCTTTCATTATTCAGTATTCCTCCGCGTACACTGAAAAAATTTATTCATAGATGATTTCTTGGATTTACTCAAATTTTTTACGTTAAGTGGTTGTAAACAATGTATTTGTGTTGAATTTAAACAAACAAATTAAGTTGAACGTTGTTAAATGTAATTTGTTTGTTTAAATTCAACACAAATAAATTGTTTGCAACAGTTTTGTCTTGACTTATTATATATGATAAATTAGGAGTACTTCAAGACGGGACGTGCAGTTTACACCCGTATAAAATAATACTATTGTCATTTATAGTAAATACTGTAGTGTTTTTAAACCATACTATGATTAAATACTCTAATTAATATGTTATGGGTGACACAGTGGCTCAGTGGTTAGCACTGTCGCCTCACAGCAAGAAGGTCGCTAGTTCGAGTCCTGGATGTAGTTAAAATTTAAGTTTTCAGTTTTGCATGCAACACTTTTTTCAGTATCACAGTTTGAAAACCACTGATTTAGACCCAATATGGACACGATATACCAGTGCAACTTAAGTTTTGTGCTGCAGGCTCACATATAATGAAAATGATATTGATTTTATAGATTGTGGTGGAAGGACTTGTATGTAGTTTTTTCTTTATCTTTGATTTATGGTTAAATATGACCAGGTTATGTTGTCCTGAGATTCACCCTTATGCTGAAAAAAGAATCAAACATCACACATACATTTTTTTGTTACCACCTTTGAATGTAACATAGATTGTATGAACTGTTATTGATATTAAGTAACTGATTAGACATCAGGGTAACACTTTACTTGAAGGGGTGTTCATAAGACTGTCATGAAACCTTTATAATCATGACATGACTCTTGTCGCATGCTTATAACAACTGTCATTTGCTCAGTATTGTCATAACAGATGTCATTAGCACACATGAAATCTCATTCGCTAAATGTGTTATGTTATGATTATAATGTTTTAACGAAAGTCTTATGAACATCCCTTTAAGTAAAGTGTTACCAACATCAGTTAATTCTTCTAATGTTTTGCTTGATTTATTTGCAGTGTTTCGACCCTGTTTTATGCTACTTTTTTCTTGACTCCTGGCAGCATTTCTGTTTATTTACCTTTTTTTTGACTCATGGATCATAGATCTAACAGGTGATGTACTTCTGTCAGGTTGGGCAAAGCTTTATTCCTCGTGTCATGTTACTGACTGAATCCTCACTCTGTTGTTCTGATAATCTGGGACGTTTTGGTCAGTTTTGTTCATCTGAGACCTGAGGATAGTAGTGTTTGTTATTGTATGTGTTTGTATAGTCTTTAGTTTCCCATCGGCGCAGTGAATTCTTTTCCTTAAAGGGATAGTTCACACAAAAAACATGGTTCCAAACGTTTATGAGTTTCTTTATTCTGTTGGACACAAAATAAGATATTTTAAAGAAAACTGAAAACAGGTAACCATTGACTTGCATATAAATACACTACCTGACAAAAGTCTTGTCGCCTATCCAAGTTTTAGGATCAACAACTAATAACTTGACTTCTAGTTGATCGTTTGGTATCAGAAGTGGCTTATATGAAAAGCAAAGGCCTCTAGATTACGCTTAATTTACCAAATTACTATATGATCATGCCTTGATTTTTAATGATTTAATTAGTAACAGTAAACAGTAAAGTCTGACTTTGCTTAGACTAAAGTCTTATCACTTAACAAAAATAATGTCCAGGATAGAATATAAAGTATATTTGACTTAAATAACTTAATAAAGTCATCTGGAATGGCAAAGAAAGCGTTCTTGCAGGACTCCCAGAGTTCATCAAGATACTCTGGATTCATCTTCAATGCCTCCTCCTTCATCTTACCACAGACGTGCTCAATAATGTTCATGTCTGGTGACTGGGCTGGCCAATCTTGGAGCACCTTGACCTTCTTTGCTTTCAGGAATTTTGATGTGGAGGCTGAAGTATGAGAAGGAGCGCTATCCTGCTGAAAAATTTGCCCTCTCTTGTGGTTAGTAATGTAACGGGCAGCACAAATGTCTTGATACCTCAGGCTGTTGATGTTGCCGTCCACTCTGCAGATCTCTCGCACGCCCCCATACTGAATGTAACCCAAAACCATGATTTTTCCTTTACCAAACTTGACTGATTGTTGTGAAAATCTTGAGTATATGCCTATAAAATCTACCTTCTGCCAGTTTTCCAAATGATCAACTAGAACTCAAGTTATTATTTGTTGCTTTTACAGCTGGGATCAATGATAGGACTTTTGTCAGATAGTGTACAGTTATAAATGTATTACTAATTGTTCGTTCATGTTAGTTAATACATGAATTAATGGACCATTATTTCAAAGTGTTACCATATTGTATTTAAAACCTCAAATTACTATATCAGAAGGATTTCAAAAGGATTGTAATAAATAATGCAAACAAAAAATTATAAAATAATCCCAAATGATGATTGGGATGCAGTTCAGCAGATGATTCATATGAAAAATCGACCGTCTGACAATTTTCCAAATGATCAACTAGAAGTTATTATTTGTTGCTCTTACAACTGTGATCGATGACAAGACTTTTATCAGACTTTTATCTACTAGGAGGTCGATGGTTACAGGTTTTCAACATTTTTCAAAATATCTTCTTTTGTGTTTAACAGAAGAAAGAAACTCAAACAAGTGGATGATAAAGTAAATGATCTGAGTGAACTGTCCCTTTAAGGATGACATCATTTATCCCTTTGGATGCTATGTATCCACTGCTTTATTTGAGGGAAATGACTGCTATTGTTTAACGTATTTATTGTAGTTTTTTCTTTTGTATACGTGTTATCATAATTGTATTTTGTATTATTTATAATGTGTATATACATGGAATTTATTGCTCAGATTTTTATACAGATGATGCATTTAAAGAGAAATACAGTTTACTTTTGAGTGTCTCCAGTGTTTCATTTTTGTTTTTTGCTTCTCATCAGCAATGATACCAGTCACTGTTTCTCTGTAAAACAGTTGCAGATGTAAAATTAAAACCAAGCTAATGTAAGTTATTGAATATAAGTCAATTTAATTGTTTAGATTGTCTTTTTGTACATGAAAGGTCTCGTCAGAAAGCTTTCACAGCACATCATGTGTACACTAAACGCACAGATCATCTGATTCCTGTCATTCAGCAGGCTTCCATCTGAAAAAGCAAAAGGTGAGTGAATTCATTTTCTGCAGCGCTTTCTAATGCAGTTTCAACAACCCATACAGTAATTTTTTTCTCACCAAAATATATATATGGAAAATATAGCTTGTATCTATGTTGGTCAATCAAATACATTTTTGAAATCGAAAATAAAGTTCATTTCAAACAAAAAAAAAATTCTAAATATATTTTAGGATGAAGAAAATACATTTATATAATAGTTTAGTATAGTTTAGTATAGTATAGTATTCATTCATTTTCCTTTAGCTTAGTCTCTATTTCAGAGGTCACCACAGCGGAATGAACCGCCAACTATTCCAGCATATGTTTTACGCAGAGGATGCCCTTCCAGCCACAACCCAGTACTGGGAAACACCCATACACTTTCACATTCACACACACTACGGCCAATTTAGTTCATCCAATTCACCTATAGCGCATGTGTTTGGACTGTGGGGGAAACCGGAGCACCGAAACCGGAGCAACATGTAAACTCTACACAGAAACGCCCACTGGCTCAGCCAGGACTCAAAGCAGCGACCTTCTTGCTGTGAGGCAAGAATTGGGTAATCTAAATTGATCGTAGTGTGTGTGTGAATGAGAGTGTAAGGGTGTTTCCCAGTGATGGGTTGCAGCTGGAAGGGCATCTGCTGCGTTAAACATATGCTGGATAAGTTGGCAGTTAATTCCGCTGTGGCGACTCCTGATTAGTAAAGAGACAAAGCCGAAAAGAAAATGAATGAATGAATAAAATATGTTCTGTATATAAAATTATTTTAAAATATACGTATTTTTATATATATTTGAAAAAAAAATTTGTAGAAAATCTATTAATGTAAATAATGGCCTTTTTGTATATTTCAAAATATGTTTAATTCTTTTTTTACATATGGAAATTATCAGACTGACATCTTTCTGTTGTAAAATGCAGTTTGTACAAATGTTTCTCAACATAAATTATGGCATATATATTATCAGAGCCCTGAGGGTGAAACAGCCTAGTTGAAATGCCACTTAGCCACTTTGTTTGAAATCACCCCTACACTAAACAACAGGGCTCTGCTCGCTATTTCAGAGGACAGCCGTGTGTAGTGCTGTCTAAGGTCACAGTGGATGTTTAAATACGTAATAGATAGCCTAAATCGCAATAACGAGTGTTCGACAAATATATTGTAGGCTACTCAATTGCTAAAGAATAGCTGCCCATAATACATTATAAGCGAAGGGAATGGTGCCCGCAGGTCCCTACTGAAAAAAAAAACAGCTTAAACCAGCCTTGGCTGGTTTTAGCTGGTTCACCAGCCTGGTTTTAGAGGGGTTTTGGCCATTTCCAGGCTGGTTTCCAGCCATTTCCAGCCTGGTCTTAGCTGGTCAGCCTGGAAAATGACCAGCTAAAACCAGCTTGACCACTTAGCCAGGCTGGGAGCCCAGCCAAAACCAGCTATGTCCAGCTTAAACCAGGCTGGTCAAGCTGGTTTTACCTTGATTTAGCTTGATTTACGTAAGTCATCAGAAAAACAAAACAAAAAAAAAAACAGAAAACTAGTCACCTGTTGTGCAGTCTCGAGTCATAAAGGTATAAATTCCTTTTTAATTGATAAATGAATTGTTTAGTTGTGCTAGTTTGCATATAACAGAGTTTAAAATAAATCTTTTCATTTGAGTCCTTTCAGTGCACTATAGTAGTGAACTGGTGCATAGTGAACGAGGCCTCCGCTGCAGCTGCTGTCAGTTCATATAATGAAACTGCGCCACCTGGAGGAGAGTTCAAGATACTCAAATAAATCACAAGAAAGGTGTTTTTATTTATACTAATTGTAGCCCATGATGAGAAGATAATCTGTTTACCCGTGTGTTCACTGTTGATTAAATACAAGCCAACTTCACCTACAAACACTTAAGGCAATTGTACCTTTAAAATACAATTTTTATGTAGTTTATTTGCAATTAAACCGTAACTGTGTTGACGAAATTATAATTTCATCAACAGTTAAAGTTTGCAGTCTTAATATTTTTACAATTTTTGTATAGATATAAATCTATAGAGTGTTTGTAGGTGAAGTCTGCTTATGTTTAATCAATCTGTTATATAAATAAATGAAAAACGGTGTGTATTGTTAACAGAGTTAAATTAACAAATTAACAGTAGGCTATTGGTGATTACAGAAAAAGTTTCTTTAATAGATAAATCCACCAGTAGGCTATGGGTACACTCTCTTATCACAATACTGTGTCTAATGCTACGATATTATTATTGTCAATGGCTTTATAAAATTTCAATGCTTTAGAGTTTAATCAAAACAAAACAAATGTGGACATATTTGAAAGACATTCCAATAGTGCTTATGGAAAAATTAATAAACTGACAATACTGACCAATTTAAAGAATATATGTTATAAGTTCACGTTTTCTGTTTACACTGGCATCTATTGCGAAACGCATTTTTAGGCGATTGTCCCTTCCTGCTTGCCGTTGAATTCTGTGACCTATGCGCGGGATTCTCAAACATTATGGTGGTGTTTAATAACAACAGCTGAGTCTGCTTCAGTTCATGTTTCCTCAAATATTATTTTCATTGTATTTTAAATCGTCATTTTGGCGACGTATTTTTGTTAAACGGAGCAGTTATTATTTAGTAACGTTACTTGTAAGTGGAGCGCTCCTGTAACTAAAACGACGACTTCGAATGAGACAGAAATGCACGTTTATTTGGACGTGCTCATTTAAGTTGGATTTACCTCCTGGCCCAGAATGGTAGGTTGTAAAAACTGTTCTGTAAACTTTTTTCTAACGTGCCTGTGATCGTGTGTGTATGTCAGTTGTGTTTGTTGTTATCAATGAACGAGAAATTGAGGTAAACTTGGTTTTAAATTCGGACATATGTTCAGTTTTAATCAGTAACAACATGTGACATGGCCCCTATATTGTTGCTACTTTGATTATTCACTCTGAAGTTGCATGCAAGTATGATTTAAAACAACATTAGCACTATTTAGTTAACTGTGAACAATGTACTTTCCTAGTTATTGGCTGCTAATATAATTTCACTATTTATAATTTGCAAAGAATACTTTTCTGAAATTATATTATTAAGGAGAAACTCTAAATGTGCAAATATAAAACCAACTTTACCTCATAGAGGAGAAGTCTAGCGCCCAGTCAGGTGGCCAAAAGGAAACAGGGGCCAGATTCAGACGATGAGGAGGACTGGGAGCCTGACATTGTGAGTCTGTCACACATTTAAAGATCTTTGTTTAATCGTAACAGTGGATGTGAATGACTGTTTTCATTCTTACAGGAATCACAGAGCAAGAGAGACTGTCGAGAAAAGTACATTTCCCCTTACAGAAAACCCCTGACCCCGCTGACCAACAGACCTGTCTGCGCTGATGGCAATGAGCATGTGAGTACATCCCAGAATACAAGCATAGAGGTACATTCACTTGTTATACAAGAACATAGATATTAGCCTTCACAGTACAGTCATGCTGTAATGTCAGCCTGACAGCAGACAATATTTGAAAAGGTTAATTTTCCGTTATGTTTTTAGTGTGCATTAAAGAGTGAAGTTGCACCAAAAACAAAACATGATTTATTGCAATTACTCAAACTGCAAGGTTTTTTATATAAGAAATTGTGTTTTTACAGTGAGTATTGAAGTGTACGCTTACAAAAAACCTAATTTCTGAAAAATAAAATCACTTTATTAGCCTTGTGAAGGTGGCAGGCAAGATCATCGATTTTAACCAAACTGGTCCAATGGTAATTTACCGTAATAATGTTTTAAAGAGAGCTCAGGGTATCTTTTGCACCCCGGATCGCCAATTGTATTCTGTGTTTCAGCTGCTGCCATCAGGACGTCGTTTTAGAGTTCTTACATGCCGGACAAACAGAATTAGAAATTATTTCTTAATGGTGGCCGTTAGGTCATTAATTGAGTCCAGCGGGGAGGGAGATTCATCTAAAAAATAATTTATTGTATGTTTTGTGGTAATAATTTGGTAATGTGTACATGGAACTTCGCTTGTGTTATGGCACGTTGCTGCAATTTTAGTTTCCCTAAACAGGATAATAAAGTTGAGTCTGAGTCTTATTAATTCTTGTACAGTAAAATAAACCGTACTAGGCCACAGTTTGGTATAATTAAGATTTTAAGTCTATATTTTCAAAGGAAGACTCTTATAAAAACAGTATTATTATTTTAAATGGGTGTTTTCTAGATTTAAAAATGTTGTTTATTCCTGTGATGCAAAGCTGTATTTCCAGCATCATTACTCTGTTGTTCAGTGTCAAGTTATCTTTCAGAAATTCATCTAATATGCTCATTTGCTGGTCAAGATATGTAGTATTATTATTATTAGTAGTAGTAGTATTATCATCATCATCATCAATGTTTAATTAACAACTCAACTCCTCTTTGTGGTTTCTAAAGATAAACAAGCTTTTTCATCACATTAATAAATTGCAATTTAAAAATATATTCTGAAAGCAAGCAGTTATTTTGCATTTAAATAATAATAATAAATAATACATGTATTTTAATCAAATAAATGCAGCACTGGTGGACATAAGAGTCTATCAAAAACATTAATAATCATTAATTATTTCAAACTATTGACTGGTAATAATGTATTTTAAAAAGTATACTAGTAAATGGATACTAATAAATGAATTTTCTAAATGTGCGTTATAAAATGAGTTGTAATTAGTATAAATTAGTTCTTGCTATTAGCAGTTTTTTTTAACAGACACAAAGAAGGTAATAATTTATACCAAAGTTTCAATTATTTATTAAATATATAAAAATGACTGTTTAAAATTTTTCCACAGGAAGCCTTCATCCGCAAGATCTTATCCAAACCATTTAAAATTCCCATACCTAATTACACAGGTTAGTCTGCACTCACAGCTCATTTACAAATATAAATGATTCACATAATAAGGTGAGTGAGTGTGTTTGTCTATGATCAGGTGTTTTGGGTCTGCGGGCTCTGGGTCTGAGAAGGGCCGGTGTAAGGAAAGCTCTGCACGACCCATTTGAAGACGGAGCTCTGGTTCTGTATGAGCCTCCGGTCATCAGCGCTCATGACCTCATCAAAGCAGACAAGTCAGTGACATCTCATGTTGAGGATCTTATGGACTCTTATGCTCAGCAGTGCTGTGATTGTCTGTAATGTGATTGATATCTTTGCAGGGAGAAGCTGCCAGTGCATGTGGTTGTAGATCCAGTGCTCGGTAAAGTGCTTCGACCACATCAGCGAGAGGTATGATAAACATGCTAAATCTTTTTATCACGTTGAAATGAGCTTTATTTTATTATTGTGTCCCGTTTATATATTTTTTATAAAGGATAAAGGATTTCTATTGTAAGGTTTAGCTAATTTTGAAAAAAAGCATATGATTTGAATGGAAAATTAAATAACTTTGAATATGAAAACATGAAAAAAAACATGTTATGTATTATCAGTTATAATATAACAACGTTTTTATTTATTATTTTCTTGACAAAAACAGTTATTTTTGGAAATGAGTCTGTTATATTTCACATTTGTCCACTAAAAATTGCAATTAATGTCTCAGAATTGCTATATATACAAGCCCTTCTCTCACAGGGGAAAAAGTCACAGTTCTGAGTTAAAACAGTGGGAAGAAATCAAAATTGTGAAATAACATAATACATAATTAGCAATTTTCAGAATTGCAGATTTATAGGCTTGCAGGGACGATGAGACTTCAAGTCTTTTATTTATGCTTCATGTATTTATATAATTTTTTTCTAAAAAAATTTTCTCCTGCAGGGTGTGAAGTTCCTTTGGGACTGTGTGACCGGACGACGGATTGAGAACTCCTATGGCTGTATTATGGCGGATGAGATGGGGCTTGGTAAAACACTGCAGTGCATCACTTTGATCTGGACTTTACTGAAGCAGAGTCCAGACTGCAAACCTGAGATCGACAAGGTCATCGTGGTCTCTCCGTCCAGTCTGGTGAGAAACTGGTACAATGAAGTGGGCAAGTGGCTCGGTGGACGCATGCAGCCTGTGGCCATTGATGGAGGCTCCAAAGACGAGATCGACCGCAAACTTGGTATTGACTGCAAACAGGTTACATATATACGAGGGATGGGCTTCAAAATAAGAGAAGTCAAGAAGAATTTACAGAGATTTTTATGTTTTTAATTTGCACTTAAATCAAGTAAAAACAAATCCAATATGGGTAAAAAGAAACTATTCCTTTTACAAATTTGATATATTTTATTATTGTAATGCAAGAACATTTATTATTAATAATATTAATATTTATTTTGCTAATTTTTGGCCAATTTGACATATTCAGCCTCAGGCAATAATCATGCTGGGCAGTAACCAACTTAGTAAATAACTAAATAAATAAATAAGTAACTAAATAATGAACTTATTAAGTAACTAAAAACCAAGTAACTAACTTTCTAACCAAGTAACCAACTTAGTAAGTAACTAAATAACCAAGGAACTAAGTAACTAAATAAGTAACCAACTTAGTAAGTAACTAAACCAAGGAACTAAGTAACCAACTTAGTAAGTAACTTAATAACTAAGTAACTAAATAACCAGGTAACTACCTTTAGTAAGTAACTAAATAACCAAGTAACTTAGTAACCAACTAAGTAGGCAACTAAGTAACTAAATAACCAAGTAACTAAGGAACCAGCTTAGTAAATAACTAAGTAACTCAGTAACTAAGTAGCCAACTTAGTAAGTAACAAAATAACTAAGTAACTAACTTAGTATGTATCTAACTAGATTACCAAGTAAACAATTTCATAAGTAACTAAATCAGTAACTAATTAAATAACTATGGAAGAAAATAAACCAACTTAAGTAACTAAAAACCAAGTAACTAAGTAACTTACTAACTAACCAAGGAACCAACTTAGTGAGTAACAAAATAACTAAGTAACTGACTTAGTAAGTAACTAACTAGGTTACTAAGTAACTGTGTAACCAACTTAGTAAGTAACTAAATAACTAAGTAACCAACTTAGTAACTAAGTAGCCAACTTGCTAAGTAACTAAATGACTAGCTCAGTAACTAAGTAACCAACTTAGTAAGTAACAAAATAACTAAGTAACTGACTTAGTATGTATCTAACTAGATTACCAAGTAACCAATTTAAAAAGTAACTAAATCAGTAATAATTAAATAACTAAGAAAGAAAATAAACCAACTTAATAAGTAACTAAAAACCAAGTAACTAAGTAACTTACTAACTAACCAAGGGACCAACTTAGTGAGTAACAAAATAACTAAGTAGCTGACTTAGTAAGTAACTAACTAGCTTACTAAGTAACTGTGTAACCAACTTAGTAAGTAACTAAGTAACCAACTTAGTAACTAAGTAGCCAACTTGCTAAGTAACTGAATGACTAGCTTAGTAACTAAGTAACCAACTTAGTGAGTAACAAAATAACTAAGTAACCAACTTAGTAAGTAACTAAATAACTAAGTAATTAAATAACCAAGTAGCCAACTTACTAAGTAACTAAATAACTAGCTCAGTTACTAACCAACTTAGTAAGTAACAAAATGACTAAGTAACTGACTTAGTTTCTTAGTAAGCTAGTTAGTAACTTACTAAGTAACCAACTTAGTAACTAAGTAACTGACTTAGTATGTTACTAACTAGATTACCAAGTAACCAATTTAATAAGTAACTAAATCAGTAACTAATTTAATAACGAAGGAACAAAATAAACCAACTTAGTAAGTAACTAAAAACCAAGTAACTAAGTAACTTTCTAACTAACCAAGTAGCCAACTTACTAAGTAACTAAATAACTAGCTCAGTTACTAACCAACTTAGTAAGTAACAAAATGTCTAAGTAACTGACTTTGATAGGCTCTGTTATAAATCTTCACTAGGTGTATATTTTGTGTTCTTGCAGTAAACTTCATCTCTCAGCATGGCATGAGAATACCAACTCCAATTCTGATAATTTCCTATGAAACCTTTCGTCTCCACGCTGAAGTCCTGCACAAAGGCAAAGTCGGACTGGTCATCTGTGATGAGGCAAGTGCACAATCAAATCTAAATCATAATAAAAATCTTTCAGAAAAGCAGTAAAATGTATAATTATTTTTAAGTCAAGTGTATTTCAATTTGTTTTGATATTTTTATTAAACAAGGATGCTCTACGTTTATTAAAAATGACATTAAAAAACAGTTTAAAAACAAGTCTGTTTCAAGTAAATGCTGAATTTTGCATTAATAAAATATTTGTGAAAAATGTCATTTGTAAATATTTTCATAAGAGGCCATCATTCATTAATTTTCTTTTCGGCTTGGTCCCTTTATTATTAAGGGGTCGCCACAGCGGAATGAACCGCCAATTTATCCAGCACACGTTTTATGCAGCAAATGCCCTTCCAGCCGCAACCCATCTCTGGGAAACGACCATACACACTCACCCACACTCATACACTACTGACAATTTAGCCTACCCATTTAGCCTACCCACCTGTACCACGTCTTTGGACTGTGGTGGAAACCGGAGCACCTGGAGGAAACCTACGCGAACGCAGGGAGAACATGCAAACACACAGAAACGCCAACTGACCCAGCCGAGGCTCGAACAAGTGACGTTCTTGCTGTAAGGCAACAGCACTACCTGCTGCGTCGCATAAGGCCATCAATACAACATAAATATGCTATATGCAGTTCAAGTGAGAATTATTAGCCTCCCGTATATATATTTTTCCCAATTTCTGTTTACCAGAAAGAAGATTTTTTTTCCAACACATTTCTAAACATAATAGTTTTAATAACTCATTTCTAATAACCAATTAATTTAATCTTTGCCATGACGACAGTAAATAATATTTGACTAGATATTTTTCAAGACACTCAGCTATTCAGTATTCAGCTTAAAGTGACATTTAAAGACTATACTAGGTTAATTAGGCAAGTTAGGGTAATTAGGCAAGTCATTGTATAACAGTGTTTTTTTTTCTGTAGACAATTTATAAATAAATATTGATTAAGCTGGCCAATAATATTGACCTTCAAATGGTTTTAAAATAATTAAAAACTGCTTTAATTCCAGCCTTAATTAATTCTGATGAGAATAACGAACTCTAGAACTTTTTGAAAGTTTTGAACAGCTCACATTGAGGGTTTTTGATTTAGGGTCACCGGCTGAAAAACTCAGACAATCAGACGTACCTGGCTCTGAACTCCATGAACGCCCAGAGGAGAGTGCTGATATCTGGGACTCCCATTCAGAACGACCTGCTGGAGTATTTCAGCTTGGTGCACTTCGTAAACTCTGGTATCCTTGGTAAGAGACGTGCATGATCCTGTGAAGAACTGCTGAATCTGTCACAGTAGATGCTGTTCTTTGGGTAATAGGAATGGAAGTAATGTCTTTGTTTTCATTTCCTCAGGCACAGCTCAGGAGTTTAAGAAACGCTTCGAGATTCCCATCCTGAAGGGTCGAGACGCAGACGCCAGTGATAAAGACAGAGCCGCCGGAGAGCAGAAACTTCAGGAGCTCATCAGCATTGTCAACAGGTAAACACGAGAAAGGTAAAAAAATGCTCAGTACACTATTCAGATATGTTTAGTTATTCATTTGCTTTTGTTTCATTAAGGTGTTTGATTCGAAGGACCTCCGATATTCTTTCCAAGTATCTGCCGGTGAAGATTGAACAAGTTGTGTGCTGCAAGTAAGAAAACAACTCCTATTCTGTTTTATAATGGCATCTCTCATGTCGTTTTAAACTTTCAGTGACTTAGGCATCAGTTCTGATTTGAAAACTGCCAAAAATTCCTTTATTGTTAGAGAGTTCAACCAAACAAATAAATACAGTTTTAGATAAGTCAATCATCAGAAACAACATGCATATTAGAGCATAATTATTCAGTGCAATATCACGTTTAAAAAAAGAAAAGAGGCTAGTCAGTTGCGATAGGCTTGCAGTGTTTCTTCTAGGATTTTTTCCATCTGTGTCGGCAGGCTTTTTTTACACAGATCTACCAACTACGCTTAGCGTTATTTCAATGACAAATGTCATGAGCGCAGTATTAGAAGTCGAGATCGCATTTATGTAATATCCTACGAGCATGTGAATCTCTTTGCTTGCACGCAGATATCCTCTGCTCGTGCACAAAACTTCTTGCACGCCCCTCAAATATCCGCTGCTCAAGCGCAAATCTTCTTGTGCGCTCTCAAATAAACGCTGCTGAAGTGTGATTTAGTGCGTTTATGTAACGAGTATGTCTCCAACATTTATTAGATTTGCTTGGAATGTTTACAAATGTCTCCAATAGACCTACAGAGCACCATTAATGCGTCCTGAAGAAAATGAAATGCCTGTACATCGTGTTTGCTGGGCTCACACATCACGCACCTGTCAGTCAGCCAGTCAGTCAGCATGTAACCTTGAAGGGGTAAACAAAGAACGCACAGCACTACTACTGTTACAGAAAAGTTTGCGCTGTTATAATTCACTTAGCTTTTAATATGTTTTTGTGCGATTATCACCCGCTATTAAAAAAAACCCCACGACTGAATGTTTTGAGTAAAAAGCTGTAATGTAGCTGTGGCGGGATCAATTTTGGCGTGGCGCCTTGGCATGGAAGAATGAATGTAGCGGAAATCGTGGCTTGTGAGCATATAGCATTGATGCATTTCAGAGTTCCGAGTTCAAGTCCCGGCTTGTGGACCTTCCCAATCTAAATGCATTGTTTCTCATTTGGCAAAATGTCATAAAATAAATCTTTTATAAAAGAAAAGGAAAATAAGCTACCACTCACAAACATGCAAATTTCTTTGTATTCACATTCAAAGTAACTAATTTACCAACGCACCCACATGATTATAATTATAGAATTTTAATTGCTTTGAAAGCAGAAAACAGAAAAAGGCCATTATTTCTCAACAGGTCAAACTCTGAAAAACTGCCAAGGTATTACAGAATTTTACATACATTTTTTGAACCATTGGTAACAAAATTGAAACCTTTTAACATAAAATGCATGAATTTTTGCTCTCTTTTTTCATCCTATTTTTCTACCTACTGTAAAATAGATTTGTGGAAGGAAATAAGGGGAAACTTTTTTGTCACAATGTATGCACTGAAAAACTATAATGACAAAGACCAAAAAAAAATAAAGTTAGCAATGTATATTTGGCTGAAAATGAACTTTGCTTCATTATATTAATGTTGGTATGGTCATTTTTTCATTAGAGGAGTCACGAATGAATAATATATGTTAGGGCTGAACAATATATTGTTTGAGCATCGATATCGCACTAAGCATACCTGCAATGGTGTCTTCGCAGGATTAGATTATTCATTAAAGATTAAAGGATAAAGATATTGCATTGTTTTTTTTTTTGTTTTTTTTATTAGTTACACAATGATGACCATGTTATTTGACATTTGATGGTTTAATTCCTGTACTTAAATACTGGTAGACTCCCCAGAAAACCATAAAGCATTGTTTATTGATTTATTTTTGCTTGGATTCTATTATATTTTAGATTATATATAAAGACTTGATCCTCACAGTGATCTAAATGAACGAAATCTTTCCAAATAGAGCTATTCGAGTCATCTGGTGAAATTATATTTATATATATATATATATATATATATATATATATATATATATATATATATATATATATATATATATATATATATATATATATATATATATATATATATATATATATATATATATATATATATATATATATATATACGTATATATATATATACGTATATATATATATATATATATATATATATATATATATATATATATATATATATATATATATATATATATATATATAGCAGCAATATATAGCAGCAAAAGAAAATATTGCAATGTCAGATTTTTCCAATATTGTGCAGCCCTAATATTTGTGTGTGTGTGTGTGTCAGTCTGACTCCTCTGCAGAAAGAGCTGTATAAATTATTCCTAAAGCAGGCCAAACCTGTGGAGAGTCTGCAGACGGGAAAGATCTCTGTGTCTTCTCTGTCTTCTATCACCTCTCTGAAGAAGCTCTGCAACCGTGAGTCTACGTCTACATAATCCATACATGTTTCAGTACTTACCAGGGGTCTGATTTAAAACATTTGCATAGAAACCTTCCTAAAAGTGAGCAAAAACCAGAATAATTTTTCATTTATTTATTAATGATTGACTCATATGACGATTTAAAGTGGTTCAATAAGGTCAATATTTAAGTAAAATATGTTTACTTACAGCTGAGCACATATTTGAAGTCTAGATGTAATCACATTTTCTCCTGTTTTGTATGTACGCCATAATTATAAATGAGACCCCATTTTTTCTTTTTTTTTTATATATATATATATATAATTTATATAAAGTATATATAAAGTAATTTATATAATATAAAATTTATATATATATATATATATATAAAGTGTGTTTGAATTAATACAATCAAACTGTGTGTGTTGCCTCTGTTAGATCCTGCCCTGATCTACGAGAAGTGCCTGACAGGAGAAGAGGGATTTGACGGAGCACTGGATCTCTTCCCACAGAATTATTCAACTAAAGCGGTCGAACCACAGCTCTCAGGTCAGCTTACAGAAATGAACACTTTTATGATGCATTACGTTGGACAGATTTTACAGTAAATATGTTTAGAGTGTTATAGAAGATGTCTAATAAGCACTGCTCGTTTTGAGCAATGAATTGTGCACTTAAAAATCCTCAAAGATATTCACAATTGATAATGTTACAAATATCTTTAAATCAGCGCATTAAAATGTTTTCTGAACATGATCATGTGATACTGTAGACACTGAAGTAGCAATGCAGAAAATTAACCTTTGCATTATACAAAAAAATCATGTAATTTTTTTATGTCATTTTATTTATTCATTTTTTTGTATCTCTTATTCAATTATGAAGTTATGATTTAATGTTTTCATCTATTTTAATCTTCCTATGATATATCCATGAGTGGCTGAAAATATGCAAACAAACACTTTAAATACATTAAATCATAGAATATATTTAAATAGAAAATTGACTATTTCACAATATTATTTTTTAGTAAGTAACAAAATAACTAAGTAACTGACTTAGTATGTAACTAACTAGATTACCAAATAACCAATTTAATAAGTAACTAAATCAGTAATAACTAATTAAAAAGTAACTAATTAAATAACTAAGGAACAAAATAAACCAACTTAGTAAGTAACTAAAAACCAAGTTACTAAGTAACTTACTAACTAACCAAGAAACCAACTTAGTAAGTAACAAAATAACTAAGTAACTGACTTAGTAAGTAACTAGCTTATTAAGTAACTGTGTAACCAACTTAGTAACTAAATAACTAAGTAACCAACTTAGTAACTAAGTAGCCAACTTACTAAGTAAATAAATGATTAGCTCAGTAACTAAGCAACTGACTAAGTAAGTATCTAACTAGCTTACTAAGTAACCAACTTAGTAAGTAACAAAATAACTAAGTAATTAAATAAACAAGTAGCCAACTTACTAAGTAACTAAACTAGCTCAGTTACTAACCAACTTAGCAAGTAACAAAATGACTAAGTAACTGACTTAGTAAAATACTAACTAGCTTACTAAGTAAATAAACTAAGTGACCAACTTAGTAACTAAGTAGCCAACTTACTAAGTAACTAGCTCAGTAACTAAGTAACCAACTTAGTTATTTTGTTACTTACTAAGTAACTGACTTAGTATGTAATTAACTAGATTAGCAAGTAACCAATTTAATAAGTAACTAAATCAGTAACTAATTAAATAACTAAGGAACAAAATAAACCAACTCAGTAAGTAACTAAAAGCCAAGTAACTAAGTAACTTACTAACCAAGGAACCAACTTAGTAAGTAACAAAATAACTAAGTAACTGACTTAGTAAGTAACTAGCTTATTAAGTAACTGTGTAACCAACTTTGTAACTAAATAACTAAGTAACCAACTTAGTAACTAAGTAGCTAACTTACTAAGTAACTAAATGATTAGCTCAGTAACTAAGTAACTGACTTAGTTACTTAGTAAGCTAGTTAGATACTTACAAAGTAACCAACTTAGTAACTAAATAACTAAGTAATTAAATAACCAAGTAGCCAACTTACTAAGTAACTAAACTAGCTCAGTTACTAACCAACTTAGCAAGTAACAAAATGACTAAGTAACTGACTTAGTAAGTTACTAACTAGCTTACTAAGAAACTAAGTAGCCAACTTACTAAGTAACTAGCTCAGTAACTAAGTAACCAACTTAGTTATTTTGTTACTAAGTAACTGACTTAGTATATAATTAACTAGAGTACCAAGTAACCAATTTAATAAGTAACTAAATCAGTAACTAATTAAATAACTAAGGAACAAAATAAACCAACTTAGTAAGTAACTAAAAACCAAGTAACCAAGTAACTTTGCACAAATTTTATTTATTCATCTTTGTATCTCTTATTGAATTATGAAGTTATGATGTAAAATATTTTCATCTATTTTAATCTTCCTATGATATATCCATGAGTGGCTGTAAATATGCAAATAAACACTTTAAATACATTAAATCATAGAATATATTCAAATAGAAAATTGATATTTCACAATATAATTTTTTTTTTTACTGTATTTAATCAAATAAATGCAAGAGATTTTATTAAAAAATTTATTCTACCAATTCCAACAATCTAATTGTTCCTGTACCACCGTGGCATTTTTCTAAACCATATAAAATAAAATAAAATAAAAAGACTTTATGCCTTAACACTTCAGTCTAATCTAAGACTATGAGCTTGGTGTTGAGCTGCATTGAGCTCAGAGATGGAGCTGCGCCATGAGGCCCATTAAACCAAATACACAGAGCTGCATCATGGGACCCTCCAAGTTTTGATTTTTGTTTATTTGGCAACACCTTTAGATTAAGTACCCTTTTCACTATTAACTAGTGGTTTATTACCTGCATATTAGTACTTATAAAGTACATATCCTACATGATCATATTTAGGGCTTTACGTTACTGGAAAAATATGCAATATTGGTGTTGAGTATTGCGATAATTGTATTTAAGTGCTGTCGAAAAGTGCTGTTTTTATTATGTTTTTAAATCATTTATTTATTTATTGATATCAAAATTTAACGGGTAAAAGATATTTTTCAGATCTAATTCAGACTAAAAAACTGTGTCAAGGTGCAAACATTTAGTCTTTAATACTCTATGAATGAGTGAAAACCTCAGCTGATATTCTGACTCTGGTCGGCTGTTGTCATTTTGTTCTCTTGTCTCGACACCCGCCATAAGTATTTCTCAGCTCTGGGTTCAGCTTCAGCCAATAGCAGAACAGCAACTAATGGGGAGGCGGGGATAAACATAAGGCCCCATCTGATTGGTCAAATTTAGATAAATAACCAATTTATCACACATATGCATATACTATAATTGCGATTAAGATAATTTTGCGATGTGCTGTGCTGCTCTAATTGTACATCCCTGATCCTACTGAACATCTAAACCCAACTACTACTTCAACCAATAATAATAAGCAGCAAATGATGAGTTATTTGAGGCAAAGCATATAGGTAGCGGTTCATTAAAAGCGTGAATTGTATCTAAAATAAACAGTGACGTTTATTAATTTATTACTATTAATAAGCAGCATATTAGGACAAATTTAATGGTTTATTAATTTCCTGAACTGTCCCTTCAAAAACTTCAAACCCTAAATTTATACTGGATGTATTCATTTCTTCATATCAGACTGTAAACTCTATGACTTATGTCCAGGGAAGATGCTGGTGTTGGATTATATCTTGGCGATGACCAGAACAACGACGAGTGATAAAGTGGTTCTGGTCTCCAACTACACACAGACTTTGGATCTGTTTGAAAAACTGTGTCGAAGCCGAAGGTATTGAGTTTCAGAGCAGTCCAACATCAGTGTAAATAAAACACCTTTCTTGATCCCGTTTCCCACATCCATGTTGTTTATAGAGGTTTAGAAATATCTTTAAAGTTCAGCCTTTTGCTAACTGTACTAATCAGTTTATCCAATGTGAACAGATACCTTTATGTTAGGCTGGATGGGACGATGTCCATCAAGAAAAGAGCCAAGATTGTGGAGAGATTCAACAACCCCTCTGTAAGCACTTTTATTGATATATTTTCAGTTTAATGAGTTTTTTTCATTATTATTTTTAATTTGTGCTTTCATTATTAATATATATTTATAGTTTATATGTAGGTTAATTATATACTTTAAAATACCAATAAACTGTTCCATTTAATTATGAAGGTTTTATTTATATTTATCTTCCAGTTTTCTTTGCATGTAATTTTGTGCTTTTTATCATTTTCATTATTGCTTTCATCATTTATATACTTTTTTAAATATGTAAATTAAATAATAATAAAATAATAATATTTAAATATATATTTGAAAATATTAATAAACATTTAATTATGTGTGTTTTATCTATGTATCTTTCAGTTTGCAGTGGTTTTGTCCTTTTCATTTATGCGTTATTTACTTTAATATAGTTTTAAGAGTTCACACTTAGATAATGCTCGACTATGATAGCGGGTTTGGCATGCTGTCCCGGGAGATAACCCTGAGCTCGGAGATAGATGAGCCCAAGTTTCCCGCCTGGTCAATGAGCATTAGGAGGGATACGAGATCAGGAGTTTCTCGAGTGCCCCCTTTTGCTATGTATGCGTTAAGTGCTTGTGACTGTATTACGATTCACTTATGTACATGTTTTTAGACTGTGGGAGGAAACCGGAGGACCCGGAGAAAACCCACGCAAACACAGGGAGAACATGCAAACTCCACGCAGGGAGTGCCGACTGGCTCAATTAGAACTTGAACCTGTGGCCTTCTTACCGCGAGGCAGCAGTGCTAACCACTGAGCCACCGTGATGACTGAGGGGGAGGAGGGAGAAGGGAAGGATGGGGGGGGGTTCTAAAAACGAAGATAAGGAATGAAGTTTAGGCAGGATATTAATAGTAGTTTTAGAATGATCTGATACGCTAGCTAATTATTAGCAATGAGGATCAGCTGTAGTCAATCATATCACGTGCTCCTCTCAAAATTAGTTTGTGAAACTTCACTTATTATATTAAAATATTATTTATCATACATGAATATTAATTCACTTTTAAAATTTAACCGTGTTTCTTTCATTTTGTTATGTGATTTTCAGTTTTGTTTATTATACTTAAATTCATCATTTTAAGTATTGATGTTTACGTTAGTTATGTAGATTTAATTTCTAGTTTTAGTTTCATTCAAGTTATTTTCAGTTACTCTCACACAGTTTTTGGTGCGTTAAATAACTTTGTCCACGTTTGTAAGTTGCTGTGGAATAAAGCCTCTTAAAAATGATTAGATGTACGCTTCTGTATTTCTGCTTTCAGCTAATATTAGCATTTCATTCTCAGCTCTGTTTAAACCAATGCAAATTTTAATCCTCCAGAGCCCAGAGTTCATCTTCATGCTAAGCAGCAAAGCTGGTGGCTGTGGGCTCAATCTGATTGGTGCAAACCGCTTGGTGATGTTCGACCCGGACTGGAATCCAGCCAATGACGAGCAGGCGATGGCCCGAGTGTGGAGAGACGGGCAGAAGAAGACCTGCTACATCTACAGACTGCTGTCGGTGAGTTGAGACAATGAAGGTTAGCAGGGTTTTTAATGGATTCTGACTGGCTTTCAGTGTTTTATCATTCATCAGCTGAGAAGAAAAATCATTCTGAAAGGGATCCCAACGTTTCGTATATTTTCTCTGTTTCGTTGTGGTGTGAACTATGCGAATGGGCCTTTACTGTACAAACTGCTCACCTGTGAGATGTGGATAACAGTGTCTAATCTCCTGTGTCGTAGACGGGAACCATAGAGGAGAAGATCCTCCAGAGACAGGCTCATAAGAAGGCCTTGAGCAGCTGTGTAGTGGATGAAGAGCAGGACGTGGAGAGACATTTCTCTCTCGGAGAGCTTCGGGAACTCTTCTCACTCAATGAGAAAACCCTCAGCGACACACATGACAGGTGAGAACACAACCACACCAAAACACTGCCTTCAGGTTTGTTAAAACTAGGTGCTTTTATATCTGCTGATATTTAGTGTTCAGAGATATCAACTTCTCCATCATGTAGAGCTTTATTTTAACAAATAAGAATGAAGTTTGTCAAAGAAACAGCTTTAATGCAATCAAATGTCATTACATTTTGGTTTTATTGACAAAGTGAACTATTCAGAGTGTATCCTTAGGTTATATTTTACTAACACTTCAGTTTGGGGACCAATTATATCTTTTAGCTGCTGATTAGCTTTCATGCACTGCAAAAAATGCCTGGATTTTAGTGCAAATATCTGAAGATTCTTGAAAAATTCCAAATATTGTCTTGTTTTCAGAAATAATAAGCCAGAATGAAGTGAGTTTTTCCTTTGCTACAAGCTGAATAATCTGTCAATAGCGTAAGCATAATGATCGCTTGTCAAAAGGTAAAACAGGATTATTTAGCTTACCCCATTGGCAGATTATTTAGCTTGTAGCAAAGGAAAAATTCCCTTCATTTTGGCACATTATTTCTGAAAACAAGACAATATTTTATGCTTGTCTAAAATAATGCTTTTTTTAGAATGTATAGATATTTGGACAAGACAAAAATCTAAGTAACGCAGTCAGTTTTTGCCGTGTGTTGACTGTTTATTAGTACTACTAAAGCTCATATTAATGCTTTCCTCTGAAGTGACTATATTTTACACACTTCATCCAGTTTTAGACCTAAACTTAACCACAACAACAACTAACTTAACTACTAGTTAGTAATAAATGACCAGTTTCTTGAGACAAAAGTCATTGATCAGTTATTAAACATTATTGATTGCTGTATACAGTATTCCTTATTTCTCTTGAGTATTCCTAATATGTGTTTTTGTCTGTGTACATGCAGCATTTTATATTTATAGAAGGATCTAAATTTGCTTAGTTAACAAATACGTTTAGTGTCACAAATAGAATTTAACAAAGAGAACTAATTTATAGCTTTTATACAAATATTTTAGCTGCATTTCACGTTTATTATATGTAAGTAAAAAAACCTTAAACCTGGTGACTTTTTTTCTCCAGTTCTCTACAGATTAAACCACTGTTGTCCAGTGATTTGCCTTATTAACCCAACTTGCCTAATTAAGCTTTTAAATTGCACTGAACACGAGCCTCTAGCAAAATATTATGTACTGTCATCATGGTAAAGACAAAAGCAAATAGTTATTCATTCATTTTCCTTTCGGCTTAGTCCCTTAATCAGGAGTCACCACAGTGGAATGAACCGGCAACTATCCAGCATATGTTTTACACAGCGGATGCCCTTCCAGCCACAACTCAACACTGGGAAACACCCATACATTCTCATTCACACATACACTATGGCCAATTTAGCTAATTCAATGTTTTTGGACTGTGGGGGAAACTGGAGCACCCGGAGGAAAGTCACGCCAACATGTGGAGAACATGCAAACTCCACACAGAAATGCCAACTGACCAAGTCGGGACTTGAACGTGCACCCTTCTTGCTGTGAGGCGAATGTGCTACCCACTGCGCCACCATGACACCACGAATAGTTATCAAAAATATACATTTCAGCATGGTTAAATATGTATGTTTTTAAGTTTTCACTTACCTTTATAACACATGCAGCAGACTTCTGGCTCATGTTGGCATTTTTCCACTGGCCATAAATCTAACCTCAAAATGGTTGAAAGTTGTGTTTTATTCAGTGTTGTCTGGTTTTTCTGGCTCAGGTTTCGCTGCAGGCGGTGTGTGAACGGTCGACAGGTTCGACCTCCTCCTGATGATTCGGACTGTACCTGTGATCTCTCCAACTGGCATCATTGCGCAGATAAGCGAGGCCTGAGGGACCCGGTGCTGCAGGCATCATGGGACGCCGCCGTCTCCTTCGTCTTCCACCAGCGTTCACACGAGGACCAGAGAGGAGTCGTCTGAGGACCTCTGTTCATGTGCTAGTACTCATTCATTTCCTTGTTCATGTATTTATTTTGCACACACAAATTAATTATTTTCTGGGTTATTAAAAGTAACAAAAACGCAAGTTGTTTTTATTTTTTGGTGCTGGTCACTTAAAGGGATAGTTCACGCAAAAATAATTATTTACTTTTCTGTTTAACACAGAGATTTCTTCCATGGTAGAAAAAACAAAGACTGTGGAAGTCAATGTTTTTCAATATATATATATATTTTTTTTTCATACCGTGGATGTCAATGGTTACCGGTTTCCAACATTGTTATTTATTTTTGTACTGGTAAAGGGATAGTTCAGACAAAAATTATTTACTTTTTTTTTTTCTGCTGAACACAAAGATACTTTTATTTTGACATCCATAGTAGAAAAAACAAATGGACTTCAATGGTTACAGGTTTCCAACATCATCTTTCAAACATTAATTTACATTAACTAGTATGAATAAATGATGACGAACTATTTAATTATTTTTGGGTGAACTGTCCCTTTAAATACTATGGAAGTCAATGTTTTTCAACATTCTTCAAAATATCTTTTTTTGTCTAACAGAAACTGTTTTAAAGGGACAGTTCACCCAAAAAAATGTTAAATTTACTCACCCTCACGTGGTTATAACCTTTCGAGTTTCTTCTGTTAAACAAAAAAGATATTTTATAGAACCCTGAAAACCTGTAACCTTTGACATCCATAATAGGAAAAACAAATACTGTGGACTTCAGTGTTTATAGGTTTCCAACATATCTAATTGTGTGTTGAGGTTTGAAAGAAGGGCGACTAAATGATGACGAACTACTTAATTATGAGTGAACTCCCTTTAAATACTACGGAAGTCAATGTTTTTCAACATTCTTCAAAATATCTTCTTTTGTGTTCAACAAAAATAAAATCTTGAAACAAGTGAGCTTTAAAGGGATAGTTCTAAACCTTTGAGTTTCTTCTGTTAAACAAAAAATTAATCTGTTTTAAAGAACCTTGAAAAATCTGTAACCATTGACGTCCATAATAGGAAAAACAAATGCTATAAGAGTCAATGGTTACAGGTTTTTAACATATCTAGTTTTGTGTTAAGGTTTGAAAGAAGGATGAATAAATGATGATGAACTAATGAATTGTTGTTTTAGGGTGAACTGTCCCTTTAATGCTACATATTACATGCGTGTTCATCCGTGTTTTGACAGCTAAAGAGTTCTTCACATCACACTGACATGATCCACCATGGTGTCTCGTGTGTTCCAGTCGTACATTAATAGATTACAGTACGGCTTCAGTTTCTGCAGAGCTTGACCTTTGACCTCTAGGTCTCGGTTGAGTGGATTAAAGCACAGGTCCAGTGTGATTCTCTGAGCAGGTCTGTGTGTTTCCATCAGCTCTGCAAACCCAAGCAGCTCCGCCGGAAGAATGAAGTTTGAGCTGTGAGAAAAGCACAGATTTCATTTATAGACCTGGTTTAATTTGAAGGCGAAACCCAGCGTATTTACAGGATTTAAGAAGTTTAATTTAAAGAGACAGTTTACGCAAAAATGAAGATGTACCGTATTTTCCGCACTATAAGGCGCACCGGATTATAAGACGCAGTCTCAATTACGGGGTCTATTTCTGTTCTTAACCCATACATAAGGCGCACCGTATTATAAGGCGCACGCTAAAATACACTGTCTGCAAAAAAAAAAAAGGTAATGGAAGCAAAACAGTTAACATAGTTTAGTTGAACTTTATTGTACTATTTAACAATACACTCACATTATTTTTTTAATCAGTCTTCTCCCACAAATCCATCAAAGTCCTCATCTTCTGTGTCTGAATTGAACAGCTGGGCAGTTTCGTCATCAAACACGCCGGGTTCTCTCTCATCATTGTCTGAGTCAGTCTCATTGCCGGGTGGCTGTTCAGCAATGATGCCGGCTTTTGCGAAAGCTCGGACAACAGTTAAAGCAGACACCTTAGCCCAGGCATCCACAATCCATTCACATATGGTGGCGTAACTCGCCCGGCGCTGCCTACCAGTCTTAGTAAAAGTGTGTTCGCCGTCTGTCATCCATTGCTCCCACGCAGCTCGCAACTTCACTTTAAACGCCCTGTTTACACCAATATCCAGCGGTTGGAGTTCTTTTGTTAGTCGGAAAGCGGAGCGCTTTCCGAAATCACACAACAACATTTTTACAGATTTTTGAACTCTGTGCACACATAAAGCGCACCGGATTATTAGGCGCACGGCCGTTTTATAACAAAATTTAAGGCTTTTAGGTGCGCCTTATAGTGCGGAAAATACGGTACTCACCCTCATGTGACTCTCTTTTGTGAAGAAATACATGAAATAAGATATTTTGAAGAATGTTAGAAAATGGTAACCATAAACCTCCAGAGTAGAATAAAACAAATGCTATGGAAGCTATTGGATACCATTTTTCAAAACATCTTATTTTATGTTAATGTGGTTATTTTCTCCTTTTTTGTGTAAAAGTACACAAATCAAGATATTTTGAAGAATGTTAGAAAACGGTAACCATTGACATCCATAGCAGGAAAAACGAATGCTACAAAAGTCTATGGTTACCGGTTTCCATCATTTTTCAAAATGTCTTCTTGGTGTTTCTGTGGTTGTTTTTTGTGTAAAGATATCCACAAATCAAGATCATTTGATGAATGTCAAAAACCTGTAATCATTGACAGTCATAGTAGGAAAAACAAATACAATGGAAGTCAATGGTTACCGCTTTCCAACATTTTTCAAAATATCTTCTTGGTGTTTCTGTGGTTGTTTTTTGTGTAAAGATATCCACAAATCAAGATCATTTGATGAATGTCAAAAACCTGTAATCATTGACAGTCATAGTAGGAAAAACAAATACAATGGAAGTCAATGGTTACCGGTTTCCAACATTTTTCAAAATATCTTTTTTTTTTGTGTTCACAGTACAAAACCTGTTTTAGTTTTGTGACAAGTGACGGACGGCTGAATGTTCTTTATAGTTTTGGGTGAACTATCAATTTAAGATCTTTTTTTCCTAGACATGAAGACCTCATCACAGCTTTAAGCTTTGGTTACATCAGCAGCAATTTACATTTACTATACACTGACTGTAATACAGCACAATGTTAGTTTGTAATAACTCATTATCAGTGCAACATAATTCAGAAGGCTGAGAAGATAATTAACTCAGCTGTTGTTTCAGCTCTGTATCCTTCAACTATTTAAATGAAAGCTAATGATGTTGTTTAACACCCAGACATGAAGGAACATGTGCTTTTATGTGAGTGCAGAAACAAATGACGTCAAATCTAGCAGGATTTCATTTTTAATACACTACACAAATCTCACTGTTCATCTACGCAATAATAAAGAGTATAGATGACCCAAAAATGAAAATTCTGGCATCAATTATTCACAAAAGAAGATATTTTAAAGAATGTTCCACTGACTTTCCTAGTATCTTTTTTATACCATGAATATCAGTGGTTTCCAACATTCTTCAAAATATCTTTTGTGTTTGGAACAAGTCAAGGGGGAGTACATGTTGACAGAACGTTCAGTTTTGAGTGAACTATCGATTTGAATTCAGGCAAACCTCAGCTCACAAGCTCTTGGACAAACATCATTTTTTAAAAATGTAATACCTTGGAAAATGACATTTAAAGGGCTAGTTCACCCAAAAATGAACATTCACTCACCTTCAAGTGGTTCCAAACCTTTATGAGTTTCTTTTTTCTGTTGAACACAACAGGTATTTTAAAGAAAACTGTAACCATTGACTTACATTGTATTTGTTTTTCCTACTATTAAAGTCAATGGTTACAGGTTTTCAGCTTTCTCCAAAATATTTTTGTGTGTGTGTTCAGCAGTCAAATTTTCAAAATTTTAAACAAGGATCAGTAAATGATGCCAGAATTATTATTTTTGAGTGAACTATTCCTTTAAGACTTTTTAAAGAGATATTCACCCAAAACTCATTTACACATTCTTTACTTACAATCCTTTGAGTTTCTTTCTTCAGTTGAACACAAAAGAAGATATTTAGAAAAATGATGAAAACCTGTAACCATTGACTTCCATAGAGTTTGTTTTTCCTATGGAAGTCAATGGTTACAGGTGTTCAGCATTTTTCTAAATATCTTCTTTTGTGTTTAATAAACTCATAAAGGTTAGGAAACCACTTGAGGGAAAGTAAATATTGAATAATAATAATAATAATAATAATGATAATTCCTTACATTTATATAGCATTTTTCTGGGCACTCAAAGCGCTTTCCACATAGGGTAACATGAGTAAAGTATCATTGTTTGGGGGAACTATGCCTTTATTTTTTTTTAATTGATTGACTTTTTCATATTTCTAAGCCCCCTTGAACACCTTGTTTTACCTCAGGTCTAATGTGGTGATTTTGCTGGGTCGGCATCCTGAGAATAATCCGGAGATTTCTATGGCAGTTGTTGCTGGAGGAAAACACACACATCTGTCAAACACCAATCATTGAGACAGCAACATGAAGCATCTTTAAAATGAGCTTTAAGATCAAGCATGTCAGTTACAGTAAACTACATTAACCCTTTATAAAACACTCTTTAAAATACTCATTGAAAAAAAAAGATATGATAGATAGATAGATAGATAGATAGATAGATAGATAGATAGATAGATAGATAGATAGATAGATAGATAGATAGATAGATAGATAGATAGTAATTACCATATATTGTTCTTCACCAATTGTGAGTTAATATGCAAAGATTAATCACAATCACAATAGTTTTGTATTGACATAATTCCTGTGTGTGAATTATATATATATACACACACACACACACACACACACACATATATATATATATATATATACATATATATATATATATATATATATATATATATATATATATATATATATATATATATATATATATATATATATATATGTATATATATATATATGTATATATATATATATGTATATATATGTATGTATATATATATGTATGTATATATATATGTATGTATATATATATGTATGTATATATATATGTATGTATATATATATGTATGTATATATATATGTATGTATGTATATATGTATATATGTATATATGTATATATATATATATATATATATATATATATATATATATATATATGTATATATATATATATATATATATATATATATATATATATGTATATATATATATATATGTATATATATATATATATGTATATATATATATACATATATATATATACATATATATATATATATACATATATATACATATATATACATACATACATATATATACATACATACATACATATACAGACATATATATATATATATATATATATATATATATACATACATATATATACATACAGACTTCAACAATATATATATATATTAAGTACATGTAATACACATACATAGAAACAAAAACTTTTTTACATAGACATTATATTATATTTTAAATTTATGTCCTGTAAATTTATATTTACACATTTATATATTATATCTAAAAAAATCTACTCATGCTGACCCTGTAATTTGGAGCATTAGTGTTTATATTCACTCTTACCAAGTCGATTCTTGGCCAGCACCAGGGTTTTGAGTGATGAAATGGCTTTTACTGCTTCTACAAAGGCCACCATGAAGTCCTTCTTGAACGAGCATTTATCCAGCAGTCTGCAGTCTTTAAAGCACAGCTCTGAGATTCAGAAAACAACAGTACTACACATCAGTCACTCATTTAGTCTCGCTCTTGATTCATCTGTAATTTACGCTTCACCTTCCAACACAGAAGACTGCAGAAAATGAAGAATCTCCTGGTGATAGTCGGATAAGTTTATGTCTTCCAACTTGAATACCTTGAGGGACGCTTTACAGCCTATGAGGACAAAAACACACATATAATAGACAGTAGATCATATGATATTTGTCAAATTAAACCTTTTCATGTTGACCATCGTACAAGCACAAGTGATGTTATTGAGCTCTACGTCTATTCATACAGTCATTTTCTTTTCGGCTTAGTTCTTTTATTAATCAGGGGTCGCCACAGCGGAATGAACCGCCAACTCATCCAGCATATGTTTTACACAGCGGATGCCCTTCCACCTGCATCCCAGTATTGGAAAACATCCATACACTCTCAGTCACACTCATACACTACGGCCAATTTAGCTTAGTCAATTCACCTATAGCACATGTTTTTGTACTGTGGGGGAAACTGGAGCACCCGGAGGAAACCCACGCCAACATGCAAACTCCACACAGAAATGCCAAATGACCCAGCCGAGGCTCAAACCAGTGACCTTCTTGCTGTGAGGGGACAGTGCTAACCACTGAGCCACCGTGACGCCCTACATTTACAATTTAAATATGTGTTATAATTATAAAAACAGCTTAATTTCGTTTCCCCTCGACATTAGAAAGTATCATATTGGTTTTACTCATTAAAAATACAATAATTAATTGATTTGAAATCTTCCTTCAACACATTTAAGTCATTTTTGATCAATTAAAAATATAATATAATGTGCTATTATGGAGTTAATCTGGAGCCATATATACTTGCCAAATAAAAGCAGGATTTGCAAACAAAAAATAAAGCATTGAGCAAAACATAAAGAAATAAATGCAAATCGCACAACGGAAATGAATTTTTGAGAAATAAACATTGTGGAGTCAAGGGAACTTGGGCGTTTACGGCAGGCCCGGACCTACTGGGCTGTGAGACCACCTCGGTGATACTGTGTCTCCAGGTGATGACATAGCTTAAATGGAGGCAGTAAATTCAAGTTCCCTCGACCGCACACCCTTGTCAAATCAGTAGCTTTCTAGTGATGTTGAAGACAATAATTAGGGTGTTCAGGTGTGTTTGATTAGTGTTGGAGCAAAAGTCTGCAGGGACACCGGCCCTCGAGGATTGAGTTTGCCCATGCCTGGCGTAGATTGACTCTATATAGTATGATCAGATATTATTTTGCATAATTTAATTTACAGGTCAAAAATGTGTGTGGTTTCATTTTGAATGTCGACAGAACATTATTTCATCTATATTTGCACATTTTATTTGCACAAAATGTGTATTTGAAATATTAAAGACTTTAATTGCATTTAATTTGCTTCCTCAAATGCTTTACAAGTACACTTTACTTGATATTTACACAAAAATGAAACATCTTTCACGCATGTTAAAATTTAATTCATAAAGATTCATTAAATAAAATCCACAATAAATAAGAGATTGTACATTCTGGAGCACAAGTGAATTATTTCAAAGACCACATGGATAACTGAAATTACATGTAAAGATTTAATTCCCACTTAAATTGGCACTTTTAGGTTCAGCAAATTGAAACTACAATACTTTTAAGTGAAATTGCCAATCATTTAAGTGTCAGAAAATAGTACATTTGCTTTGTCCATGTAGCTTTGTGTGTATATTTAATGTATATGATTTACAAAATAAGAGCCATTTTCAAAAGTACACTATAGTAGATTATGGCACAAAAAGTAGTGACAAAAGTATGATGATTTCTTGAGTAAAGAGTACCCAGGAGTTAGTCAATACCTGCTAAAGTGTGGAAAAAGTGTCTTGTCAGAGTGATTCCTGTCATATGAAGACTGCAGAGTTCTGGAGCCAAAGCTAGAGCCGGCAGGACGCACTGGACACTCATTGGATCAGTGGAATTAACGGTCAGCTTTTCCAGACTGAGCACTGCAAACAATGACATCAATCCAACATTCATTTGATTATACTGAAATAAATCTGCTATCATGATATCTTTCTGTCTGACGAAACAAAAGTTTGATCATTTATTTTGGAGGACATTCAGAGCAAAAGTGAAACAGAATTGAATGAATTTTGTAAAAATAAATAAATGAATGAATAAACAAAACAAAAATCACCTTTGTCTGGAGGTAACTGTGGAAGTGGTCTCCATTTTTTCCTGTCAGCAGGCAGACAGACGTCCACAGCAAGGCTCTGTAGGGTTGGACAGGCTTTCAGTATGTTGATCAAGTGTGTGAGACCACAAAGATGACCTAAACTGAGCTCTGAGAGAGAGCCAGCGGGGTTCAGAAACAGCTGTCTGAGAGAGTCCACAAACACACACATCTCGTCCTCACTGATGAGCCCTGCAGACAGCAGAAAACACACACACACACACACAATCACACTATCCTGCAGTCACAGATGCCCAGTTTGAGGAAACACTAGAGCTCGGAGCAGAAATGATACAGAAAAAATGCTTCGTAATTTTGCGCTTCATAATTGATTAAAATAATATTCTTAGTCACTGTGACCCTGTTCAAGAAATGTTTTAGCAGTTTGTAGGATAAAACAATACTATACACTTTACTTTTTTTTAAATTATTTTTAATTATAAATTTTTTAAAAACTATTTTTAATACATTAATTAATTAACTAATAACATGATTGAATGAACAATAAATTTATTAATAGGAATAAAACTAAATATTACACTTACTGTGAACTCACTATGAACATGACCAAGAAATATTTTAGTAGTTTTCATGATAAAACAAATACTACAATTTAATCAAGCACATAACAAAAAACTGTAAATTCATCAAAAAGCTAAATGAAACAAACCGAAGCAAAACAAAATACTAAACAAAAATCATAACAAAGCAACAAAATAAAACAAAACAAAATGCAAAACTAAAAGCGAAAAAACAAGAGACTAAAAACACAACATGAAACAAAATGAACCACAAAATGTTCCACAAAAGTGGAACAAAACAAAATATGAAACAAAGCAAAAAGAAGCATAACGAAGTGAAACTAAATAAAACATCAAACAAACAAAAAACTAAGTGAAACAAAAAAAGCAAAACAAAAAAAATGAAGCAAAACCAAACAAGAAACAAAAAGCAAAACAAAACATGAAACAAAATGAAACACGGAAACAAAATAAAGCAAAACAAAGTGAAGCAAAGCAAAATAAAACATGAAACAAAATGAAGCACAAAACAAAAAGCGAATCAAGACAAAATGAAGCAAAACAAAACAAAAAATAAAGCAAAACCAAACGAAACAAAAAGCGAAAACAAAACAAAAAAATGAAACACGGAAACAAAACAAAAAAATTTAACACGGAAACAAAACAAAAAAATGAAACACGGAAACAAAACAAAGCAAAACAAAGTGAAGCAAAGCAAAACAAAACATGAAACAAAATGAAACACGAAGCAAAGTGAAACAAAACAAAAAATTAAACAAAATTAAACAAAACAGAGTAACAAAATAAAATGCAAAACAAAATGAAATGAAACAAAACAAAACAAAGCAAAATGAAGCAAAACAAAACAATCCAAAAAACATGAAACAAAACAAAGTGAAACAAAAAACACAAGACAAAGGCAAATGAAACAGTGAAGCAAAACAAATCAAAACACAAGACAAAGGCAAATGAAACAGTGAATCAAAACAAATCAAAACACAAGACAAAGGCAAATGAAACAGTGAATCAAAACAAATCAAAACACAAGACAAAGGCAAATGAAACAGTGAATCAAAACAAATCAAAACACAAGACAAAGGCAAATGAAACAGTGAATCAAAACAAATCAAAACACAAGACAAAGGCAAATGAAACAGTGAATCAAAACAAATCAAAACACAAGACAAAGGCAAATGAAACAGTGAAGCAAAACAAATCAAAACACAAGACAAAGGCAAATGAAACAGTGAATCAAAACAAATCAAAACACAAGACAAAGGCAAATGAAACAGTGAATCAAAACAAATCAAAACACAAGACAAAGGCAAATGAAACAGTGAAGCAAAACACAAGACAAAGGCAAATGAAACATGGCAAACATAACAAAACAAAAATATAAACAAAACAAAACTACTTACAGTCACTGTGAACATGAAGTGTGTGAAGACACGTCCACGTCGGCAGGGCGCGTGACACCATGTTCAGGATTTCACAATTAGGCACTTCAAAATCCAGCGAGTGGATCTGACCTTCAGGACAGTGTTCAGAGGAGCTGCTGGAGGATGAAAACTCACCGCACAAATCCTCTGGCTTTTCCTCATCTAAAGCCAAACGTTTAGCTGCAGGTTCGTCCAGATCAGCACCACATCTAAACACATCAACAGCTGAACCACATCCATCAGCAGACACTGTTAACTGTGGCCCTCTGCGTCTGGAAATAAGCCACCTCAAAAAACACGAATCTTCAGGATTTCTCATCAGAACCACTTTTCTGACGGAGCCGTGATCCAGCAGCCGGTGGAGAATGAACATGTATTTGCGTCCGTGTTTAAATGGAGAATTGGATTCCAGTAATTTGAGAGTCGTCACTCCTTTTTCTAATGTGCTTAAAAAAGGCTGCATGTCTCCGGATGCAAGTCTGCAGATGTTTTTGGTGGACGTGTGGAGAGACAGAACTCTGACGTGCTTTACGGTGATGGAGAGAACGGAGGAATCGCTGAGGTTGGAAAGATACTTCGCTTCACGCTTGAGCTGAGTGAACATCAGCATGTGAAAGAGTCTTTCTAAACAGCGCTGCTTCCAGGACTCATCAGACTGTGCTGACTAGGGGAAAAATGTAAACGTTAGATTTGAATATCTGTAATATTAAGTCAAATGTAAAAGAAGAATGAATAGAAGAAAGAATAGGTTTTTTAAAGTTTAAATAATCTCTTTAAACACTTTATAACCTCTTAAAATAATAATAATAAAATTCCTTACATTTACTTTTATTATAATTATTTAATGTATAATTACATTAGTTGGATCTAATGTGTAAATTAAGTAAAAATTCAGAATAAAACACTAATAATAATAATAATTATAATAATAATATTATAGAAAAGTTTAAATAATCTCTTGAAACACTTTACAACCTCTTTAAATAAAAACAATAATAATAATAATAATAATAATAATAATCATAAAAGAAAAATAAATAATAATAAAATTAAATGTATGGAATTTAATTTGGTAGTTTGCTCTAAAAAATGAAATATTGTCCATGTATATAACACTCAAAAAAGCAGAATAAAACACTAATAATAATAAAAATGATAATAAAGAAAAGTTTAAATAATCTCTTTAAACTCTTTACAAGGTCTTTAAATAATAATAATAATAGTAATAATAATAATAATAATAATTAGTAATAATAATAATAATAATAATAATAATAATAATAATTAGTAATAATAATAATAATAATAGTAATAATAATAATAATAATTAGTAATAATAATAATAGTAATAATAATGATAATAATAGTAATAATAATAATAGTAATAGTAATAATAATAATAATAATAATAGTAATAATAATAATAATAATAATAATAATTAGTAATAATAATAATAATAGTAGTAATAATAATGATAATATTAATAATAATAGTAATAATAATAACAGTAATAATAATAATAATAATAATAATAATAGAAAAATAAAGAATAATAAAATTAAATGTAGGGAATTTAACTTAGTAGTTTGCTCTTAAAAATAAAATACTGTACATTTAAATAACACTTAAAAAAATTCAGAATAAAACACTAATAATAATAATAATAACAATAATAATAATATAGAAAAGTTTAAATAATCTCTTTAAACTCTTTATAATATTTTTAATTAATAATAATAATAATAATACTAATAATAATAATAATATAGAAAAGTTTAAATAATCTCTTTAAACTCTTTATAATCTTTTTAATTAATAATAATAATAATCATAAAAGAAAAATAAATAGTAATAAAATAAATGTAATTAATTTAACTTGGCACTTTGCTCTAAAAAATAAAATATTGTACATTTAAATAACACTTAAAAATTCAGAATAAAACACTAATAATAATAATAATAATAATAATAATAATAATAATAATATAGAAAAAGTTTAAATAATCTCTTTAAACTCTTTATAACCTCTTTAAATATCAATAATAAAAGAAAAATAAATACTAATAAAAGTAAATGGAGGAATGAGGAATTTAACTTGGTAAGACAGGTAAGACACAGCAAGACAGAATTTGTAGTTTGCTAAGGCATACATTATATTTGTATAGAACAGAGGTGGGCAAACTACGGCCCGTGGGCCATATGCGGCCCGCTGAACACTTGAACTACGCAAGGTAGTTTTTAAAAAACTGCTTCTGAGTAACAGTTTGGTTTCAGAATTAGTAAATTAATGATGCAATACAAGTGAACGCCCTTTAATGGCAGTGTTGCACGCGGTACAGTTAGTGCAACCAGTAGAATTGGCACACACTCTCGGATATTAAAATGCACTTGACCCGTTAATGACTGAAAAGGAGTCAGGCAAAAAAACTTGACACTAAATGTTGTGTGTTTAAAGAAGAATGGACAAAAAAATACTTCACAGAAAGCGGACAGAAAGCGGTAGGTCTAATATGCCAAGAATGTATTGCTGTTTAACCTGAGACTGATCACACCGAACGCGCATTTACGTTCCAGAAACGCGAGGTGCACCGCACTGCCTTTCTGTTGACAAGAAAAAAAGGAGCGCGGTGTGCTTTTTAATGTCGTTAGGCAACGACTGAATCAGCTAATTTAGGTATTCTGCAAGAGTGTTGCTGTTGAAATTAATATAACTTTATTTTCAGGCTCATTGTTCACATTAACACACTCATAATAACATGACTTTGAATAACAAAGACTGAGATTCTTCTGTTTTATCTCATAGTTTTATAATGATTGATAAGAGCATATTAATACAAGCTCAAATGAGATTATTGTGAATTTGACTCAAATTATATAATAATTGCTGGTTAATTGTGTTAATTTTTGTCATATAATATATTTTCCATCATACATCCACTTTAAAAAGTTCTTTTATCAAAGATTTGTGGTTTCATCAAGTTTTATGATGATTGATCTGTATATTCTAAAAGCAGTGCAAATTAGATTTTTAGTTTAAGAATTATTTTTAATGTTAATATGAGATTTTTTCTATCAGACAGTATATTTTCTATTCTTCACTGTAAAAATTATTACATTATTATTATTATTATTATTTTATAAGGGATTATTTTATTGTTTTATGAAGATTGATAGGTGATTATAAATATAACTAGCAGTGCAAATTCATTTGACTTAAATTTCACTCAATAATAACTATTAATAATCCGTTTTGTGTTAATGTGACATGCTTCTGTCCCATATTACATGTTTCATGCATACTGCCACTATAAATGAAAGTTATTTTTTGAAGGATTTGACATGTGGCCCTTCACTTGGTTTGCAAAACTTGACGTGGCCCTTGGGTCTAAACAATTTTGCCCACCACTGATATAGAACAACAAAAAGAATTGGTATTTGCTAAATAAACTAAAAACAAAATAAAAGTAATAATAATTTACTTCTTTTAAGTGTATAAAAGTAATCCTGTGTATTAGCTAAATAAAAACTAATTTGATCGTTTTGCTTGAAATCTTTACATTAAGTGTGTGTGTATAAAGTTCACATGACGGACCACAAACCTTCACTTTCCAGCGCCACGTCTGATCCAGACCTTTCCATATCTTTTCCCAAATTACAGATGTGGAGATTCCTGAAATAAATCATCAGGTTAAACATCAGGTAAAACAGAAACAATCCAGTCTGAAATACATTTTTACATCAAACAAATCAAGGGTTTTATAACTTTCAAGCATTTTACACCAAATTTAAATGTCATCATTATCATACACAATTTCAAATATATACAGTGGTGTAAAGTAACTAATTACAAATACTCAAATGACTGGAAGGAGTAGTTTTTCTCAGAAATTGTCATTTACTATGTAGTTTTAAAACTGAGTACTTTTACTTTCCCTTGAGGACATTTTTAGTGCAGTTATTGGTAATTTTGTTCCACTAATTTCCTTCAACCTGCAGTCGCTACTTTATTTCTTTCTCGTCTGTGGTGATTGGCTAAAGTAGAAAAATCAGTCCTGTGATTCCTGTCCAATCAAATCCCACATTTTTGCATGATACTGAACAACATCAACACATGGGTGCTTTATAAATGCAGCAAACCTTTTGGAAGCATTACAAATGTCCAAGATGATGTCCAAAATCTTTCCACACATTGACGCCAGACTTTTAATAGACTGGATGTCACTGATGAGAAAATAGATGTCGAAAAAAAAAAGGATGTTGACTGTATGATGACTAAAATCACCAAACAGCCTTAAACAATCACAAAATGGAATGAATGAAAAATGGAAGGAAAGACAGATCAAAGGTAGAACTGAAATTATGAGGGAAGGAAGGACCAAATGAATGAAGGAAGGATTCAAAGAAGGACTGAACAAACTAAGGAAGGAAAGAAGGAACGAAGGAATGAATGAACAAAGGACCTAATGAAGGAAGGACCAAAATTATGAATGAATGAATGAATGAACAAATGAAGGGAGGAACGAAGGAAAAAACCAAATAAATGAAGGAACGAACAAATGAATGAAGGAAGGACAGAACAAAGAACCAAGAACAAAAATATAAACAAATAAACGAATGAATGAACGAACAAAGGACCAAATGAATGAAGGAACAAAAATATGAACGAGCGAACAAATTAAGGTAGGAACGAAGGAAGAACCAAATAAATCAAGGAAGGAACAAACGAATGAATGAAGGAAGGACAGGACAAACAATGGAAGAAAGGTTGGAAGAAACAAACAAATATAGGAAGATCACTAAATGTACTACAGAATGTTACGTTTACACATCCCTGAATGGAATCACAAAATGGAGTGAATGAAAAATGGAAGGAAAGACAGATCAAAGGTAGAACTGAAATTATGAAGGAAAGAAGGACCAAATGAATGAAGGAAGGATTCAAAGAAGGACTGAACAAACTAAGGAAGGAAAGAAAGAAACGAAGGAATGAATGAATGAACAAAGGACCTAATGAATGAATGACCAAAATTATGAACGAACGAACGAATGAATGAATGAATGAATGAATGAATGAATGAATGAATGAATGAATGAATGAATGAACAAATTAAGGGAGGAACGAAGGACAAAAACAAATAAATGAAGGAACGAACAAATTAATGAAGGAAGGACAGAACAAAGAACCTAATGAAGAAAGGAACAAAAATATAAACAAATAAACGAATGAATGAACGAACAAAGGACCAAATGAATGAAGGAACAAAAATATGAACGAGCGAACAAATTAAGGTAGAAACGAAGGAAGGACCAAATGAATGAAGGAAGGAACAAACGAATGAATGAATGAAGGAAGGACAGGACAAAAAAACAATGGAAGAAAGGTTGGAAGAAACAAACAAATACAGGAAGATCACTAAATGTACTACAGAATGTTACGTTTACACATCCCAGCACAAACTGCATGTAAATGCATCAGCTTTTTACAGTGTAATACTCACTACCCTTGAGTACTTTTTAAAGCTCTACTTTTTACTCATACATTAATATTTACAACAGATACTTTTACTCTGCTTGCAATACATTTTTGGGCAAGTAATGGTACTTTTACATGAGTGTGATTTTTCACTACTCTTTCCACCACTGAATATATATATATATATATATATATATATATATATATATATATATATATATATATATATATATATATATATATATATATATATATATACACACAAAGTGTGTATCGAAATCAGTAAATTATTATAAGACTAACAGAAATGTACTATATAGATATATGCTTTTATTTTCACACATTTGGACTTTCTCCTTAATAATATAATTTCAGTAATGTATTCTAAATAGTGAAATCATATTAGCAGCCAATGACTATCAAAGTACAACATTGGTCCCAGTCAACTAAATAGTGCTAATGTTGCTAATAAGTCATACTTACGTGCTATTTCAAACCGAATATTCAAAGTTGCGAGGTAAAATAAGGGTTTATAGATATACACGTTATCACTGAACGAATGTGCGAATTTAAAACCGAATTTACCTTAATAGTTTAATATTAAGTTGCTGTACCTTTGGTGGCAGCTGCAGTTTCAATCCTGTCCAGATAGTAAATGTTCAGATGTGGCAGTAAATCTTTCAGGAGAGAAACTGGCAGAGCTACATCAGGACAGACGGAAATATTAGATATATCACACAGTAATCTGTAAACTTTGCTGAATTTTGAAGAGGAGTGTTGACAAACAAACATGTTTGCTGTGGTAAAACTCACTTAAGACCTTTCTCTCCAGTACATCCATGCTTTGAGCGACTTTCGCGATACACGTTTGCTGCAGCGAGTTTACGCCTGTAATCTCCATGTTTGCTGCAAAGTTTGAGCTGAAGCGTTTTTGTTTTGTTTTGTCTTTACAGTAAACAGTGTGGTTCACACATTTCACATTTCATCTCCTGTGTTGTGCATCCGCCATGTGTTTCAGAAAAAATCCAAAGGAGTAGACAGATGAAGTAGGTAGTTCTTCCTCTAGAGGGCGTTCGACGGCCCAAAAATCTGAACGGCGTTTCTTGTCACTTATTTGGGATATTTCTACAGTTCAAATAACTAAACAAGTAATACTCGACAGATAAATGTATTTATCCTATTTTTTACATTTGTAATTGTGAAAATTACTTCGAAAGAAAACTGCTGTCAAGTAAACACACTGCGACTGCGATGAGTCCAATCCTCCCAGCGCTAAGAAAAGGACACATACTACGTGAGATTTTCTGTTTTTATTTACATCTGGATATTGACTTTACATTTATTAAACTAAATATACTTAATAGTTACAACCTTTTGGTCGCTAAGCACTTAAGATTAAAACCACATTTCCACTCTAGCTACTAAAGTTCTATACAGGAACCCTCCGATTGGCCCAATTCCTAACTTCCGGGCGCTGCAGTGTCCAATCAAAGAGCTTAGAATGTGATTCTATGCTATTTGGTCCAATGAAACACGCAGTGATCGTGCAGGTCCCGCCAAAACATTTCTGAAGTGATAGTTCATCCAAAAATGAACATTCGGTCATCATTTACTCATCTTCCACTTGTTCCAAACCCGTTTGTGTTTCTTACTTCTGTTGAACACAAAGGAAGATAAGCAGAAGAATGCTTGAAAAACAGCCATTGACTCTATTAGATTGTATTTTTTGTACCTACAATGGCTGCTTTCCCACCAATATTCTTCAGAATATTGTGTTCTGTGTTCAACAGAAGAAAGAAACTCAAACATGTTAAGAATCACTTGAGTAAATGTGGTGGAAACTTTTATTTTTGTGCGAACTATCCCTTTATCAATAATAATAACTACAATAAAAATATCATTTTAAATGTTCTGTGTGTACATCTTGTACTTTTTGCTCTCTAATGGGGTATATGTCGAAGCATGCTAATTGGACTTTTAAAATGCCAGTAACCTGGGTTAGTTGTTTCTGGTGAATTGTATGCCATTGCGAAATCGGCGCGTTTAAGGTCTGTTTTCTTAAAAAAATCAGTGATCTCCACTGGCTGAGTGATATCTGATATAAAGTGGGTCTCAGATTGTACAAGAAGCACTGCATTAAATAACATTTTCCCCCGCCATGTCTTTATAATATGAGCATTTATTTTACCCCAGTATATTCAATGGAGCTTCTGCGCAAGCCCGCCAATTCTGACTGGCGCGTGCGAGTAAACGGCTTTTTGTCTCGTTTTACGCTTGAGCAACTAAATGAATGCAAAAGTCTGTTTAACTGATTGTATTTGAGTTACATTACAACATCGATGCTGTAAAAGGAATTGTATTCATACCCTATTCATCCAAAAATGTACATTTAATAACCACTTACTCATTGTCCAAAATACAAAAGAAGACAAGGTGAAGAATGTTAAAAACTGGTAGCCAGAACAGAGATGAGGTTCTTAAGGTGAATGTATATCTCGACTCTAAAGGTCAAACAACAAAAAATAAGGTCAAGAATCTTGGTGTGATTCTAGAGTCAGATCTGAGATTCAGTAGCCATGTCAGAGCATTAAGTAAATCAACATCCTATCATCTCAAAAACATTGCAAGAATTAGATGCTGTTTCCAGTGAAGACTTGTGAGACTTGAAGACATTGAGAAACTTGTTCATGCTTTTATCAGCAGCAGGGTGGATTACTGTAATGGATTTCTAACTGGCCTTCCCAAAATTTCAGTCAGACAGTTGCAGCTCATCCAGAACACTGCAGCCAGGATTCTGACCAGAAGCAGAGAATCAGAGCACATCACACCTGTCCTCAGGTCTTTACACTGGCTCCCAGTTACATTCAGAATAGATTTTAAAGTATTATTATTAGTCTATAAATCACTAGAACCTCAATACATTACAGATATGCTCACTGAATACAAATGTGCTCACATTCAAATCAAGACTGAAAACACATCTGTTTAGCTGTGCCTTTACTGAATGAGCACTGTGCTACATCCCACAGATCGCACTGTCTTTCTTTTCTTTTCTTTATAACATGTCAACACATTTTTATCTGTTTTTAATCACTGTTATTATTTGTTTTTATTTTCTTATACTCGTCTCTTTTATTACTGTTTATGTAAAGCACTTTGAATTACCATTGTGTATGAAATGTGCTATATAAATAAACTTGCCATTGACTTCCATAGTAGGAAACAAATACTATGGCGATCAATGTTTACTGCTGTCCAACATTCTTCAAAATATCTTCTTAAAAAAGAAATCCAAACAGGTTTAGATTAAAAGGGTGAGTAAAAACTGACTTACGTTTTTCTGTTAACTATCCTCCAAAATAGTTATTGTAATAAATCAATGACACAGAAGTTACTTGTTTTCTCTTTATTGTGTTCTGTTATTTTACATCAGCATAAACACAAACTGTGTCACCATCTATGATGAATTATTTCATATGAGAGATGAAAACAGAGCACAGTTAATACCACGTCAGTCACACCTGGGTAAATGGATGATTTAAAAGAACCGACCGGTTACGGTGAATTATTGAATGTGGGACAAAAATCACATAAATAACTGAGCGCTGTACTTCTATAAGCATACATTGATTTATAAACAGCACAGAGATGCTTCATTTATTTGATTGACTGGAACACCTTGTGGGCCACCTGCAAAAAACAAGAGAAAAACAACCTTTACTAAATAACCTTCATAAACAAATACTTCAAACAGCAGACTCAGAAACAACAATCTGTTCCACAAAATATTATTTTTAGAAGAATTTCTGCAAATTTTTAAATAAAATCCCAACATATAGGTTTAGTGTAAAAAAAAAAAACTAGAGCTGTGGCAGATAATCATTTGAGTATTCTCTATAATACATCAGTACTCACTAAAATAAATTCAAGCTCTACGATTGATTCATTTTTAACAGCAGATGGCGCTCTAGAATCATTTTTAACATTCACTCTAGGCTAGTTTTAACAGACAAAACCCTCATAGGCTAGTTTTTAATCAGCAGGTGGTGCTCCAGGCTAGTTTTAAACAGTAGATGGCGTCCTAGGCTAGTTTTTAAATGGTGCTTTAGGTTTATTTTATCAGAAGATGGCTGTCTAGGCTAGTTTTTAATAGCAAATGGCGCTCTAGGCTAGTTTTAAACAGTAGATGGCGCTCTAGGCTAGTTTTAAACAGTGGATGGCGCTCTAGGCTAGTTTTAAACAGTAGATGGCTCACTAGGCTAGTTTTTAAATGGTGCTTTAGGTTTATTTTATCAGAAGATGGCTGTCTAGGCTGGTTTTTAAAAGCAAATGGCGCTCTAGGCTAGTTTTAAACAGTAGATGGTGCTCCAGGCTAGTTTTTAAACGGTGCTTTAGGTTTATTTTATCAGAAGATGGCTGTCTAGGCTAGTTTTTAATAGCAAATGGCGCTCTAGGCTAGTTTTAAACAGTAGATGGCGCTCTAGGCTAGTTTTAAACAGTAGATGGCGCTCTAGGGTAGTTTTTAAACGGTGCTTTAGGTTTATTTTATCAGAAGATGGCTGTCTAGGCTAGTTTTTAATAGCAAATGGCGTTCTAGGCTAGTTTTAAACAGTAGATGGCGCTCTAGGCTAGTTTTTAATAGCAAATGGCGCTCTAGGCTATTTTTAAACAGTAGATGGCGCTCTAGGATAGTTTTTAAACGGTGCTTTAGGTTTATTTTATCAGAAGATGGCTGTCTAGGCTAGTTTTTAATAGCAAATGGTGCTCTAGGCTAGTTTTAAACAGTAGATGGCGCTCTAGAATAGTTTTTAAACGGAGCTTTAGGATTATTTTATTAGAAGATGGCTGTCTAGGTTAGTTTTTAATAGCAAATGGCACTCTAGGCTAGTTTTTTTTACATTAAATATCGCTCTAGGCTAGTTTTTAACAGCAGATGGCGCTCTAGGCTAGTTTAACATTAAATACCGCTCTAGGCTAGTTTTTAACAGCAGATGGCGCTCTAGGCTAGTTTAACATTAAATACCGCTCTAGGCCAGTTTTTAACAGCAGATGGCGCTCTAGGCTAGTTTAACATCAAATACCGCTCTAGGCTAGTTTTTGACATCAGATGGCGCTCTAGGCTAGTTTTAACCATACACTCAAACGCTCCTCAGGAAAAGCGTATGTGAATTAGCATTTGTCATGTGATTAATGTAAACACAGCTCACTATGAACACTCTTGTTATCAACTTAAAGCGTTCCTAACTTTATTCATGATTATTTTTGTATGCAAGCAGAATACAGCTGTATGTAAAGCACAGAGCGCTCTTTTGTTAAAAACTAAGCTCAGGATCAGCTCAAGAGAGCATAGAGGTGCATTTTAAAAACTTTAAAATCTATATCTCGCCAGAGTGCTAACAATAAAAGATTTCAAATTGAGTAAAATTACTAGATAAACATAGGTGTTACTCATACTTGATGTCTGTGCCTCTAAAACATATCTGTAAACAAGTCACCAGCATTAATTTAGACATTTAATATGTAGATATATATATATATGAACACCGATACTCACACAGTGGTCTCGGGCGTGCAGAAAGTCGAAGAGCTCCTCCGTACAGTCTTCTGTCGTCTGTGAGCGCGAGTTCACCCGTGTCTCGCAGGACTCGAGCCGCTCACGAGCATGAGCACAGTGCTCTGTCTCCTCACACTTCTGCCTCACTGTCTCTAGAGGATCCTGCATAGGAAATAGTCAGTTATTCTTGCTACGTAATGGATCATTATGAAGATGAAACAGACACGTTCTGTATCTTGGGGGTCAAATTTCTTCAAAACTGAAGAGTATAAGTTTAATCTTCAATCATGCGTTAAAGGATTAGTTTACTTCCAGAATGAACATTTCTAAACTGCAGTTTTAATGCAGCTTTAAAGGTCTTACCTAGTGAATTAATGTGTCTTTTTAACAATAATAATAATGATGATGATGATGAATGATAAACTAAACAAATATCTATATAAATACATATATAAACACTGGTGGTGTAACGTATCACAAATCTCATGGTTCGGATCACATTATGGCTTTTTAGTCCCGGATTGGACCATTTTTCAGATCAGCTAAAAAGAGGAGACGACAAATGTAATTTGCCTTCTATTTATTACAAAAACAGTACTACAAGAAACTTTTAACAAACAGAACTTAGAACCTGTAATTTTATAAAAAATAAAATGAAGAAACAATCAGTTGAATCAAAATAAATAGTAAAATAATCTGTACTGTGAAAAATTCACTGTTACTACTGTTGCTGATAACGCTACATATATACATCTAACATTAAAATTTGTACAACCCATATTCATTTTTAATCTCATTTTCAATAAATGATTTAGTGACTCACTCATAAAACTTCATGTTTCATTGCTAGACGATCATTTTTGAAGAATTATTCAGTGGCATATTTTTGATGGCTGGTTGTCGTCCCCTCTGGTTAAATAATGCAATTGCTGCCTACAACTTTAATTTTTGAGCATTAAGTGACAGGGATTTTAATCTTTACCATGAACATCAGTGGTTTTATCTAAACTATAAACTGTTATCCCTGTACTTCTGTGTTATTTGACTTTGTAACTTTATAACTCAAGACTAAAAACTGAATCTCTTGATTTTTGTGTTTCTCAAACACAGATTTGAATGCAGTGATTCAAAGGTTTAATAATCATTTGCAAATCATTATCAGTTATAATTTATGTTGCGTGGGTGTTGAGATCCTGATTTTTTTATTGATTAATTGTGCAGCTTACACTGAATGCATTAATGCAGGGGAAACAATAGTCACAGAAAACACCTTTAATAACCTAAGAAACCATCCACATCCAGAATAACCTACCACATCAATACTGGGATGCAAGGTTTTGAGGTTATAATGTTAAGAGGTAAAAAAAAAGTTGATTTGCTTTTACTTTGGATTTGGGGAGAAAATAATGTTATGCTTAAGTATGATGGACCAAATACATATACATATTTGCACATACCAGCCTGATCTCACGAGGAAACTTAAGTATTTTACGTTTTGTCAGTTTAGTGGCTAATCCGTACAAATTCATACGAGTTCAATTCTATACAATTGTACGATTTTAAAAAGGAGGCGTGGCACCTAAGCCCACCCCTAAATCCAACTGTCATTGGCGGATGAGCAAATTGTACGAATTAGATCGTACAAATTCATACGAATTAGCCACTAAATCAAAAAGTTACAAATTGCCGTGAGATTGTGTTGAATATACAATAAATATTTTAAAGAACTTTCGACCTGAACTCATTAAAATGTCTAAAATAATAAGTCAACATGCTAAATCGTCATTTATCATATCTTAAATTATTAGAATTAAGAAAGTTTTTGTTAACAAACGAAGGAACTCAGTGGTTTGAACAACAGTGACAAAGTATAAAGACCTAAAATGGCAATGAGTATTTTGAGACCAAATAGTGATCCTTTAATCCAGTCTTAAATTACACTTAAATTATGACAACATAATTAAAACATTCGACATAATAATAATAATAATAATAATAATAATGTTTATTTTATATAGCGCATTTCCAATATTCATGGATGCTTTAAAAAAGTAGCATGAATAAAATAATTAGAAATAGAATAATATCATCTAAATTTGGCTGACATTTTTAACATTATTGTTATATTAAATGCCATTTTAGTGAGTGTCATCTGTAAATTGTGGCTTAAAAAGACTGTAAATATTCTGTATTTTCTTGCAGAGAAAAAGAAAATCAATAATAAGAACTAATTTATGTATAAAAACAAATCAAACAAGTGCATTAGAGCTTTATTATTATACGTGAAACCCCTTCAAGTTCTTTTATCATTAGATTTTTTTGTATGAAGTGGCTTTACAATACACTGATTACTGGGAAATCCTGAGGTCTTGATCCAGGACACAACAGTAAACATGTATTATCCACAAACCACTTACATAAGCAACTCATCTTTTATCATTCACTTGAATTCATTTGTACATCATTTAAGAATACTGCTCAGAAAATGTACAATATAATTTGCTAGAAACATACCACCATTTCCTCTTCCTCCTCCTCTTCCTCCTCCTAAACAAAACAGTGTAACACATTAATATGATGCAGCCATTAACCATTAATAAGAATAATCCATGCATACATAGTTAGGATTAAACTAAAAACAATATATAGGATGCCTAGAATGATTTACACATGCAAGACAAAGGCTAAATCTCCTATTTAGAGAGTACCAATACTAGCATACATATGCATTGGATCAACCTATATATCAGGCTTGGCTAACATAGGTTAACCCAGACCATTTCGACAAAAAGCCGCTTCTTCATCCCGCTAAATGACAATTAAACCGCATGTAAACATTAAATGCTAATAATACCTCCTCTGGTTCTCCGTTCGTGATCATTTTGTCCTCGAAAACCATGATTTGACCGGAGTTTTTCCTGAAGTGACCCTCTGTGGACTGAGATTTGCGCCGATGGAGGACAGCGTGACACTTTCCGGAAGTGGTAAGAGCTTAAAGAGTTTCACGCAAAAAGAGGCTATACAGCTCTGTCAGCTTCCGGTTAACTGTGTTTGTTTGTTTTTTTTTTCTTAACCTGAGTTGTGATGTTCTGCAGTCAGTGTTTGTTTATCAGTATTTGTTAACTACTAACATCGATTTTTTGAATATAGTGTATGTTCAGTGAGAAACATTGTATTTCGCTATTTGCTGGCGTTGAAAATGGTTTGCTCCCACCTACTGGTTAGGAGTATCAACATCAGTGAAGTCAAAAACCATAATAAAACGTGTTAAATAACATTTAAACACAATTAAATCTGTTAAATAAACCAAACTGAATATAATCTGAATTACAAAATGGAAAGTTAGGACAGCATTGTCTAATTAATGTTCTTTTAAGGTAAGCGATCACCCGAAGATGTTTATTAACGCTTAGGCCAGTGGTCTCAAACTCAATTTTTGAGGGCCACAGCTCTGCAGATTTTAGCTCCAACCACCTCCAGAATTACACCTGCTTAATAGTCTCTAGTAGTCTTGATTGAATCTTGATTAAGTGGATCAGTTGTTGATTAGAGTTGGAGCAAAACTGCGGAGCTGCGGCCCTCCAGGAATCGAGTTTGAGACCCATGCCTTAGGCTATGGCTGTTTCTCAATATGTGTTCTTCAGAGATCTTGCGTGCTCGCGTTCTCATTTAACGTCATCATCAACAACCAATGTTCAGTTCCAAAACTCAAAACCACAACAACGGAGGATGTGTGAAGGTTCCCAGATGTGTTCTTGGTATCGAGGATGCATCGATGCAGACTTGAGCACTGAACTCGCTGTAGATGCCCCAGAAGTCATTGCGACTAGAGGAGGGAAGCGCAGTTTCTATATAGATTTATTATTAAATTTAAAAAAGAAAACTTATTTATCTCAGGAGTTTCCATAAATGAAACGGTAAGAGTAAACATTACCATGAAAATCTTTATAAATGAATGAACACATTAAGGGTGTTTATTTGCTGAAATTCATATTAAAATCTGTTTTATTTATATTGTGCAACGTATATTTGTAAAGTCTTCATGCATAGGATTGTTAAAAGGGGAAAAACAGTAAATCATTGTATGAATGCTGAAATGTTTAAATAATTTTCCATTAAAAACGCATGGAGGTCATGTGACCATCAGGAAGAACGCAGCATCTCATTTCTCTGATGCTTTCCCAGTGTTGGGTTGCAGCTGGAAGGGCATCCGCTGCATTAAACATATGCTGGATAAGTTGGCGGTTCATTCCGCTGCAGCGACACCAGATTGAATGAATTTATCTGATGCATTTTTAGAGCAGATTAATTCAGTGGATGTTTCCATCCTGAACATAACAATAGGGTAGTGTAAGGTCCAGCCAGTTAGTCCTATGACAGTGTCTACTGGTGGACGAAGGTTCACTGCATGTTCGGTCTTTTCAGTGCATGTTGATTTACTTTAAATGTAACTCATACCTGACTCCAATTTTAGTATGAGGTGGTTTAGAATATTATTATATTTATCCTCGTTTTATCTGACTCCAATTATAAAACATTGATGAGATTATTTTGTTTCTTTTAGTATTATTTTAAGTTATAGCTATTTTTTTCTGGGGTTTCACCTTTATTGGATAGGAAAGAAGAGAGAACTGACAGGAAAGCATGGGGAGCAGAGAGAGGGGAAGGATCGGTATAGGACCGCAAGGCGGAATTGAACTCAGGTCACCGTGAACACCGTGCATATGCCGACGCACCAACCACCCCACCACCGGCGCTGACATATTATTTTAAGTTATGATTGAATATTCTCTTCGATTCGTTATTTTATATTATTCTCGTTCATTTGGATTCCTATAACATCCTGAGTCTTGTACCTGCCGAGTAAAGCACAAGCATATCAGTCTTGGTCATTAAACAGAGGCGATTAACCACAATTCTAAAAAGGTAGAACCCTACTTACTCAGTTTAGAATATTTGTTGTGTGGTCCCTATAGATCTGCTATTTACTAAATCAAAGCAAAACTATTTAATCATATCATAATCACCATATGATTTAAATAGTATTATAAGTTTAGAGATGAAGGCCTACCCACATTTAGATTGGTCTAAACCAGTGTTTCCCAACCCTATTCCTGGAGGCACACTGACAGTACATATTTTGTATGTCTCCCTTATCTGACCCATTAACTTCAGGTTTTAGAGTCTCTTCTAATGTTCTGATGAGTTGATTCAGGTGTGTTTGATTAGGGAGAGGTGGAAAATGTGTACTGTTGGTGTGCCTTCAGGAACAGGGTTGGGAAACACTGGTCTAAACAATACTTTGTTGTACTAAATAGAAAACCCATTATTGGCCTTTTACAGTCTAAGTATACTTAAATGAATGCTAATGTGTTAGTCGGAGTTCTAAGAACATCGTATAGCGTGCCACGCTGCTCCTTCTACCATATTTTAGTCCGTTACTGACCTGTTCAGTGGCTGTGTGGTGATATGGATTTAACGTAATCTACTAGAGATAATAACACGAACTCTGTTTGAATAATTTAAATCATAAATGTATATTATGCCAATTCATTCAGTCAATTCATAAACGATCAATACAAGACATCAAATTAACAAAGATAAATCCAAGTTTAAAAGATGCATACCTGACTTCAAAATATACATAACAAGGAACATGAAGTTCCACGCTAAGGGCTGATCTGGGTAACAGAATCGCGCCGAACATATAGAAACTTTACCTTAAGTAGTCAATCAAAGAATCTCCTTGAGGAAAGGGGTGTGTCGAATAACAAAAGGTATTTGCATTTAGTGGAAGAGTTTCTGTCTATAGGAAAGGCAAACCCGAAGTGGTTCAACAGATACCTGAAGTTATATATCTATTGTTTTGATTATGTCTATTTCTGAGGGAATGAGACCATTGTACCTGTCGCACTGAGACATTTCAAATGATATTAAACATGATAGATAAAGAGACTTGGATTAATATAGAACATTCATATTTTGAAATGACCTTTCTGTGTGAGTAGAGTGAAAAGGGGCTGGGTGACCAAGGGGTGACCAAGGGGTGTTTGAGGAGATGTTTCAAATGTAAATGGAGGAAAGGAGGGGAGCTAGTTTTCCCGCATTCCCACCTGGTGGGTTGTGGAGCCGATTGTCTGTGTTTTCAGCTCATAGATGAATTGTCAAAGACATCAAAGTATTTGTGGTATCTCAAGTCTTACAGTAGTAAAACGATTATAATTAAAGAACAAAAACAGATGACCAAAATTATGATAATTTCTTACGCTCAATATTTTTTGTTTTGCTTTTTTGAAACATTTACAACCATAAATGCCTAAAATATACAACCATAAATATACAAAATTCCCTATCAGAACACAGACAAACATAACAAATAAATAAATAAATAAATATCATAGGGTTTCAACAAGTTTAATATATTAATAATTATATGTTATTGTTTAATATTCTCTTGATTATGGTGGGGAAGGTTAAAGGACGCATTCATTCATTCACTTTCCTTCGGCTTAGTCCCTTTAATCCTCTTTATTCATTCAACTCCACAGAGAAATGCCAACTGACCTAGCCGGGACTCGAACAAGTGACCTTCTTACTATGAGGCGACAGTGCTAACCACTGAGCCACCGTGTCGCCCCTAATTATAGTTCACAAATGAAAGTTCTGATATCAATTACTCTTTCTAAACATGTTTGAGTTTCTTTCTTCAGATAAACACAAATGAATATATTTTGAAGAATGTTGGAAACCGGAAGCTTCCATAGTAGTTGTTTTCCTACATCTACTACACATTATAACAGCATTCAGCAATACAACATTCTTCAAAATATCTTCGTTTATGTTCAACAGTAGAAAGAAACTCGGATTTGAAACCACACGAGGTTGAGTAAATGTTTACATTTTCATCATTGAGTGAACTACACCTTTAAATCGTTTACATCAGTGTAGATTCCCGCTTCCGCACAGGAAGTGGATTAAAAGTTGGAGCTCTAGCTCATCTAGCTCGTGTAATTTTCTTTTCTATGTCATTCACTGTGTCAAAGTTAAAGCCCCGGTGAAACTCAGGCGATGACATTACGTTCGGGACATCACAGTCTATCACAACAGCACACTCAACAGCAGCAGCTCTAGTAGTTATGGAGAGTTTTAATTTGAAGGAACTTCATTTAGACATGAACATCAACTGGACGCCGATGTTTGGAGCCACAGTTTGCGGCGCAGGCGCGATTCTTCTCTTCTGGAAATGGAGAAATAACCTTAAGATTCAGAAGAAAATACTAAACGCACGGAGAAGAAGAGATAAATCACTTCAGCAGGCTGAACAAGCGGTGCAGCAATTTAAAATACAGGTATACAACTAGCACTTATCTAATTGAGGTATGCATTCTGTTACTTTTTTATGAGTATTGATGTGAAGAAAAGCAATATTTATCCTGTAATCACAAAACAGTAAATCCCTCTTCCGCCTATTTTGTGCAAAATGGTAAACAAACATGTTCAAATTAATCTGTCAAAGCGAAAAACTCAACAAATCCCATTGTTTGTCATTTGGATAATACTTTTAATATATGTAACAATTCACAATATTAATTACTGGCTAATTACCTGCCTCTTATTAAGATACTAACTGTTTATTAGCACTTATAAAGTATAATCTTATTATACATCCCTACTCCATTACCTAAACTCAATTACTACCTTACTAACTATTAATAAGCAGCTTATTAGTAGTTTATTGAGCTAGAAGTTAATAGTTAAATTACTATTAGTTAATAGTTTGTTAATAGCGAGAATTGTAGCGTAAAACAAAGTGTGACCGTCATTTGTTTTCATTAATTTAGAATATTTTGTAAATTTGTAATTGTTTTTTTCTGAGCCAAACCATCATCAGATTTAATTTGTATTTAAATAACTTGATGGACTGTAATATACTTTTTGTTATTCTCAGATATTACAATAAATGTATTTAATTACTAAGCTTATTTGGATTATTGTAGTTTTTGGCTGCATGCAAATAAATTATGAGCTTTTTTTTGATCCAATGTTATGAATTAAAAGATGCAACAACGGTACCTTAGGGTAAAGTATGTAGTAAATAAGGACAATGTTATATGACCAATAGAATATGTTTTTAATATTTACCCTGTAATAACAATACAGTAAATCCCTCTTCAGCCTATTTTGTGCAAAATATAATATAAAATATAAAAATATAAACTTGTTTATATGAATCTGTCAAAACGAAAAACACAATAAAACCTGTTTTTCATTATTTGGGTAATAGTTTTAGTATAAGTAACAATTCATAGTGTAAGCTACTAGCTTATTACTTGCTTAATATTAAGATATTAACTGTTTATTAGCACTTATAAAGTAATCTTATTATACATCCCTACTCCATTACCTAAACCCAACTTCTACGTTACCTTACTAACTATTAATATTAATAACTAATAATATTCATAAAATAATAATAAAAATAGTTAATTATCTATTAGTTAATGGTTTGTTAATAGCGAGAATTGTACCTTAAAGCAAAGTGTGACCGTCATTTGTTTTCAAAGTATTTTACAAATTTGTAATATTTTTTTCTGAGCCAAACCATCATCAGATTTAATTTGTAATTAATTAACTTGACAGACTGTAAAAAACTTTTTTGTTATTCTCAAATATTACAACAAATGTATTTGATCACTAATGGGACCGTTATGTAGTTTTTGGCTGCATGCAAATAAATTATGACTTTTTTGATTCAGTGTTGTGAATTAAAAGATGCAACAAGGCAAGTTTTTTTTATATAGCACATTTGCACATTTCATACACAGTGGCATTTCAAAGGCATGGGACGATAACCATTTTCAAGGTATAGACGGATTACCAACCTACGTCATGCATGACTTCACACGGGTTCTTGGTTGCAATAGCAAACATGTCGTGTTGTGCGATAGGATGCCAAAATCGAAAGTCCAAAATTAGAAAACTTAACTTTTACTGTACACCACACTGCTTTTAATGCCAACCGCAGACGTCTTTGGCTAACATCAGAAGAGCTGAATGGAGTGAGGACTTACTTAAAAATGCTTGACTCTGCAGTTCTAGTTTCACGCTATGCTGAATCATACACATTACAAATTTTTGATTGCAGCAATGATTTTAGCAAAAACAGTTACATATGGTTTATTAACAACCCAGGCTCATTCTGAAAACGTAGTCCCGTGGACGTTTCTGGAGACCGCGAAATACCTCCCGGGAGGTACGTATGGCTGCAGTTTTTGTTTTTGCGAATCTGCGAGAGGCCGCTGTGTGCGCTTTTTGTATGTTGAATGTCTCTCGCGAGCGCCGTTCGCACCCGCGCTGTTCTCACGTAAACCCACCAGAGGCCGCTGTTGGACGACTGTCCATCTGACTGACTGAATGATTGACTGGGCGACCGGCCAATCGACTGAACCCCCTTTTTCTCCTTCCCTGAACCCAATTTTACTGATTGACCCGCCCACCCACTTACTTCCCTAAACCCAACCGACGGTTTACAAAAGCCGTCCTGAAAAAGAAAAGCCCTCGTCTGATTTTTAGCAGGTTTTCTGATTCTCACCGTATTCTCAACCCTGTTTATTCACTCGCTCATTTTATTTTTTGGATTCTGTTTTTGTCTTACCTGCTTTCTGGAACCGCTCTTCCCCAGATTCAAACCTGGTCACCATTGTCATGGTCAACTCCTCTCTGCGTCTCAAGTCCACGGACGTACATGACGAGCTAACTGGACAAACTGGTTGCAGCGGGAAAGCCCTCCACACGGACGTAAGCGGTCAGCCGGTAAGCGGCAAAAAGAACGGCATCACACCGCCCCGCAGCGCAGACGTATTTCGCGGTCTCCAGAAATGTCCACGGGACTACGTTTTCAGAATGAGTGGTATATTTCGAGCTGCATGCTTGGCCATTTTGTCTTATCCAATATCCATTGGGAGGGTGCTATCACAAATGGACCTGTCAGACGAACGCCGCTCACTTTAACGTTAATTTTACAGAATCACTGTGCTTATCACTGGGGGACAAGCTGTTATAATATGCTGACAGCATTATGTAAATAATATATATAATATGTAATCAATATAACTTATTTCTAAGACAACAACAAACTCTGTACCACATCGGATGTCATTCCCTCGTAAATGCTAGTGCTCCCGTTTTTTTCTGCAAACTCGCTGCATGCGCATTCTGAATGTTATCTATACTGCGGTTTGGAAAAGTCAAGGTTTTAAATCCGCCAGAATTTTCTGATATACCGTTTCTACAGTATTGTAATGTGAACGGGCGCTGACAAGGGAGTTCAGGAAAGGTCAGGCAAGCAACAGTGAACACAGGAGCATCAGATGTATAAGGGCAATCCAGAATCGAGGTCGATAAACAGGTAGATGGTCAGTACAGGCAGGCAGCAGGCAACATAAACAAACAAGGCAAGGGTCAAAAACACAGCAAGGGAAAACGCGTCGTAATGTTCACTATACAGATTAACAAGACTCAGCAAAGTCTGTGTGCTGTGTATATAGTCCTGAAATCAGTCCATGAGTCAGTGAGAAATCCATTACAGTAATCCACCCTGCTGCTGATAAAAGCATGAACAAGCTTCTTCAATTCTTCACTGCAAATAAGGCATCTGGTTTTTGCAATGTTTTTGAGATGATAGTATGCTGATTTACTTACGGCTTTGACATGACTACTGAATACTGATAAAGTATGTAGTATATGATGACAACATTATGTGACCAGTAGAATATGTTTTTAATCATTTATTTTTCGACAGAGTATCAATGTTTTAACTTCAGAGTAGTTAAAATTGAACAAAATGAAAACATTTGTTATTCTCACAAATTATTGGTATTTTCTAGAAAAATTGCTCTGAAGGACAATATTTTTTTGAAAATCTTGAGGAAATGTTTTCAAACCTTTTAACATTTTACTCGAATCCATATAGAAACCCTGTAAATCTGGAGAAAATTGGACATTTTATAGCTGATGTGAAAACTAACTAGTTAATGTTTAAAGGCTATAAGACTTTTAGTATCACCGGATCATGACTGGAGCCTCTTAATAAACACTAGTAGTTAAAGTTACATATTTCCCATATTGATAGTACACTCTCTGAAAAAAAGTACACGGTGGTACAAATAATGTTCCTTAAGGAACTGCTTTGTACCTTTGTAAAAGTTGTACCATGGTACAGAAAAGACCTCTTATGATATTGTTCTGTGCCTGTTATGATACAATTGAAATGAAGGCACACAATTGTTCTCATAAAAAAGGTACATAAGTGTTGGACAACTCCTTCTATATTACAATATCTATGAAAATAAATATGACTGGAAAGGCAAAGTGATTTTATGGATAATTTCCATATTAAAACATGAATTTAAAAGCATACGGTTAAAGAAACTCATAAACATTCATTATTAAGTTCTATAATACAAAACAACTGGTAAAACAAATCTATCAGTATTGTAAACTAATCATTTAAAGCATTTTAATAAACATTTGATAAGCATTTTCTGATGAATACAGTTTCATTATTGATATCTGCACCTTTTGGCATTTGCTTTCCACTACACACGTGACCTGGCAAAAGTCCTGCATGTGCAAAGTGTTCATGCAGACATTTTACTATTGTAAAACTAATCAAACATTGTGCATTTCTCATTACAATACTTTTGCATAATTCTGCTTCTATTGTAAAATTGAGTAAATTAAATTAGAGAAAAAGAATGTTTTATATTGTACACACTCAATTCAATTCAATTCAATTCAATTCACCTTTATTTGTATAGCGCTTATACAATGTAGATTGTGTCAAAGCAGCTTCACATAAAAGGTAACAGTAAATAGGAACAGTGTAGTTCAGTTTGTAGTGTTTAAGTTCAGTTCAGTTTAGCTCAGTTCAGTGTGGTTTAATAATCACTACTGAGAGTCCAAATACTGAAGAGCAAATCCAATGATGCGCAGCTCTACAGATCCCGAACCATGCAAGCCAGTGGCGACAGCGGAGAGGGAAAAAAAACTTCACTAAAGGCGGAAGTGAAGAAAAAAAACCTTGAGAGAAACCAGGCTCAGTTGGGCACGACCATTTTAATTTCTCCGCTGGCCAAACGTCTTGTGCAGAGCTGCAGTCTCAGTGGCGGAGGCTGGAAGCTGGCCTCAGCGAAGACTCGTCAGTCTCTGGAGCGTCACAGGAATCAGTCTCATGTTCTCCACTCCTCCATGACCACCACAGTAGCTGCTCAGGATTCGGCCTGGTCCAGGATATAAAAAACCTTGGGATCATCTCGTCGTTGGTCTTGGATCGAATCAGTGACTCTGCATAGTCTGAGGGCCTCAGGAAGAGTATCCCCAGGTGGAAATGGAGAATAAAGAAAATAATTAGCGTAGCTGATGTTCACACACTCTCAGAAATAAAGGTACAGGAGCTGTCATTGGGGCAGTACCTTTTCAAAAGATATATATTTGTCCCTGAAGGGTCCATAATGGTACCCCAAAGGTACTTTTTAGGTACATTTGGACACTAAAATGCACCTTCGAGGTATCACTGTGGACTCTCTGAGTACAAATATGTATCTTTTGAAGAGGTACTGCCCCAGTGACAGCTCCTGTACCTTTATTTCTGAGAGTGCATGGGAGAATGTGTTGTGAAATGTTTAGCAAGAAATCGATCTTTTGAGGAAAGTGTTTTTCATTTACACTAAAAGAAACTTAAAAAAACATTGTTTAGAAATAAATTTGATGTTTTATATTTACTAAAAAATAAATCGACGCATGTTGGATAAAGCAGAATGCCTCTAAATAGTTCTTGAAGGAACACATGACACTGTTAAGGTACAAAGTGTCTTGTCACTGTAGTGGTACCTTCATGGATCAGGTTTGCACCTTTGATGGAGCTACAATATCGTATCTGCAGGTTTTAAAAACCAAAGGGACATTTTGGTTTCCCATAGTACAATTCATGTCCTTAAAGTTACAAACTTGGTACAAATGTGTTTTTTTTTGCCGTAAGGTACAATTCTGTTCCATAAAAAGGTACTTCCCCAGTGACAAGTATTTGTACCTTTTTTGGTACAACATTGTACCATTTTTTTCTGAGAGTGTACAGTCATCACCATTTTGGCTCAAATAGTTTTTGAACCATACTATAGTAAGTCAATTTGATTAAACTGTAGCTAATATTATAGTATTTATAACACCTAATGAATGCCACAGCGCACTGAAGTATTATTATAGTGAACTGATAAACTGTAATTAATACTATAGTATATTTTGGTTTCCGCTACTATGGTGTATTGTAGTATAATATATAGTTATATAAACTTATAAACATATAAACTTACTACAGTATTACATTTGGTTATATTACTGTAGTTGTTGTGGCCGATGAACATTTCCTTCTTGTTATCAAATTATTTTATAACTGTAACAAGAGGCAATTCAACCATAACTTCATGTTAAAACTGCTATCATAACATTATAATTATGTGGCTCTTGGATTCTTGAAAGCTATATAAATAAAAAATGTAATACAGCAAATACGTTGCAACCATTGTTTTTGTTTACATCCCTCAAAACGGTCTATAGAATTACTGCAGCAGATTCATTCAAGCACTTTACAGTCAACACTGCAGCTTTTACGTTAAATTACTAGTGTTTTCCCTCTGCATGCTTATAATAAAATCTCTGTTATCTTTATCTGAGTATGTGTTTTTTGGTTTGTTGCATCATTCCAGAACCCAGGTTTCGAGAGCAGCTCTATAGTGTCTCTGTCTTTGTCGGAGCTCACTGGGAAACTGCAGGACGGCTCTCTGCAGCCTGATGCCGTGCTTTATGCCTTCATGGAGAAGGTGACTTCTGTCATGTTTTAACTTTGAATGATATTTGCTTGCCTGCTTCAGAGATTTTTCAGAGTTAACATTATAATTGCAAAACATTTGAGAGACTGTGCCATCAGATGCACTACTTTTCCATGAAGTGTAATGTTTTACTCCTGTTATAAATGTCAGATATAGTCTGAATAGGACATATACCTCATCTAAATAATTAATGAAATTGTAAAATGCAAGTGGCAACAAAAATATAAATCATTTTGGTGCAGACAAATTGTCTTAATAGTACAATTAAAATAATTTTAGTTTACACAATTTATTAAATTCCTAAAGTACACAAATGATGAATGTATCTTGTTATAACTGTTATTTAACTAATAGTAAATTCTACTGCTATTAATATGTATATAAGCAACAATATGAGTTTTAAAACCTCTTAAAAATAAAATGTGTTTTATTTAATAAATATTTAATATTAATGTTTTTTATTTACTAGTAATAGAGTATTACTATTATGGTATGGTTAATACATTTCATTTATTTATGTAGACATAGTGGAACTGTGTGTGTGTATTTATAAAAATAAACTGCTAAATTAACTTACTTAACTAGAATTTTCATGGCATCTACAGTAAATTCAATTCATGTTTATTTCTATAGCGCTTTTACATTGTAGATTTAAGCAGCTTAACATAGAAGTTCTAGTAGATTGAAACTGTGTCAGTCCAGTTTTTAGAGTTGATGTTCAGTTAGTTCGGTTCAGCCTGGTTTAAATTTCACTGCTGAAAGTTCAAACACTGAAGAGCAAATCTATTGATGCGCAGCTCCACAAGTCCCGAACCAAACAAACTAGTGGCGACAGTGGCAAGGAACTAACTTCACCAATTGACGAAAGTGAAGGGAAAAAAAGAAAAAAAATTGTAATAGTAAATAATAATAAAGTACTTAATTTGTGAAGTTTATTTATAAACTAATTTCAAGAGGATCACATGCTTATGATTGCTTGCAGCCGGTCCCGCATTATTCAATTTGTGATTCACCAATCAGTTCCTAAGCCACTATAAATACCCTAAGTTCCATATAACAGCCATCTTCGTTTTGAAGAATTCCCCCTTCCACCCCTACTCCTCCTCCTTTCCTAGATGGGTGGCATGGTGGCCCAGTGGTTAGCACTGTTGCCTCACAGCAAGAACGTCACTGGTTCTAGTCCTTACCCATCCAGCTGACGTTTCTGCGCCGAGTTTACACATTCTCCCCGTGCTTACGTGGGATTCCCACGGGTTCCTCGGTTTCCTCCCACCATCCAAAAACATGCAACTTAAGTTAATTGACTAATCCAAATTGGCACCATAGACATGCTCCTAGTAAGTAGTTATCTCTTAAGAGCAATCACTATCTGTTCATTAGCTACTACAGCAGGGGAGATCTCGAGATCTACCTGAGCTCAAACTCCCCTCTCGCCTTGCAAACGGGAGGGAGCCCCGGGCTCGAGTATCTTATGAGCTCAGGGCTCTCTCCTGTAAAACAAGCCTCATAATCAATCATCAGCTAAGTGTGAACTCTTGAAATATTTGTTTATAATTCATTTTGGATAAAAGCATTTGCTAAATGAATAAATGTAATTCATTCATTAATTCATTCATTTTCTTTTCGGCTTAGTCCCTTTATTAATCTGGGGTTGCCACAGCAGAATGAACCACCAACTTATCCAGCATATGTTTTACGTAGTGGATGTTTTACGTCCTCATTCACACACACACACTATGGCCAATTTAGCCTACCCAATTTACATATACCACAGGTTTTTTTGACTTGTGGGGGAAACCGGAGCACCCGGAGGAAAACCCACGCCAACACGGGGAGAACATGCAAACTCCTCACAGGAATGAATAAATGTAATTGTAAATTGTAAATGTCTTTGTCATGCTGGAATATGACGATAAGATTCCTCTTTTGCCATGATCTGTATAACAAATAAATAGCCTAATAATTCTTTAGTTAGGATTAAAGCAATTGTTACCAAGCAAGCATATAACAAGCCAGAAAATTATTAATCAGTGCACTGAAGAGAGACTTGTGTACTCCTAAATATTTGCTTGCTTCGATCCAAACAGTCTCTGGAGGTGAACAGGAATCTGAACTGCGGCACTGAGATGTTAATGGAGTCTGTGGCGCAACTGAAAGACATGAACACTCAAAAGAAAGGCCTTCTGTATGGAGTCCCCATCAGCATCAAGGACAACGTTGGATATAAGGTGATTATGGTGACTAAAGAGATGAAGCGGGATGTCTTTTGGTCTAGGGGTTCTTAAACTATTCAGGCCACGACCTCCAAAAATAACTATGCCAGTGACTCAACAACCCTATGGTTAGAAATATGAAAATATTCCATGCAGTGGCGCACACATACACCAAAAGGCCTATATCAGGGGTGTCCAAACTCGGTCCTGGAGGGCCGGTGTCCTGTATAGTTTAGTTTCAACTTCCTTCAACACACCTGCCTGGAAGTTTTAGTATACTTAGAAAGAGCCTGATTTGCTGGTTCAGGTGTGTTTCATTGGGGTTGGAACTAAATTATGCAGGAGACCTGGAGTCTGGGCACCTCTGGCCTATATAGTGTAAACACAAGCATATTGTCAACACAAAAAGTCCAGTTTTCCTTCAGCTTAGTCCATTATTTATCAGGGGTCGCCACAGCGGAATGAACCACCAAATATTCCTGCACATGTTTAACACAGTGGATGCCCTTTCAGGCGCAACCCAGTACTGTGAAACAGCCATTCACTCATTCACACACACACTCTCATACACTCTGGCCAATTTTGTTTACCCAATTCACCTACAGCGCATGTCTCAGGGAGAACATACAAACTCCACACACAAATGCCTACTGGTTCGGCTGGGACACGAACCAGCGACCTTCTAGCTATGAGGCAATAGTGCTAACCACTGAGCCATCGCCAGTGCAATTTAATTAGCATTTTTAATGTATTTATTTTAATATTAACCTTAGCTAATGAGACTTATGGGCACAATGTTTGCTAAGTCCATTCTATTGGAGATCCTCCTCTACATGGCCTGTATTGACTTTTAATGTACATGATGCTATTGATGTGTCTTATAGATGTATATTCTGTCTTATGGATTTTATATTCTGTGGGTTATGGATAAAATATGGTAATTGACCACCGTTCTAGTCTATGGTGTTCATAGATTTTGCATGTGCGGGGTCATAATTCTTATTTTTCTTCTATTTTGTTTTGCAATTTATTTATTGATTTAAAAAAAAACATGTTTAAACAAAGATTAAACAAACACAGATGCAAATGCATGCATTTTCGCTCCCCATCCCCACCATATTTCACACATTTGTGGTAAAAGAAAAAGAAAATAATAAAAAAAATTAATATAAAAAATCAAACAACAAATTCCTTCATTTATTCATTTTCCTTTGACTTAGTCTCTGATTTATCAGAGGTTGACACAGCGGAATGAACCACCAACTACTCTAGTATATGTTTTACGCAGAGGATGCTCTTTTTCAGCTGCAACCCAGTACTGGGAAACACCCATTCTCACATTCACACACTCATACACTATGGCCAATTTAGTTAATCCAGTTCACCTATAGCGCATGTCTTTGGACTGTGGGGGAAACCGCAGCACCCGGAGGAAACACAGGGAGAACATGCAAACTCCAAACAGAAATGTTAACTGGCTCAGCCGAGACTCAAACCTTCTTGCTGTGAGGCGACAGTCCAAACCACTGAGCCACCGTGCCACCCAAACAACAAATCAGTAACTAAATTAACAGTGTGTTTGTGAGTTTTAAAGTTTTAACAAGTAAATATATACAAAGTTAAATCAATTTTATTAACAAAACTGGTTAATAGTTTACACATTACAGTGCTTCCCACACATAGACTTTACTTGGGCAGGCCGCCCTGGTTTATTAACGGCCGCCCAGGGGCGTAGCAACCGGGAGGGACAGGGGGGATACGTCCCCCGTACTCTTAGAGACCATTTAGAAACGGGTGATTGAGAATGTAAACCTTTGGATTTCATACAGCTGTCCCCCCCACTTTTAAAATGTCCACTACACCCGGGCCGCCCAAGTATATTTGGTGGTAATACTATTATCATCAACCTTTTACACTATTTTTGTATCCGTCTAAGTAAGCCAATCATTCGCGATTTAATAACCAGTGGAAAATCTTCTCTCGCACTACATGTTTCCTACTGCTGGTTATGTGTGCGTGAGAACTGTCAACATTCACACTGAGTCACGTGCACTGTAGACCCACAGAGATGCGCCAAAATGCGTCCGACCTTAGGTGCTGAATCTCCTAAACAGTCCGGGATTCGGGTTTTACTTTCGCTTTATTATGCATTTATTATACTTTCGTTAATTGTGTGCATGATGACTGTGCGCGCACAGCCGCGAGAGAAACATTAAATGATTAATCATTTAATAAACAACCCAGATAAACTTCACTATATACTCGGAGAGAACAAAATATATTGGCTGCAAAATAGTTGTACACCATTAGAAATAGCTAATCAACTAATTAGCCTTATTTAATTATTTTTATTCTAGTAATTATTTTAATTTTTAGCAATAATGTCTATTTTTATTTCTTTTTTCTGTTATATATTTCTCATTTGCTGTATATTTTATTAATTTATTGATGTTAATATATTACATACTTTATACATATCTAAAATGCTTTGGCAGTACTGTACCGTCATGCCAATAAAGCAACTTTAAAGAGAGAGAGCAGCCTTTACCTGTCAGTGGGTGGACATGGCTCCTAAATAGCCTGAAAGTAAGAAAAATAGTGAATTTTCTTTATTTCAACAGCCTGTTTTTAATAACTTTACCCACTGAAAAGATAAAGATGTATAACAGTGTCATAATTAATAAAAATATAGTTTAAAAAACACATTATTTTCTTGTTTTTCTTATGTAGTTAAACATTTACAGTATGTGCTGTGGATAAAAAAGGTGTGTTTCAATCCGGCCACCACCGCAAGTATATTTCAAACCTGTGGGAAGCACTGCATTATATAATAATATAAAATCACACGTATACAAAGAGATAAAACACACACACACACAAAATTAAATGGTCTACGCCAATATCTAAGTAAACCTGACAAAAAACACTCTAAATGTAGATGGTTCTTTTCTGAACAGGGTCATGATTCTTCATGTGGAGTGGTGAGTAAATTGGATCAGCCGGCGGTCATGGATAGTGTGGTGGTTACAGTGCTTAAGAAGCAGGGAGCAATACCCTTCATCAAGACCAACATACCGCAAGGTCTTCTTAAGTGAGTAAACAAAATACAATCTGATCATATCGGGTGGTTTGCAGGCCAAGAAGAGTCATTGATATTAAAGGAATAGTTCATCCAATGATTTATAGTTCATTTACTCACCCTTGGGTCATTGGAGATGTAGATGCCTTTTTTTACTTCAGTAAAGCATTAAAGTCCCCATGAAATCAAAATAAAGTTCAGTATGTTAGTTTTAAGGATGTCTATAAGCTAATGTGCACCAAAATCGTGACAGCATTTGCAATTGGAAGAAAAATTAGCAAGAATACAGTTTGTCACTTTGGCCTAAATTGATCATTTTTTACATCATCTCATGCTTCAGTTTCTTCATCAAATCTTCTGACCAATCAAATGCTCTCTTGTATTTGACATGCACCGCCTTTTTCACAACGCTTCTCATTTGTTTTTCATTTGATGCGCTCAACCACTCTCACTGGCAGAGCTGAGGTAAAACCAAATGCTATTGGCTGATTTTTTTTTAAAGGGGGAGGGGCTACTCAATGCCCCACCCCTTCTTAATGGTTCAATTAAAATTATGTCACACAATGAACAAAAAAGTGCGTTTCAAAGCACTTCACAGGACCTTTAAAGGAGATTTTAAGATGAATCTGTGCTCCTTGGTGATTGGTATGATGCATATCAATGTTCACATGCTTTTGAGATTAAAAATAAACACATACAAACAAGTCCAAATCAATCTCCATGGCTCTTGATGATAAACTGAGGTTTTATGAAGAGAAATGATCAGTCTGTGCAAGAAACTGAACATTATTTATAGTATTGTTAGCTTTAATCCACAGATTGGACAAAAAGGTCGTGCAATATATGCAACCCAGGCTCATTCTGAGAACGTAGTCCCGGGGACGTTTCTGGAGACCGCGAAATACGTAGCCGGGGGTACGTACGGCTGCATTTCATTTTTTTAAGCGAACGCTGCGGGGCGGTGTGACGCCGTTCCCTTCGGCGCTCGCCGGCCGGCCAGCTCGCCTCCGTGTGGAGGGCTTTCCCGCTGCAGCCAGTTTGTCCGGTTAGCTCTTCGTGTACTCTGGCGGACTCGAGGCGCAGAGAGGGGCTGACCACGTCGACGACGACCGGGTTCGAGTCCGGGGAAGAGCGGTTCCAGAAGTCAGGTAAGAAAACAAAAACAAAATCCAAAAAATGAAGCGAACAAGTTCGTCACAGGGTGAGAATGTGGTCAAAATCCGAAAACGTGGTAAAAATCAGACGAGGGCTTTTCTTTTTCTGGACGGCTTTTGTGAATCGTCGTTGGTTGGGTTTAGGGACGGAGGAGGGTGGGTCAGCCGATTGGCCGGTCGCACGGTCAATCATTCTGTCATCCAGGCAGACAGGCGGAAGGTCGTTCGACAGCGGCCTCTAGCAGGTTTACGCGAGAACGGCGCGGGAAAAAGCGCGCACAGCGGCCTCTCGCGGACTCGCGAAAACAAAAACTGCACAAATACGTACCTCCTGGGACGTATTTCGCGGTCTCCAGAAACGTCCCCGGGACTACGTTCTCAGAATGAGCCTGGGTTGAATATATGCAAATTATATATAATATACAAGTTCATTTTTGGGTTTCACATATATAAAATATATGTTATATGAACAACATATATTTCAAAAGCCGTTTTCATATATTTTCAACCATTGGAATTACAAATATGTACAAATATGTTCATATATATATATATATATATATATATATATATATGTATATATATATATATATATATATATATATATATATATATATATATATATATATATATATATATATATATATATATATGATGAACACATATCTAAAAATACAGCTAACATATTTGAACATACAGTATTTGTATATGGTTCATTTTCGCTTTATTTTGAGATATGTGTTGTATATCCAAGTTTTAGGAGTAACAAAAAACTAGAACTTGACTTCTAGTTGATCATTTGGTCTCAGAAGTGGCTTATATGAAAGGCAAAGGCCTCTAGATTACGCTTAATTTACCACAATAAAATATGATCATGCCTTGATTTTTAATGATTTAATTAGGACAGTAAGGTCTGACTTTACTTAGACAAAAGTCTTGTCACTTAACAGAAATAATGTCCAGTATAGAATATAAAGTGATGGTGCAGTGGAAACAGAATGAATATTGTGTCTGACTCCATCATGAGCTTGGAGGACTGCATTCACACATCTCTGCAATGACTCAAATCACTGATTAATAAAGTCATCTGGAATGGCAAAGAAAGCGTTCTTGCAGGACTCCCAGAGTTCATCAAGATTATTTGGATTCATCTTCAAAGCCTCCTCCTTCATCTTACCCCAAACATGCTCAATAATGTTCATGTCTGGTGTCTGGGCTGGCTAATCCAGGAGATGTGGAGGCTAAAGTGTGAGAAGGAGCGCTATCCTGCTGAAGAATTTGCCCTCTCCTGTGGTTTGTAATGTAATGGGCAGCACAAATGTCTTGATACCTCAGGCTGTTGATGTTGATCATCCACTCTGCAGATCTCTCACACGTCCCCATACTGAATGTAACCCCAAACCATGATTTTTCCTTCACCAAACTGGACTCCATGCGGGTTCCAGTAGGTCTTCTTCAGTATTTGTGATGATTGGGATGCAGTTCAACAGATGATTCATCAGAAAAATCAACCTTCTGCCACTTGTCCAAATGATCAACTAGAAGTCAAGTTATTATTTGCTTCTCTTACAACTGGGATCGACAACAAGGCTTTTTTTCAGGTAGTTTATATGTTACATGTCATATATAATATGCAGTAAATTACAAATATCAGACTTCTATATATGATTGTAGTGAGCAAGCTTTTGGTTGATTGATAGCGTATGCCTGTGATTTTTTTGTTTTTTTTAGCAGTTACCGTATCTTGAACAATAAGATGTAAGACAAGGACAATAACAAGCAAAAACACGTGTCCTTTTCACTCTGCTGACACCTCAAGCCTGAGTGCTCACATGCAACCTCAAGCAGCCAGAAGCTCATGCTTACTAAATTTGAACACGTCTAATTAGAACTGTTTGTCTAGTCGTCAGTTTAAGACCTCATTAGGAGTCATGGGGATTGATTTGAACTTGTTTATCTCAAAAGCACGAATCATTGACTTGCTTTATACAATTCACCCAGGAACACTGATTCAGCTCAAAATCATTTGAATGTTCTGTTGAAGTAAAAGATCACCTCCATCTTTAATGGAGAGGCTGAGTAAATTAATTGTAAATTTTTTACGTTTTTGCGTGCACTATCCTTTTAATTTTGTACCAGCGTATCACTTAGTTAGTAGCTCATTACTTAGAGATTAGACATGCAATTTAATTAGTTTTGTATTAACTTTGAGACTTAAGCACATTTATTGGCTTCATTTCAATTTTTGTTGTGTAGGTTTTTTCTTTATAAAGAAAATCATTTCTTATTTTTATATTGTTTGATTTTGCAGTGATAATGAAATTTACCTGTTGGAATTTTATTTGGTGCCATTTTGATATGGTTTTGTGTCTACTGTAAATAACAGACACTTTAACCCACTTTAAACCAAATTGGGGTCACACACCAGAAGCGCTGCTCGGCGACGCGCTGTGTAGCGCCATGTAGTGCCATGCATTTCAGAATTCTAAGCACAGGTTTCTATCAGGGTACACACGCCGGCGCCGCAAGTTGACTCACCAGCCACGACTCAGGACACTGTTCATATTCCTGCTTCGCCACAGAGCACCATCTGATTAGTGTCATGTTAAATATCATGCGAATGTGCGCATCTGGTGTGTGATACTTTTAACTGTCATGTGCGCCGAGCGACGCTTCTGGTGTGCGACCTGTTTAATACTACTAATTCATTTCTCTCCTGCAAAACGAGACTTTAAACTCACACTTTATTGGCATCTGTAAAAATGAGGGCTTGCCTTGTGGCATTACAGTTAACTATTATGTAAGAATATATAAGATCTAAGCTGTACTTTATGGTGATACTGTGATGTTCCCGAGATAAGACCCACAGTTCAAAAAGACAAATTAAAGAGTGGTTTAACAACAGTCACAAACACCCGAGGCTCTACAATCATTAAACTTTTTATGGCAGGTGGATCAGAGGTCAAAGTGAAAATGCAAATTGCAGAAATGCTTGTTTTATCATATAGAAACCGAGAGAGTGAAGGTTCTGGAAAATGACTTTGCATCTTTGTATCCACTCAGACTAGAGGTTTGCTAAAGGGGAAAAAACTGGCTTTGAGATGTAATATATATATATATATATATATATATATATATATATATATATATATATATATATATATATTTGTCAGCTGCACATCCATGATGTGAAAGGTGCTCTATTGGATTGAAAACTGGTGACTGTGGAGGCCATTTGTGGCCAGGATGATGGATGAAGGCTGAGCTTTCATGTTGTGGATGCCAAATTCTGACCCGGCCATCCGAATGTCACAGCAGAACTCGAGAATTATCAGACCAGGCAATGTTTCTCCAATCTTCTATCTTCAATCTTCTAATTTTGGTGAGCCTGTGTGAATTGTAGCCTCAGTTTCCTGTTTTTAGCTGACAGGAGTGGTACCCGATGTGATCTTCTGCTGTAGCCCATCTGCTTCAAGGTTGGACGTGTTGTGCATTCAGAGATGCTCTTCTGCAGACCTCGGTTGTAACCATAGACTGTAAAATATATGGACGTAGCATCCGTGACGTCACCCATAGGTTTCTAAAGAGCGCAAATGAAGCTAAAAGTAGGCGCGGCCAACCGTCGCCATTTTGTTCGCGCGTCATCGCACCCACGGCGGGATACCAAACAAGGGCAAAGAGGCGGAGAGTGGGCGGAGCTACAGACACGTGCTGGCATTTTGCTTGGACCTGGTTTAGACAGACTTTACTTTGGGAGAACGCTTAATACTTTATTACCTGCCACTCGTTTGTGTTCTGACCACATGTGCTTGGCTGTACACTATATCAATAAAGTGTTTAGACTTTTAAAAACACTGCTGTAATACACTGAGCCACTAAGCAGTGTTCTTATGACGTTTTTCTACAGGAGGAAAACCCGAAATACGTCCAAACACTTCAGATATAGTCTGTGTTAGTAAATGCAAGACTATTGAGGAACTCCAGCATAACACTGTATGACAACGCTTCATATGACTGTTTTATAGCCTACAGCTAATCAATCTGTCAGATTCTGGAGTGCTTTACAGCTCTAAAGAACATTATAAATGATAAATGATCTTAAATAAAACACACACATTTATAGAGATGGTGTATAAGTATATAACTTTACTCACCAGGGAAACGGAGGCCACGTGAATGGTTTGTGAGCACAATTAAGTGCACACAGCATCCCATATCATCTGATAATTGTAGAAAATAATCCCAAAAGGCAATTGACTGTGTAAAGAAGCATTAACCAACACAAAAATGCGATGTATATGCCGAGCTTATCGGCTAATTAGCCGTAATCAGCTGAGGTGACGAGACAGCGAGCAGCGAGACCTAGCTGTCACTCAAGTGGCCACGCCCTTAATTATGCAGACTTAATATAACTTAATAAACCGAAACGAATGAGTTATAAAAAAATTCACCCCCCTCACAGTTGTCATGAAGGTTAATCATGGCTATATGCACCAAAGCCATCATTTGTACCAGGCTGTAAGCATGTTTTTATCAGCTGTAAAAATGGCCAATTTCCCATTGCAGTCAGAAATGACCTGGACTTCCTGGAGCCAGCCCCCCAAGGCGAGTCGATGAATTGCAGTTTTAGTTACTTCCGTATTGGCTTCCCGAGGGAGAGCGGGAGGTTGCCGCTTGGTTGTAACGAGTACTTATTTGAGTTACTGTTACCTTTCTATCAGCTGGAACCAGTCTGGCATTTGCGCCCACAGAACTGCCGCTCACTGGATATTTCCTCTTTCTCTGACCATTCTCTGTAAACCCTAGAGATGGTTGTGCGTTAAAATCCCAGTAGATCAGCAGTTTCTGAAATACTCATAGATATTTTAGAAAGCTGTAAACCTGTATCCGCTGACTCTTCCATAGGAGGAAAACCAAATACTATATAAGTCAATGGTTACAGGTTTCCAGGTTCCTTCAAAATGTCTGCTTTTGTGTTCAAAGAAAAAAGACGCAGATTGTTTCAAGTAAAGGGCGAGTTAATAAAGACAGAATTTTCATTTTTGTGTGATCCATCCCTTTAAAAGCGCATGCAAATGATAAACGTTCACTATATTGTGGTTAAACATCCAGAATTTCTGTGCTAGTCAACACACGCCATAATTTTGCGATCCTGGATTAACATCTATGCTGATCCTGGAACATAATTTTTGTTAAAAAACATAATCCATACCTATTCCCTACCCCTAAACCCAATTCTATTAGTTCAACTGTAACCAACCCAAATCCTCTGTTTTTTTGTATCTGCTGTAGTTATGACTGTGGTAACCCCATTTATGGACAAACCTTAAATCCCTATAACCTCCAAAAGACATCCGGCGGTTCATCCGGAGGGGAAGGAGCTCTGATTGGAGGAGGAGGCTCCATTCTGGGCCTGGGCACTGATATTGGTGGGAGCATTCGTATCCCATCAGCCTTCTGTGGGATCTGTGGGTTTAAGCCTACAGCTAGAAGACTAAGGTTTGTATGCACCATTGACTACATTTGTATGTGGAGAAGAAAGCTTCATTCTTCAAAGCAAATGTTTCACAGTATATTTTTAAAGTAAGGGTAGCTCAGTGGTTAGCACTGTGGCCTCACAGCAAGAACGTTGCTGGTTCGAGTCTCGCTGGGCCATATAGTGTTTCTGTATGACGTTTGCATGGTCTCCCCATGTTGGCGTGGGTTTTCTCCAGGTGCTCCGGTTTCCCCACAGTCCAAACAGGTGAATTGGGTAAACAAAATTGGCCGTAGTGTATGAGTGTGTGTGTGAATGAGTGTGTATGGCTGTTTCCCAGTACTGGGTTGCAGCTAGAAGGGCATCCGCTGAGTAAAACATATGCAGGAATAGTTGGCAGTTCATTCCACTGTGGCGACCCCTGATAAATAAGCGACTAAGCCGAAGGAAAATGAATGAATGAATGAATAAATGAATGAATACTAATTTTAAATCTTCTTTGTTTAGTACGCGAGGAATTGACACTTGTGTGAAAGGCCAAAAGTCAGGTAAGATCATGTTTGTAATCCTGCTGTTCTAGTATTGAGCTGTGCCAATGCCAATGATTTGTTGTGCTGATTTGCAGTTTTGTCCTCTCTTGGTCCTTTGGCACAAGACGTCGAGAGCTTGGCACTGTGCATGAGGGCACTGCTCTGTCAGGACATGTTCAGCTTGGACCCCACCATCCCTCCATTACCATTCAACCAAGAGGTTCTGTATTAACTATAACCATGCATAACCTTTATTGTTACACTGTCTTGTTTCTAGTCCAAATATATAAAAATCTTTAAATCAAGAAGCATTTTATAGACAATTAAACAATATCGTTATGATTTCAGAAATAAGATGTCAAAATTAAGTGAGTTTTTCCCTTAAAACAAGCTAAATAAATCTGCAAATGGGGTACCAAAACAAACTAATTTCATAACGAAAATGAGATTATGTTGCTTACCCCATTGGCAGATTGTTTAGCTTGTTTTAAGAAAAACTCGCTTAATTTTGTCATCTTATTTCTGCAAACAAGACGATATTTTATATTTGTCTTGAAAATGCTTCTTGATTTAAGAAGGTTTTGATATTTGGACTAGAAAAAGTAAGAAAAGCATGTTTTTTGCAGTGAACTCGTTGAACCCACTTTCTATCTTCTTGAATTAAACTACTGCCTGTACAGAGATCAGATATATATTTTTGGATTGCTGCCTCGAAATTGAGAATGTGGGAAGAGAACATCACGTCCAGTGATATTAATTATTATTATCTGAGGTGTCTGGAGTGAGAAGTTGATATTTTGCATGGAGGTCAACTTAGGAGAGACTTTAGATTCTTTAAACTCATTGACTTTACGCTGAGTTCAGTATGTCAATGTTTGTGAGGAAACTTTAACAACTGATGGCCTCTCTGTGCATTCCCACTCTTTAGCAATGCATACATTTTTGGAGGAAGCTATATTTGGAATTTGCAACAAAATAAATGATGTCAAAAATATAAGATTTTGAAGCTGCAAATAATTATGAACTGTTGCAATTATTAATGTTATTTAATTGTTATTAATGTTATTCCCAATTGTTACCAATTAAATTAATAATCCTTAATCAAAAAGAAGTTTACCCAAAACGATAACAGGGATTAGAAATCATTAAAAATGTAATCCTTGGTGCCCCCGCACACTCTCTCACCAAGATATAAACCAATACACAAACCACTGAGATTTCACAAGAAAATATGATTCATTTACGGAAAATAAGGAGCAGAATAACAACGGGAGGAGTTAAGCCAAAGTAAATCTCAATAATCCAAGCTAACTAAATTAGAGAAAACTTCCCAGAAAAAAAAGAAAACAAAATACAGAAAACGTACCTCCCTACTAAACACAGGAGAAAACCAAAACCTACCTTTGGAGGGAAACAGAAAAACGCGTTTCTCCGGTTATAATGTACTTTTAATCAGGTTTAATAATTAATACTCGTAAGCTGTGACTTTGGAAATCTGGTTATTTTTGAAAGTTTTGTTTTGGCTAATACCCTGCAAAAAATTGCTTTTTTAAATAGTTTTTGTCATGTTTCTAATCAAAATATCTAAAATTATCAACCCTTGAGCAATGTTCAAATTGACTACCCTTTTATATGTTGGTGGTTGTTTTTGCCCCATTGACTTCCATTATAACTTTATTGCAAAGCCATGACAGCATATAATCATGCATTCTTGATTGTCTGTTTTTCCCTATTGGGAAGAGGTAAAATGGGTAATTTTTACTGTTGATCAACAGTTGGCAGAATTAATCCTTTTGATAGAGCTGTGCAAATAAGTTTCTGACTTTGATATGGAGTTCTATCTATACAAATTATAGTGTGTGTGTATAAATACACTTACTATGTTTGCTATGTTTTAAGGGCTGAGGGGTTTATTTTTTATTTTCTCAAACATATTTAGGTAAGTGCGCAAAGGTCTCTCACAATTGCCCACACATACACTATACTCCATATTACCATATAATTATTATCTAAGCTTTACTCGCACTGCAACTAATAATCAACAGTAAAAATGAGTAAATTTACCACTTCCCAACAGGGAAAACTAGCAACAACCAAGAATGCATGATTATATGCTGTCATGCATTTGCAATTAAAAAACGACATTATTGTCACATTTCGGGAAGGATGAGGGAGCGAGGACTCAGATGCAACATGAGATGATTTATTAATAATTAAAATAAAACAAAAGGACAACAAAAACCACCCCAAGGGGGGAAAAAACATAACTAAACACAAAAAGGCACACAAACTTGACTGGGCTGGCAAGACAGGACTGGAGCAGGAACACAGGGGAGTATTGACGACAAACTGGCACAGGACAGCAGACATGAGGGGAATATAAGCAGAAATAATTAACAAACAGACAGGTGAACATAAACTAATACTGGGTTAACAAGGAGGGTGGGGCTAGATAATAGACGGGAGAGCACATGACACAAAGAAACAACACAAGCCATGTGCTCACATAAAACCAGACTAGAACACGCAGCCAATGAGAGAACTCATTAACTGCATGTTTACAAAGTACACCACTAAAGCACGCAGCCACAATGTAAACACCAAGCCATGTGCTTAGACGACACAAACATAAACAGACGCAAGACACGAGCACACGATAAATGAAAACACCTTACCGTGCGCTCACACATGCAACGTGCATGTTTCATCTCAGCGCCAACCGAAACCAACCAGACTGAGGTGATGAGAATGAAACAGCGCGCTGCCGATAAAACAAACACAAACACGAGTTCAAGAGTGCCCAGTTCTCAAGCACGCCCAGACCTCACGCGCCTGCATCAAGGGGAAGTGCGCACTGCCTGAGTGTGCTCACAACGACGCTCATACAGAGACAAGCATTGACAGAAAGTGAGTGCTCGACCTAAGAAAACTGGAGCCGAGCACAACATATAAAACAAGACAGAACTAGTGTCTTTTGCCACCAAAACAAGAATTTACAAGACCGGAGTGGCAGAACCCTGACACATTATATTGAAAGTCAATGGGGCAAAAACAGCCACCAACATAACGAAAGGGGAGAAAGTTTGAGTGTATTGTTGAGTTTTTAAACATTTTCAAAGCGTTTTTCCAAAATATGTGTCAAAATAAGATTTGTAGCCAAAAATCATTCCATTTGCTAAAACACAGAGGAAGTTGTGGCCAAATAATACTCAAAATCAGCCAAAGTGGATGAAAACACCCCCAACAGTACATACGGGTTAAATCAAGAAGCATTTTCAGTACAAGCTCAAAATATTGTCTTGTTTTAAGAAAAAATATGGCAAAATTAATTACGTTTTTCCCTAAAGCAAGCTAAATAATCTACCAACGGGGTAAGCAAAATAATCTTGTTATTCGTTTTGACACTAGATTGCTTTGCTTGCCCATTACAGATAATTTTGCCTATTCACGAACCCGAATTAATTCAAACAAACCATATCAAATTAATCACAAAATTATTATAATAATAAATCTAAATTCTGAGAGAATTACAATCTTTTCTGAACTTAGATGGATTTAAACCTGTTGTAACTCCCAACACAATATTAGGACTTTTTAAAATACCACATGACCTGTTGTTAAAAGATTTATCCACCAAATTGGCCATTAATTTAATTTCAAACACTAACTATAACATAAGTCATATGCTTGTTTTTGATGTTCTTATGTCTCTGATGCATTAACAGGTGTATGAGAGCTCAAAGCCCCTGAGGATTGGTTATTATGAGAACGACGGTTACCTGCAGCCGTCTCCAAGCATGGCCCGGGCCGTCAGGGAGACCAAGGACCTGCTGGAGAGAGCGGGACACACGGTACAGAAATTAACCATGTTAACAGTGGTTATGTAAACCAGTAACAGTTTGTAGGTAAGCGAAGAACATGACTTTTTAAACCATTAAATGGACAGTTTGCTGGAACATTTGGAACATTTGCTGTTAATTTACCCAACTTCACACCATCCAAAATGTAAGTGGCTTTTTCATCTGTAGAACATTAAAGAACTCTTTTTGGATGAAACAATGGTCCTTACTGATTAACAGGATGAAGCTTTTTTTCATTAGTATAACAGTAGAAACGTTTTTTGGGGTATAAAACAGCGGTCCTTATATTAATTAGTACAACAGTAAATAGTAATGTTAATAATTATAAATGCAAATTTTAATGAACAGTAAAAGTTTTTTTGGATGAATCAGAAGTACCAATGGTACCCTTTTGGTTGGCGTGGTGTACGACAGAAAGTTTCAGTCAACGCGATTCTTGTTTGAGGAAATGTCACAGTAACACCGTACGGGTTGTTCACATATCATATGAGAAGCAATTCTCGCTAAACAGATGCGTTATACACATAAATACTTGTGTATAAATGTTCATTACTAACCTTTCTATGAACATGATTTGATTATAACTGCAAATCAATGATGCAAAATAGCCTACTGCAACACCTACAATTATATAAAATAAATAAATGAACATATATGAACACATTCAGACCCTTACAGTCTCCGATATGTTACCATTTACAGAAAAACTACACACAGCATACATTTAGTCCTTATTTGGCTTGAAAAACAACACACAACATATAGCCCACAGTCAGTGCAAACCTCTCATATGTGTCAAACCTCAGCACATGTGGCCTCTGTTAGAAAGTAATTCCGTCATTCAGAGTTCATAATAGTCTAAAAGGCGATGATAATAGTTAAACATGGCAGTTTGTTTTAGGTTGCTGAAGGAATCATTTGCTCCTTTGTTTTTTCCGGCTTCTCCTTTGTTTTCTCGAGTCTCACTTTCGCATTTGTCCGTTTCTGAAAGGATCGGATGTCAGAAGCGCATCAATAATCAGGCGCACGTTTTTTATCATCAGCTCAAGAAGTTCGTTATTTCAAACATAGATGCGTGGCGACTGCACGCAAGAAAGCGAAACCACTGGAGCTTTCAGACAGTCTTGTAAAACAAAAACAGGACACGGCAGATTTTGTTCTTCTTGACTTTGTGGCTGTTCATCAATACAGCGAGAAGGTTTGTTTAAGCTCGGGTCAACGATGGCTCGTTATTATATGCATATATTATTATGGTGTATTGTCTCGGCTGTGTAGTTAAAATTGGCACTTCCTTTGTTTTCCTTCTCCTGCATGTGTACGCTAGTGACGTTTCTCTGTAAACCAATAGCACTCAGCTGCATGTCTGGCTCCACCTTTTGGTACCCTTTTGTCGTGCTAAGTACCCTTTGTAAATAAGTGGTACGGTACGGTTCGCTTTTTGGTATCTTTTGACAGCGGAAACAGCAATAAAAGCCCTACCGAACCGTACTCAATGGAAACGGGCCATTACTGTTGCGCTGGACTTAAAATAGCAACAAATTGCACCAAACACGCTTTGTGCCTCATTGTGCCTGGTATAAATTAGGGCCCCAAGGTTGACATCCCTTTGAACAAGAAAGCAAATACACAAAATAAAAAACAAAATGAATATTTGATGCTACAAACTGTTATTCGGTCAAGATTAGTAATTAAACAGAACTGACATAAATGCCACTATAATGTATGTCATGCATATGCAGGCCCGTAGCCAGGGGGGTTCGGGTGGTTCGGAAGTCCCTCACTGACAAAGGTCCAGAATTTGTCCCATACATGAGCTCACTTGTCCTATTTTGACTGTTATGCCATCATAAATAGTAAAAATAACATCCAGCTCTGCAAGAAAACATACAATCTGGTGTAAGAGAAATCATCTTTCGCTACTGTATTGTTGAGAAAACATTTTACAAGTAACTTTTATTCTAAATCTTGGACATTAATCTTGACAAAAAAAGACAAATAAAAAGGTGTGAAGCACCAAAAGTGGTCCATATCACAATTGATTTGAATACTATTTTGGCTAAAACATTCAAAAAGAATGTCTATAATGACCATGCAACAAGCTAATTCAGAATAGTGTTTAAAATGTCACTAAAATGTAGTATTTAACTGTCGGACTTAAATAGAAAATGTGGTGTATAATTGCAAGAAGGCCCACTTTTTGAGAAAAAAGAACCACCCCTTTCACCAGGGTGGTTACTGGTTTGATCTGCAAATAAACAATATCTCAATACACAAAACAACAATTATAATCTGAAACACAGAGACTTAAAAAGCTAATCTGCTGTTTTTACTTTTTAGCTTGTTCCTTTCCCACCGCTGCGCCTCTATAATATCTTCCATGAATTGGCTCTCAGGGGAATCTTGGGTGATGGAGGTGAAACCCTCTTCAGACATCTGTAAGTCACCAGTGTTTTGATCTTAAAACATTGCTCTTAATGATGGTAATTATTCATAAGGCTTGTTTATAATGTTGGATATTGTGTGTGTCTGTGTGTGTGTGCGTGTGCGTGTGTGTGATTTCAGGAAGACTGGCCCCCTTGACCCCTGTCTCTGCACTCAGCCCGCAATATTGCGCACTCCGCAGTTCATCAGGAAGCTGCTTTCATTTCTGATCAAGCCTTTTGTGAGTTCTGAGATTACAGCAGTACTATTGTGTCTCACTTTAAACTTGAATTCATGAAACATTTTATTTTATTAATTAGAGTTCTCCTAAATAGCAACAAGTAAGTTTTTAGCACAGTTTTTTCTCTTTAAGGCAGTTCATCGTGCCTATTAACTTTTACACAGTGATTGGCTGAGGGAGAACTCTTGTAATCTCTGTAGAGCATGATGTTGATGTTGCCACATTCAAATAAAGGTTTACAAATAAAAATATTGCCACATTAAATAGATTTTAAATTTCACATTAGAAAGATTTTAAAACAGGCTAAGTATACAATTGCATTCTAATCAGTATGTTCTTTGCTTTTAATGTTTTAGAAGTTAAATTATAAGATTTGATTCCATTGTTACAAATATTGTTATATGCTTTTATATAATTTAAATATAAATATATTAAATATAAATATAAAAAATTTAAATATATATATAAATAATATATAAAACTGGAGAAATTTGTCATGTAAATGTGGCAGATCCTTCCAGACAAGTTTATCAACAAAAAAGTTTCATTGGCCTGAATGGATCCAAAAAGACAAAAGCACAGTCATTGAGACCCTGCTCATAGCATTTGCATTACTTTGGCTTAGACCAGGGGTCGCCAAACTTGTTCCTGGAGGGCCAATGTCCTGCAGATTTTAAGCTTCAACCCTAATCAAACATACCTGAACAAGCTAATCAAGGTCTTACTAGGTATACTTGAAACATCCAGGCAGGTGTCTTGAGGCAAGTTGGAGCTAAATCCTGCAGGGACACCGGCCCTCCAGGACCGAGATTGGTGACCCCTGGCTTAGACAGTACTCATGAAGCAAACGGTTATTGTCTCTCACACCCTGACTACTAAAGTTTTAATGAAATTATCTAATTAAAAACTAAAGAATATATTTTTTCAATTATATATATATAATTAATTTGGAACTAGATTATATAAATAAATATTTCAACAGTGTCCGTTTCACTGCTCCGAACATTTCACTGACAGCTAGTTTTAGCACTTTAACACTGCGAAAGACTCTTAGAGCAAATTTATGCATTCAATCTGCTTTTCATTGGTCTTTACTTTTGTGTTCTTCAGTTTCCAAGGATTTCTGCAAGCTTGCACGGCACCTGTGGACATGGGTAAGCTTTATTTATTTCATTTCAGTTTATTTGCATAAAGTTGGTTAAATTATGATTTTATTTACAAGAAGATCGACGCCTACTTCAACTTCTCTGCCTGTTAAGCCTTGTTAATATGCAAATATTATTAGTATTTAGTCTTCTTAGGTCAACTGATAGCTTTGTGTGAGAATAAAAAGAGTTTATGAGCGATTTTGCTTCAACTGTTTCTTTAATGACATTTCTTTTCAAGGTCTATAGCTGAATTATGGCGGCAGCATGCAAATGTTGAGGTAATGCTTTATTATAATGAGATTTTAAGCAACTTTATAAGTTGCTGTAGACTGTAGACATAACAAAGAAAGTTTCTGTATGTTTGTTTTTCTTTGTGAACCATGCGCAAAATTACAATATGAACATATTTTGGTCATTTTCATGAGTTTTTAAAACCCTGAGCAAAGCCACACTCTCATATCCTTACCAATATAGGACTTTTTTTGCAATGTTTTGGACAGCTCAGAGAAACACACTTTACTCCTTCTTCAGCTTAACGTATTTAGTGCATACTTACTTACACCCAGGGCCATTTATATCAAAGTTGATATTTAGCCGCACCATATTGATGTTTTGTAACATCTACTTTTTTTAATGAGGTGGGTTGTTAGCCCAATGCTTAACCCCAAACCCCCAACCTGGAGGACCAGGACATACACACATACACTACGGACAATTTAGCTTACCCAATTCCCCTATAGTGCATGTGTTTGGACTGTGGGGGAAACCAGAGCACCTGGAGGAAACCCACGCCAACACGGGGAGAACATGCAAACTCCACACAGAAATGCCAACTGACCCAGTGACCTTCTTGCTGTGAGGTGACAGCGCCACCCACTGTGCCACCGTGTCCCCCTATTTAGTGCAAACCTAGTAATAATAACCTATTGCTTATTATATTATTACTGTATGTGTTCCAGCATATTATTGTGACAGTATCTTTTCCTGGCATGTTTTGGATATTAAACTGATTCTTATTCGGACTTGTGTGTATGTGTGTGTTTTGAGAAAGTGTAAAAGGCTTTAAGAGGTTTTGTGTTTTCTCACCTGTAGGAATACATACAGGAGGTGATAGCGGAGTGGAGGAGACTGGACGTGGATGTTTTGTTGTGTCCCATGCTTGGACCAGCCTTCAATTTCCGCTACTGTGGCCGTCTTAACAGTACGGTCCTTATCTTTTATTTATTTACATGGACTTTGTTCTGTGATCCTGGGTTCAGCAGCATATTTGTCATAAAATACATTTCATTTGTTGATCAGTCATTGATCACTGTGCCAATTCAACCTTACTAGTTACTAGTAACAATTAGTCACAATACCATATTATTAGTATATAGTAACGATTTATTTAATTTTTTATTCATTCCTTCATTTTCATTTGGTATAGTCCCATTCATCAGGGGTCGCCATAGCGGAATAAACCGCCAACTTATCCAGCATATGTTTTACACAGCTGATGCCCTTCCAGCTGCAACCCAGTACTGGGAAACACCCATACACACTCATTCACACACTACAATTCAGCTTGTCCAATTCCCCTATAGTGCATGTGTTTGGACTGTGGGGTAAACCGGAGCACCCAGAGGAAACCCACGCCAACACGGGGAGAACATGCAAACACAGAAATGCCAACTGACCCAGCCGAGGCTAGAACCAGTGACCTTCTTGCTGTGAGGCAACAGTGCGAACCACTGAGCCACCGTGCTGCCCCTATTTAAATCATTTTTATTATTTTCACTATGCACATTTTAATGCTATTTATAAACTGAAGAAGGTCTTTAGATCTACATCTGTCTGCAGTAAAGTGTTGCTGTGCTCCTGCAGATGCTCTCAGTTACACCACCCTCTACAACCTGCTGAACTTCCCTGCCGGCGTGGTGTGTGTGTCTGCGGTGACGGAGGACGACGAGGCTCAGCTCCGCCAGTATAATGGAACACATGGTGATCCGTGGGACAAACTCTTCCTTCAGGTGTGTTTAGGCGCTAGTCATGATTATGCCAATTACGATGCGGTCCTGGATTAACATCTATGTTGATCCTGGAACATCATTTTTGTTCAAAAACATAATCCATACCTATTCCCTACCCCTAAACCCAACCATAACTGAAAATTATTCCCAAAATCAGAGGGGAATAATAGTTGGATAACTATCATGTAGCAGTGCATAAACCTAACCGTAAGCCTAAACATAAACGCTAACTGTATCCCTTAATTCTGATTGGCTGATTGGAATGTTGTTCCAGTATCAACATAGATATTAATCAAGGAACATGTCCTACTTGGTGAAATCAGGTTGGCGGTGTTCGCACAGTTCAAGACACAAACACACATGCATTAAAGTGGAAGTCACATGCATTTGAAGAGGCATTAAATGCATTCTTGGTTAAAGAATTATCCTGAGCTACCACTAGGAGGCAGCATAATCAAAGAAGCACACAGCAAGTGGCAGACGTGTGTTTGGGACAAAAACCCTCCTAGTGATGTGTAATGCAATGTGTTGAGTCATATTTAACACTATTCTTTTTTTTTTTTTTTTTGTCATTTTAAGGAGACATTTGTTCCTGATATATATATATATATATGGAACATAACATACACAAATGTATAAACTATTACTATAACATGTAAGATTATGAATTAGTCTTCAGTGTTTTGTAAAGCAAGTTTATTGTTATTTCTGTTACAATTTAATATTTGAATGTTGAATGAATGAATGAACTGAACTTGTCAAACCAAAATCTTACAATGTTGATTTGTTAGTTTCGATTTTCAGTTTAGTTTAGTGCAGTTACGTTTATTTTTCATTCACTCATTCATTTATTTTCAGCTTAGTCCCTTTATTAATCCAGGGTCGCCACAGCAAAATGAACCGCCAACTTATCCAGCATATGTTTTACGCAGCGGATGCCCTTCCAGCTGCAACCCATCACTGGGAAACACCCATACACTACGAACAATGTAGCTTACCCAATTCACCTGTACCACGTCTTTAGACTTGTGGGGGAAACCGGAGCACCCAGAGGTAAACTACGGCAACACGGTTAGAACATGCAAACTGCACACAGAAACGCCAACTAACCCAGCCGAGGCTCAAACCAGCAACCTTGCTGTGAGGCGAACGTGCAGTTATGTTTATTTTTATGCCTCGAAATCGCTATTTTATTTCTTACATTTCTTTTGACAAGGCCAAATGTGTGTGTATGTGTGTGAGTGTGTTCAACTCTATGTGCGTATGTGTGTGTGTTTGGGCATGAATGGGGGTATGTTTTGTGTGTGTGTGTGTGTGTGTGTGTCTGTCCATGCATGTCTGTTTGCGTGTGTGCATGGGTACATGTTTATTTGTATGTGCATGCATGTGTGTGTGTGCTTGTGTATGCATATGTTTGTGTGTGTGTGTGTGTGTGTCTGTCTGTCCATGCATGTTTGTTTGTGTGTGTGTGTATGGGTGCATGTTCATTTTTGTATGCATGCATGTGTGTGTATGTCTGTCCATGTGTGCATGCAGGTGTGTGTCTGTCCATGCATGTATGTTTGTGTGTGTATATGGGTGCATATTCATTTGTGTGTGTGTGTGCGTGTGTGTGTGTGTCTGCCTGTCTGTCCATGTGTGTGTATGCATGTGTGTGTCTATCCATGCATGCGTGTTTGTGTGTGTGTGTGTATGGGTGCATATTCATTTGAGTGTGCTTGCATCTGTGTGTGCTTGTGTTTGCATGTGTGTGTGTCTGTCTATGCATGTATGTTTGTGTGTGTGTATATTCATTTGTATGTGCATGCATGTGTGCTTGTGTATGCATGTGTGTGTGTATGCGTATGTGTGTGTCTATCTCCTTACATTTGTGTGTGTATGGGTGCATATTCATTTGTGTTCATCCATGTGTGGGTGTGTGCATGTTCATTTTTGTGTGCTTTTCTATGCATATGTGCGTGCGTGCATGTGTGTGTGTTTGTGTGCACGTTTATGTATGTACATATGTGCATGTACATTTGTGTGTGCATATGTGTTTGTGTGCATGTGTGTTTGTGTACTAATGTATGAGTGTGTGTGTGTGTATGTGTGTGTTTCAGGCGGTGAAGAGTGGCGTTGGTCTCCCGGTGGCGGTTCAGTGTGTATCTCTGCCGTGGCAGGATGAAATGTGTCTGCGCTTCATGAGGGTAGTTGAACAGCTCACAGCCAAAGACAAACTCACCAGGAAACTCACCAACGTTTGCTGCTAACAGTTCAGTCCAGGTGAGCTAATATGAGACACGGAATCTGAGGACAGAAACTTCCAGTCTCAGCATCCTACAGATCAGATTTTAATAATCGTAATAAATGTAACAGGACTGTAATAATGTTTTAATCATGTTTACAAATGAACGTCCCAGAAATTGTGAGTTCTCTTTCTTCTATCTTAGAATATTATGCAGGAATTACTGTGTGTGTACGACTGTGTGTGTAGGTTGATCCAACTACAGTGGCAGATAAGGAAAACCTATTTAAAATCAGGATTTATATGTTGCAATAACGTTTGGTGAAGCTACCGGTGCTACAATTACAGCCTACATCATCATCAACGAACATCTCGATCATTGTTCACAAAGTTTTAATGAAACTTGAATATTTGCACTCGATGTAGAAGCTAGATGTCTTCATCAAGACTTGAATATGAATGTATGTCTATCTCTGAATCATTTTGTGTAATTTAATGCCTCACAAATTCATTAAACTGAAATGAATCGGAGCCGTACATCAGCGCTTGGCTGGAAAATCATCTTCTTGTTTGGTTGTGGTTGTGAGATGAGCACTTCTCATTTCCTGTGCCCTGAATGCTGACTTCATTTGCAGTGGCTTTGACTGGACTTAATGACACGTGACGCTCCATCAGCTCCAGTGTAATGTAAATATTAGTCTGTTCTGGGTTTCACGCACATTTAACAGTCTTCATTTACATGAATCATCAGGGATGGAAACTCATGCTTTGATTTCCTCTCATTTTATTGTTCTCTTTGCTGTTTCGATCGTAACGATTGTAAATGAACACTTGTATTCGACAAGAATGCACCATTCATTCATTCATTTTCCTTCGGTCACCACAGCGGAATGAACCGCCAACTTATCCGGCAAATGTTTTACACAGCGGATGCCCTTCTAGCTGCAACCCAGTACTGGGAAACACCCATACACACTCATCCATACCACTCATACACTACGGCCAATTTAGCTTCTTCAATTCACCTTTAGTGCATGTGTTTGGATTGTGGGGGGAAACGGAGCACCCAGAGGAAACCCAAGCCAACACGGGGAGAACATCCAAACTCCACACAGAAATTCCATCTGACCCAGTTGGGACTCGAACCGATGACCTTCTTGCTGTTCTAACCACTGAGCCACTGTGTTGTCAGAATGTATGTTAGCATTTTAGTATATTAGCATATTAAAATACTTCAGTACATTATTAGCACCTTTCGAAGGACTTCTGAATGATTATGAGACAAAATGTGAGAGGGAACAATTGATTGTGTTACTAATTGTTGTTGAACTTATTGTTAAATTTTTAAAACATAACATAGTTGACATTTTTCCAGCATTATATGCTTTAACTTAAGATGCTAACCTAAATCCAGATACCAAATGGTATGTTTAAAAGGACTTGTATCTATTTTCATTATATTATTCAATCATTTGCATTCGGCTTACTCCCTGATTTATCAGGTCTCGCTACAGCGGAATGAACCGCCAACTTATCCAGCATATTTTTATGTAGCGGATACCCTTCCAGCTGCTACCCAGCACTGGTCTAAACTGGCTGCAAAATATATGTACACCATAATTAATGGTTAATCAACACATTTGCCTTATTTAAATAATCTACAGGTTTTAATCTTGTAATTATGATTTTTTTTTAGATATTGTCTGCTTTTATTCCTTTTTCTGTCATTTATTTCTCATTTGCTAATTATTTTTATTAATTTGATGGTGTTAATATATTTCATAAGCTATTTTATATACATATCTGAATTGCTTTGGCATTCAAGTTTGCTTTGAACTCATGGGGCACATGACTCCTGAATAGAATAAAAGTAAAGGAAAAAGTGATTTCTATTTTTAAATTTAACCCACTGAAAAGAAACTGTATAACAGTGTCATAATAAAGTATAGTATATATATAGTATAAATATAATATAGTTAACTATTTATATGATGTGGGTAAATGGTGTTTCAATCTGGCTAGCATGTATATTTCAAACCTGTGGAAAGCACTGTATCCATCATCTCCTCCTTTATCCTGTCCTCCTTCTCCATCACCTTCTTCTCCATCTTCTCCTCCTCCTTCTCCATCATCTCCTCCTCTATATTATCATATCCTCTTCCTCCATCTCCTCCTCATCTGTTAAAAGGAGAGGTAAAACTCCAGGTAAGTGTAAATAAAGAGACTATTTATTAATATCATAATAGTCTTAAAAGTATCTTATAATTAAATATGATCATTTACCATCAGAACATCAGTCTGCTGAATCACTCAACTGCTCGTCCTCCTTCATCATCTCCTCCTCCTCCATCTTATCCCCCTCCTCCTGCTCCTTCTCCTCCATAATTTCCTCCTCCTCCAACTTCTCCTTCTCTATCTCCACCATTTCCTTGTCCTCCATCATCTCCTCCTCCTCCATCTCCTCCTTCTCAATGATCTCCTCCTCCATCATCTCCTCCTCCTCCATCTTTTCCCGTCCTTCTCCATCATCTCCTGCTCCTCTTCTAAATTCTCCCCCTCCTCCTCCATCATTTCCTCCTCCTCCATCATCTCCTCCTCCTCTTCTAAGTTCTCCTCTCCTCCTCATTCATCTCCTCCTTTATCATCTCCTCCTCCGCCGCCTTCTCCACCATCTCCTCCTCCATCATCATCTCCTTCTTCTTCATCAACTCCTCCATCATCATGGAGAAGGGGGAAGAGGAGATGATGATAGAGGAGAAGATAATGGATTCATCATCTCCTTGTTCCCCTCCATCATTATCTCCTCTTCCTCCTTCTTCATCTCCTCCTCATCTGTTAAAAGGAGAGGTAAAACTCCAGGTAAGTGTAAATAAAGAGACTATTTATTAATATCATAATAGTCTTAAAAGTATCTTATAATTAAATATGATCATTTACCATCAGAACATCAGTCTGCAGAATCACTCAACTGCTCGTCCTCCTTCATCATCTCCTCCTCCTCCATCTTATCCCCCTCCTCCTGCATCTCCTCTAGAATTTCCTCCTCCTCCGTCTTCTCCTTCACCATCTCCACCATTTCCTTCTCCATCATCTCCTCCTCCTCCTTCTCAATAATCACCTCCTCTATCATCTCCTCCTCCGCCATCTTTTTCCCCTCCTCCTCCTCCATCATCTCCTCCTCCTCCTGCATCATCTCCTGCTCCTCTTCTAAATTCTCCCCCTCCTCCTCGTCCTCCTCTTCCATCATCATGAAGGGGGAAGAGGAAGAGATGGAGGAGGAGGAGGGGGAGAATGGATTCATCATCTCCTATTTCCCCTCCATCATTATCTCCTCTTCCTCCTTCTTTATCTCCTCCTCATCTGTAAAAAGGAGAGGTAAAACTCCAGGTAAGTGTAAATAAAGAGACTATTTATTAATATCATAATAGTCTTAAAATTATCTTATAATTAAATATGATCATTTACCATCAGAACATCAGTCTGCAGAATCACTGAACTGCTCGTCCTACTTCATCATCTTCTCCTCCTCCATCTTATCCCCTCCTCCTGCTCCTCCTCCTCCAT
>NC_079440.1:5329083-5333152 GCF_903798145.1 Danio aesculapii
AAAGAGTAATGTACACAAGAGTCTGGGTTTGTGTTTAGAGGAGGGTTAGAAAGTCTGGCATTTGAGATGAAACGTTATGTCAGTTTTCTCTCCTCAGAGGAATCTTTGGATATGTAATCTCTCACACCTTCATCCCATAAAACCAGCCGAGATTTTCGCATGTCTCTGTCAGAGTTAATATTTGCCGTGACCTCTTGTACAGAGCAAGAGAGTCTTTGTGTACGCGTGGCCTCCAGCGCAGTGTTTTTAGTACATTTCTGTTTTCCCATTCAGGACATTCCCTCAAAATTATTTAGACCAAATGTATCTCTGATCAAAAGTATCTCTAATTAAATGCTGTCCTGTTTAGAGATGTAACAGTATTTATTATCATGATTTATAGTTAAGTTATCATGGTTATCAATATTATCCTGGTTTTGTTAAAAGTGTTCACAAGACTGTCATGAAACCTTTATAATCATGACATGACACATATGACAACTGTTATTAAGAGTCATTCGCTTAGCTATGACATTTTAAATGCAAAGATGACATTGTTTGTTATGACGAATTGACATAAACAAATACATCACAACTTGTTTTTGTCGTATTCATTACAACTTGACATTACCAAGACAACAAAACTTGTCATAAATCTGTCATAAACATGATTATCAATATTAATGTGTCTTGAATATTTTTCTGATTGCATTTTCAGTGGAACAAACTGTATTTGTCATTAAAATGTCTTATTAAAAGTGTCATTACTCTGTCAAATCATTTTTAACAGTGTCAGGTATGTCAGTTTGATATATATATATATATTTCTATATATTTCTATATATTTACTAACAGTATTCATTTATTTATTTGTTTCTGTGCGCAGTAAACCATACTTTGCTATGTGCAGTAGTATAGTCAATAGGATATTTTTCAATGTATTTTGGGAAAAAATCTAACCAATTTTCACATTAAATGTATTTATTTTCACAATTAACAATGAAGTAATGTCAAGTAACAAGTAAAAATTAACATTTTCTTGTAAAACTATTATAATCTTTGTGTTATTCATTGCCAATTTTTATACAGTGTAGCTGTTTAAAAATCAAAAGCGAGAGTTGAATGAATGCCCGCCCTGTAGGAGGCGCTGTCGGGGCCGAACTGAGGGATTTACCCCCGTGTTTCAGAGCGTTTAATTCCCCGGAGTTTGATCGCCAGTGCGACGCCGTCTTGCGGGGGACAGAGACACTCAGCACGCCGCTCCGCCTCCTTCTTTTCAGAGTCTGCGAGGAGCTTTGGGACGGCGTTAAAAAAGAAGATTAGGTTTCCTCCCAAGCAAAGCTCCTTAAGGAGTATCGGTGTGCCTCTCACTCTCCTGGTCACCGAGGAGGAGCCAAACACACTGCGTTTATAACACACACACGCAAACAAATGTGAAGGCCAGCAGGGTCATTTTTTACAGTATATTTCCATCTGATAGTTGTGTTGTGATTATTGAGTTGCTCATGCTTATGGCTTTTGCATGGGGTAGTGAGATGTTTTTATACTGGTAACATTTGTGGCATAGATAGGCTATATAATGTGCTTTTGCTATTGCATATAGTGTTTGTTTATTTAATCTTAATTACTGTGTGATTGGAGACGCTGCATGAATTGCCGAGTCAGAAGGAGTCGTACTGAGACAAGAAAACTGTGTTAAGACAAAGTATCAGGCTTCGTTTTCCATTGAAAGATGTGAATTAGACTTATGCACAAACTGGAATATTGCATAAAATATTTGCAAATTAAGCAGTATTTCTATCCAAGGAGTCAAAGAGAATTACATTATCACTTGCTGATAAACTGGCACTAAATATTAAAAAGATTTGCAGTAGGAGAACTTTAGTTTTGGATTTTATTTTCTAAAACATTTGAGATGTTTTACAATGTGGTCCCTCCGCTGGTTTGTCCATTAATGCCATCCCATCGTGCCTGTCACATGACATTTTGACTGGAATTTATTCTGTAAACGTGTTTTCATCATAGTTTATGCACATTTTTTCTAATCAGGTAAGACATTTATCCTACTCAGTTGTGCACATTAATTCCATTTTATAACTGTATGCGCATCTAGGTTTTTAATTAAGTCGGCATGGATAAGATTGTCCTTTTTTTCCTCTGTTGTGACATACATCTGTTTGAAACAGCTCTGAAAGACAAAAAAATGAAGGGCGGTACATGATTTTGTTCTTTGGGAACCGAATAGATTATTGGAAGTTGTGTGTGCTTAAATGAAAGAAGACTAACAAATAGATGAAGGCAGAGCAAAAATGAGAAAGGCCTGATAGTCCCGCCCTCAAGGACTGATAGTCCCGCTCTAAAGAACTGATAGTCCCGCCCTAAAGAACTGAGAGTCCCGCACCAAAGAACTGAGAGTCCCGCACTAAAGAACTGATAGTCCAGCCCTAAAGAACTGAGAGTCCCGCACCAAAGAACTGAGAGTCCCGCACTAAAGAACTGATAGTCCAGCCCTAAAGAACTGATAGTCCCGCTCTTAATGAGTGATAGTCCCGCCCTAAAAAACTGATAGTCCTGCCCTAAAGAACTGATAGTCCTGCCCTAAAGAACTGATAGTTCCACCCTAAAGAACTGAGAGTCTTGCCCCTAAAGAACTGATAGTCCCGCCCTTAATGAATTATAGTCCTGCCCTAAAGAACTGATAGTCCCGCCCTTAATGAATGATAGTCCTGCCCTAAAGAACTGAGAGTCCCGCCTTAAAGAACTGAGAGTCCCGCCCTAAAGATCTGATAGTCCCGCCCTAAAGAACTGAGAGTCCTGCCCCTAAAGAACTGATAGTCCCGCTCTTAATAAATGATAGGCCTGCCCTAAAGAACTGATAGTCCCGCCTTTAATGAGTGATAGTCCCGCCCTAAAGAACTCATAGTCCCGCCTTTAATGAGTGATAGTCCCACCCTAAAGAAATGATAGTCCCGCCCTAAAGAACTGATAGTCCCGCCTTTAATGAGTGATAGTCCCGCCCTAAAGAACTAATAGTCCTGCTCTTAATGATTGATAGTCCTGTCCTAATGAACTAATAGTCCCGCCCTTAAGGACTGATAGCCCCACCCTAAAAAGCTGATAGTGCCGCTCCCAAGGACTGATAGTCCCGCCCTAAAGGCATTCCATGGGACCAGAAGTGAAGAAAAGTCATTTCAAGAGAGAGGGAAGGTTATGATATCTGAAAAGATTTTGAGGGCAATGCATTTTTACAAGATGATAAAGTGCACAGATGCATCGTTTATAACCAGCACTACTGTATAGAGTGGTGTGAAAAAGTATATCACACTTTAATGTTTTTCTGATCATTAAATGGTCAACAATAACACATGTAAACACTCCATGCAGTTTTTATATGAAGTTTTTTTTTTTTTTTAATCAATTAATTATCAAACACTTTTACACACCACTGTTGTCATATATGTACTGTAAATACAGTTGAAGTCACAATTATTAGCCCTCTTGTGAAATTGAAACTCTTTTAAAAATATTTCCCAAGTGCTGTTTAATGGGGATATTTCTTTCAGCGCATTTTAAGCATACTGTAATAGTTTTAATAACTAATTTATTTTGTATTTACCATGATGACAGTACATACTTGTTATTTTGCAAGATACTAGTATACAGCTTAAAGTGCAATTTAAAGGCTTAACTAGGGTAATTAGGAAGCAGGTTAGGGTAATTAGACAAGTCATTGGACAACAGTATTTTGCTTTTTAGCCAGTCAAAACATAATTCTTAAGGGGGTTAATAATATTGACTTAAAAAAATAATAATTATTGAAAAAAATGCTTTTGTTCCAGCCAAACTAAAATAAATAAGACTTTCTCCAGAAGAAAAATTATATGAATATGATGGTTGTGACATAAATAGTGTGTGGAAACTGGATCAAAAAAGTCATGCTGCATACCTGTGTATAAACGTATACTATCAACATTTGAAATGGATCATAACCTTTCATCAAAGTTGTCCTAAAATTATTTACACTCATTCTTGACTTCTGTATAATGCTGTCCATAAACACTTCTGATATTGTGTAACTCATTAGCCGCTG
>NC_079440.1:5333352-5518352 GCF_903798145.1 Danio aesculapii
TTGTGTGGTTGATAATGCCATTCAGGCTCTTCATATGTTCATATGAGAGAGAGAGAGAAATAAAGCAGAATAAAGTCTTCTGCGTGTTTCTCTAGCAGACTGAAAACAGTGATGACCACGCTGAATGAAAATGTGCTGCTAAAATAATCAAATCACTTATTAAGCTTGGTCGTGGGGGCTGGATAGGCTCTGGTCCATTCAGATTCATGCCAGTTCCCAGGAGGCTGGATAACTGCTCACATTTCAGGACTGTCAAGTCCTGCCAATAGCCATAATGGCTCCTAATTCCACATTAATGCAGTCTAAATGAAGTGTCAGAGGAAGATTGATCAGTGAACGTCGACCTCGGGCCTGAACATCAGAACCAGACCTGATGAACATCTGCACTACAATGATGAAATACTAGATCTCATGGTTTTTTAACAAGAGCATGACTAGGTTCGAGCATTTGACTGGATGCTAAGTTAGGGATAAAGTACATCCATAAGGTTGTTATGGCAGATTAAAATGTGACAGGATTATTGGCAGTCCGATGCCAAGCGCTGTTGTATAAAACTAAGGGGTTTTATTCTTTGAAAACAACCTCCTGGATGTACTTCTTTCTACTTACAGTTGAAGTCAGAATTAATAAACCCCGGAATTATTCAGCCTGATCTCACGAGAAAACGTAAGTATTTTACGTTTTGACAGTTTAGTGGCTAATTCGTACGAATTCGTACGAGTTCAGTCGTACAAAATTGTACGATTTTAAAAAGGAGGCGTGGCACCTAACCCCACCCCTAAATCTAACCGTCATTGGCGGATGAGCAAATCGTACTAAATTGTACGAATTAGATCGTACGAATTCATACGAATTCATACGCTGACTAAAACGGAAACAGCTGATGGAGTATACACTAACTTGCGCATTATTTGGCCACAAGATGGCGCCAAACAGTCAAAAACGCAAAGCTGACAGAAATTAAACTGGCTAGTAACCTTGACAGTAACCTGCACATTATTCATTTACAAGATGGTGCCAAACAGTCAAAAACCCCAGCGTGGTTTAGCAGATATGTTTGTGTATGTAAGTTTATGGATGTGAACATATTGACTGATGGTCAAGGTGATTCTGAGAAATTGAGCCGTTGTTATTTAGCAGTTGTTATCTCGGAATAACATACCTTGGAATGTCATGACTGAGCAATCAGAATTGAGTATTTCAGACAGTGTAATAAATAGGGCTTTTCTTTTTCTGGATTGCTTTTGAAAACACTGTCGGTTGGGCTTAGGGAAGTGGGTGGGCATTAGTGACAAATTAGGGCATAGATAATCTGCGAGTCGGTTGGGTAATAAAAAAATACATTATGATTAATTGTGGGTCGATTGCGGGTGGATGTAGCGGGACATGGCAGTGGACCAGCAAAAAAGCAGAGTGAGCTTTGCAGAATGGGAAGATATGAGACGCCCTATAATAGGCTAATGGATGGCTAATGGATGAAGTGCAAGAGTAGCCCAAGTTTCAAAGGAGTCATCAGAGGAAAATCAGAGGGAGAAACTAGATCGCTTATTTACACGACTGCAGCGCCCTGCAAGGAGAATCTTGTTCATTCCTACAGCACGCGCTGTGAGCGAATGCTCATTCAATGCAGCTGGCTGCATTTTGGAGGCGCCCGAATCCAGGCATAATAGATGCTATTCTGTTTTTGTACAGTGCGAAGAAAAAGGACTAGTAAACACAACATAGCTGCTGTTTAGGCTGAAGTAGCACCCTTTTTGTTTTCTCGTTCCTGTATCTGTATCTGGGTCAGTTGGTGCTTTTGAAAACATTATTGGTTGGGTTTAGGGGAAGGGGGTTGGTGGGGATATCGGTCAGTCAGTCAGTCAGTCAGTCAGTCAATCGACAGTGACCTCTGGTGGATTTATACAAGAACAGCAGGCGTGAATGGCACTCGCGAGAGAAATTTGAGATCTGAAAAAGCGTACACAGTAGCCTCTGGTGGATTCGTGAAAGCAAAGACTAAATAAAAATGTACCTCCTGGGACATTTTTGGCGCTCTCCAATAATATATATAGGGGTAGGTTTTCAGAATGAGCCTGGGTTGCCTATAACGGTTCATACCATTGTGAATGCATAATCACGCCAGTCAGTCTATGCCAGAAAAATTAATTCATTAGTCTAAAACTGTCAGATCTAGAGAGCCGATTGCTTCATTAATTAATAATTTATTGTAAAGTGTCACCATTTTCTATTCAATGCATTAAAAAAAAAGATAAATGCATCAATTAGACTATAATCTGACACACGTTCATCTCTGACCTCTCTCATATAATATTACAGTGCAGTCGTGTCCCTCTGCTGTTTTATGTGACCCTCATCAGTGTGAAACTGTGTCGGGTCCGTCACACATGAAACCTGCAATGCATGCTGGGAAATGTGCCGGTGGCTGCAGTTTGATTAAGCGTAAAGCAGGGTTTTCGGGACATGCAGGCAGGTTAATGAAACTCTGCAGGGCAGCAGCTTCTCCTGGTTTACACCCCGCCGGAGAACCACAGGTGACAGAATAAGGTTTAGTATGTGTAGTTAAATCCCTCCGCTCCACCTCAGCCTACCTGCTGACTGCTGTGCAACTCCTGCATCCACTTCCACTTCTGTGCCGTTTAGGTTCATATCAGTGCAGAACTTGGAGACTTTTTACATTATCTTTGGAAAAAATGTAGGAGTGCTTGTCTATGCAAAACTTTCGGTATACTGGTTGGTTGCCAGGGTGTTGCAGTTGTTAAGGGTGTGTTATAGGATAAGGTTGAAAGGGATTTTTAGTATGGTTGCTAAGGTGGTATATTATATTATATTATATTATATTATATTATATTATATTATATTATATTATATTATATTATATTATATTATATTATATTATATTAGACATTTTCTTTCGGCTTAGTCCCATTATTCATTGAGGGTCGCCACAGCGGAATGAACTTCCACCTTATCCAGCACAGTGGATGCCCTTCCAGCCGCAACCCAGTACTGGAAAACATCCATACACACTCATTCATACACATACACTATGGGCAATTTAGTTTATTCAATTCACCTTTAGCGAATGTGTTTGGACTGTGGGGGAAACCGGAGCACCCGGAGGAAACCCACACCAACACGGGGATAACATGCAAACTCCACACAGATATGCCAACTGGCCCAGCCGGGACTCGAACCAGCGACCTTCTTGCTGTGAGGTGACAGTGCTAACCACTGAGCCACCATTATATTATATTATATTATATTATATTATATTATATTATATTATATTATATTATATTATATTATATTATATTATATATTAAATTATATTATATTATATTATATTATATTATATTATATTATATTATATTATATTATATTATATTAATTATATTAATTATATTAATTATATTAATTATATTATATATTAAATTATATTATATTATATTATATTATATTATATTATATTATATTATATTATATTATATTATATTATATTATATTATATTAATTATATTATATTATATTATATTATATTATATTATATCATATTATATTATATTTAAATATTAACTATTTAAATATTATCTGAATATCTGCTCAATTTTTACTTTAAATGATTTATTATAACTATTTTAATCTAAATTTAATGTCAATATGATCATCACAAAGTAAAATTGTTAAATAATTCAATAAATGTGTTAGTGTTACGGGTCCCGGTATTTATTAAAGTCTAAATTTTAATGATGTCACAGTAAGGTAAACGTAAACATAAACAATATTTTTTATAATATTTATTACATAAGCAGTATTAAAAATTTATAAACAAATATTTGTAATTATATGCAGTGTAACAAGTAGAACATGTATTTACCTATTTATTTATTTATTTGTTTATTTATTGATTTACATTACAATTATTTGTAAAGTTATAAGAGATTATACTTATATAAGGTGACACGATGGATGTTTTCTAGTACTAGGTTGCAGCTGGAAGGGCATCCACTGTGTAAAACATGCTGGAATAGTTGGCGGTTCATTCCACTGTGACAACCTCTTAAATAGAGACTAAGCTGAAGTAAAATGAATGAATACTTCTGTAAATTACTTAGTAATTTAAGTGGACTTTTATTTACTTTTCAAGGCCAGTAAAATTATGTTAAAAACAAGCAAAAGCATTATAAAAGCACTAGAACTCATCCAAGGGCATGCAACTATAACTATATAGTTTCTATAACTTTAACAAACTATATATATGTGTATATATATGTGTGTGTATATATATATATATATGCGTGTATATATATGTATGTATATATATATATATATGTATGTGTATATATATATAATATTCATTTCTTCTCGAGAAAGGGGTCGATATGGATACTAAAGCTAGTATCTTGTAAAGTAACTAGTAAAATATTTATATACTGTTATCATGGCAAAGATAAAAAAAAATGAGTTATTAAAACAATTATGTTTAATGTGTTTAGTTGTAAAACATTTGAAAAAACAATACAAATGAGGAAATGTAGGTTAGTCTAAATGCACCTGTCTTTGATTTTCTCTTATATAAAGTGTCTGCAGCCTCCTGAGTGCCTGACGGATGCAGAAGTAGGACATACTGTACCATCGGGAGGAGTGGTTTGGAGACTCCCTGCCTCCTCGGGTTCGTCTAATCTCCAGCGATCCACTTGGGTCTGGGATTTATAAATTCCCAGCAATCTTGGATCCTGAAATCCGTCTTGATTTGGTGGGTCTGCGAGGGTGCGGGTGGCGCAGGGCTGGTGCCGGGGGGCTGCGAGTTGTTTGTGCTGTCCTTTAGAAAAAGAGCTTATGGGTTCAGTAGAAGAAACGTGGGGAGCTAATGTGAAGATTTAGGACTTTCTGTGAGGCTTGGCCTCCTCTAAGCTCTGTTTGCTTGAGCCGTTTGTGGGGTCCTGCTCGTACTAAACCCAGATTAATATTCCTTTATATCCAGCAGCCCAGACACACACACTTACACACGCACAGAGGAATCGGTCCCCCCTCCAAACACACTCACGCACACCTCCTTTTGGCCATAATCGCCTCCAGTTTCTAATCCAGAGCTGCTCATCTTTGCTGTTATCTGTCCTCAGTAAGCACCTTTCTCACCGCTTATTTCCATATGGAGAGTGAATGAGCCACGCTGCCGTGTTTCCCTCAATCTCCTTGACCCCATACATCTTTTTCAGTCACTTGGTATACAAATATAGCTTTTTTTGGTCTTGATGCATTTATAACCATTTAAAATAATGCATATTTTTCTTCAAGTCACTGAAAAAACCTGTCTTAATTAACAGTTTCTGTATTTTGGGATTCACTAGTGTTTTATTTATGATTGTGAATTGCATTATGGGATGTTGATCTCTGGTCTGTTGGCTTTTGATGTTGAAAATTTAACTCTACCGTTGAACAAAGTGGCTTTTATTGACATTTTAGTAGTTTAAAGTAATATAATGAAGAAGAAATCATTCATAGAGGAATAAAACTGTAAAGTAACAGAAAATGTTCTGGCATTTTACTGTAATTTACAACACAAACCCAGGCATTATATCACTTTAAACTATTAAAACATGGATAAAAGTTACTTTTTCAAGCTTTTCAGGGTTAAAAGTTGTTGGAAGAAAGATTAAGATCCCATAATGCAATTTATAAGCAAAAATAAATGAGAGAAAAAAATCCAAACATGAATCACAAAATACGGAAAACTGCTAATTTACGGATATTTTATACAGTGTATTTATGAAAGTCATCAAAAGTTATCTCAAATGATGGTGACACTTTATTTTAATGGTCCCTATTGCACATTTTGTTGACTAAAAGTTGCATTGCAACTACATGCTAATACTTCTCATTTGAGTATTAGTAGAGCGTCTGCTTGATATCTGCTGATACTGCTCCTTCAACAGACATTTAACTGACTATTAGAAACTTTACAACTTGCACTACACAGTAACCTTAACCCTAACCCAAACCTAATGGCTTGTTTCCACTGACTGATACGGTACGGTTCGGTACGGGTCACCTTTGTCAGGCTTGCGTTTCCACTAACAAGGGTACCCTTTGAGTGGGCGTGGTGTATGACTGAAAGTTTCAGTCGACGTCATTCTAGCTCGAGGAAATGTCTACAATAAAGCTGTATGGGTCGCTCACATATCATATGAGCAGCACTTCTCACAAAACAGATGCTTCATACACATAAATACTTGTGTAGAAATGTTTATTACTAACTTTTCAATGAACATGAGTTGATTATAACTGCAGATCAAAGATCGTGCGAAACAGCCTACTGTAATGTCTGTAATCATATTAAATAACTAAATAAATGAACATATATAAACACATACAGTCACTTACAGGCTCCGATATGTTACCAACTACAGAAGAACTACATATAGCAGATATTTCGTCAATATTTAGGTTCAAAACAACACAAAATATAGCCTACAGTCAGCGTAAAGCTCTCATCTGTGTCTGTAATCTTCAGCAGCACATGTAGCCTCTGTTAGAAAGTAATTCCGTCATTCCCGGTTTATATTAGTCCAAAAGGTGAAGATAATAAGTTAGTTAATCATGGCATTTTGTTCATGTTTGCTAAAAAATAATGTGCTCCTTTTTTTCCGGCTTCTCCTTTGTTTCTTCGCGCTTCACTCTCGCGTTTGTCAGTGTCTGACAGGATCTGGGTTTCAAAAGCACATCAATAATCAAGCGCAGGTTATTATCATCAGCTCAAGAAGTTTGTTATTTCAGATATAATGTTAGACGCACGCGAGCGCTAGCAAGAAAGTGAAACCGCTCGCGCCTCAGACTGGCTCATAAAAAAATACGGGGCACAGGGTAAATCTGCTCTTCTTCTTGGATTTGTGGCTGTTCATCCAGACGACAACAAGGTTTATTTAAGCCCAGATCGACCATGGCTCGTTATTTTATGTATTTATAATTTCGCTATAATCTCTCACTATGTATTTCAAACATGGCGGGTTTTTTGTTTTCATTCTGGCTTGTTGCGTAAGCGAATGACGTATCTCTGTAAACCAATAGCGTTCAGCTGCACGTGTGGCTCCGCCTTTTGGTACCCTTTCTCGTGTTTGGTACCCTTTCGAAAGGGTGCCGAAAAAGTGGTACGGTACGGTTCGGTTCGGTACGCTTTTTGACAGTGGAAACGGCCATAAAAGCATACCAAACCGAACCATACCGTACCACTCAGTGGAAACGGGCCATAACAGTCTACTTATAGTCTATTGAGAATTAGTTGGCATGTAGATGCAATGTCACTTAAATAAAAAAAAAAATGTGTTAAATGGATCATCAAAATAATGTGATGATGACTATGATGACTTCATGAGATGTGACATCAAGCATCCTGAGAGGCTTTTTAACTAGTTTTCCTTGTAAGATATTTTTTTTAATCAATATTTCAAGTAATCTCTTAATTAACAATATACATGCTCAAAGATTTTGAGTTAAGATTTTTTTAAGCCTATAATATTGTGAAATGTATTTACAACCTTAAATAACTGGTTATTTTAATGTATTACAAAACTGTATTTAGGTGGCATGGTTGCTCACTGGTTAGCACTGTCCCCTCACAGCAAGAAGGTCACTGGTTCAAATCCCGGTTGGGCCAGTTGGCATTTCTGTATGGAGTTTGCATGTTCTCCCCGTGTTGGCGGGGGTTTCCTCCAGGTGCTCCGGTTTCCCCACAGACCAAACACATGCGCAATAGGTGAATTGAATAAACTAAATTGACCGTGAGTGTGTGTGTGAATGCAGGTGTGTATGGATGTTTCCCAGTACTGGATTGTAGCTGTAGCCGCTGCAGAAAACATATGCTGGAATAGTTGACGGTTCATTCCGCTGTGACAACCCCTGATAAATAAGGGACTAAGCTGAAGGAAAATGAATGAATGAATGAAAATTGTGTTTATTCCTGTGATGTAAAGCTGAGTTTTCATCATCATTACATTTATTTCCTCAGAAGCCATTCTAGCCAGGGAGAACATGCAAACTCCACACAGAAACGCCAACTGACCCAGCCGAGGCTCGAACCAGCGACCTTCTTGCTGTGAGGCGATTGCACTACCTACTGCGCCACTGCGTCGTTATTATTATTAATCATGTTATCATATCATCATATTTAAAAATTATCATTATTTTCATCAGTGTTAAAACATTTGTACTTCTTCACATTTTTGTTAAAATCACCAGGCCAAGATTTGTTGATGAATAGAAAGTTCAAAACCAGTCCTACATTGATCTTTGCTAAGGTCATAACATCATTAACATAATTTTTTCTTATGATTAATGTAATGCAGGGCAGCACAGTGGCTCAGTGGTTAGCACTGTTGCCTCACAGCAAGAAGGTCGCTGGTTTGAGTCCCGGCTGGCATTTCTGTGAGGAAATGTTCTTCCAGTGTTGGTGTGGGTTTCTTCCGGGTTTTCCCCCACAAGTCCAAAAACATGCGCTATAGGTAAATTGGGCAAGTTAAATTGTCCGTAGTGTATGTGTGTGAATGAGAGTGTATGGGTGTTTCCCAGTGATGGGTTGCAGCTGGAAGGGCATCCACTGCGTAAAACATATGCTGGATGAGTTGGCGGTTCATTCCGCTGTGGCGACTCCTGATTAATAAAGGGAATAGGCCGAAATGATAGTAATAGTAATATAATAATCTTGCCCACTTCAAACTGTTGAGTATGGTATAAGAAATTTTGAACATTGATTTTAAAATAAATAAATATTTATTTATTTATTTATTATGGAAAGCAAAAGTTATTTGTTGACATTGATGCTTCCATGAAAAGCCTTTAACATCCAATCAAACTTTATATATTTACACACATATATATATATATATATATATATGTGTACATACATAAATACATACATACATACAACTTCATATTTATACAAAATTACCTGTTTACTAACGTGTTTTTGACATTATAAGAAAAAATAATAGCTTCTCTGTTTAGCCAAAAGGATTCTTCTGTGGCATCACTGCAAAATCTCTTTTCTGGATGATATGTTTTTAAGAGGGTACACAGGGTATATAAAGTATATGACATGTCACAATTTCATGTCAGCTTTCCGATCTCTGTAGCGTTTTGTTGCTTCATCCTGCAGTTAACGTGAGACGTGATGCAGCTAATGATACGTCACCTGAACGCATGCATGCAGCTAAACCCCAAGCCTGATCTGAAGCCGTTTACAGCCCAGAAAGAGCCTCAGATCTGCCTCCGCTCAGCCTAAAAGCCTCTTCCCCTTCCCGCTTTGTCTTCCCTTTTTGCTTTCTCACCCACTTTTCTCCTCTCCAGAGTTAAGTCACGGCGATAGGAAAAGAAAACAAAGTGAGAAGAAAGAGGATGAGTTTCAGCACGTTGAAGAGCGGCTCTAAACCAATTACCTAAGTGTCTTTGATCCGCTATATGCTTTTGTGTCTTGATCAGCTTTGAATCTCTGGAAATCCCTGCCTGAGATAACAAACAAAGGTATCAGGGGAAAAGCCATTTTGGCATGGGGAAAGGAACAGACACTGCTCTGAGATTTCATCTGCATGCATATAATTATACAACATCATACACACTTTCTCTTGTGTACGCTGTTGTAGAAAGAGTTTTCAGAAATTAGTATTGGATTGAACTAATAATGCCAGGTAATACATTGATTTCAAGCTTGAGATTTGTAATGGTGAAACTTATTTGATTGCAAAATTCCTTCATTCATTTTCTTTTCAGCTTAGTCCTTTTATTAATCTGGGGTCACCACAGCGGAATGAACCGCCTATTGCTAAATGTTTTCTAATAATTTATTTGTACTTTACTTACATGTGTGAAATTTGTGAACATTTCACAGAGGAGATAGACGTTAGTTGTCATACTTTTTTGCCACTAAATATTTCTCTTGAGGGCAGCATGGTGGCTCAGTGGTTAGCATTATGGCCTTACAGAAAGAAAGTCGCTGGTTCAAGTCTTTTCTGTGTCCGTTGGCATTTCTATGTGGAGTTTGCATGTTCTCCCCGTTTTAGCGTGTGTTTCCTCTGGGTGCTCCGCTTTCTCCAACAGTCCAAACACTTGCGCTATAGGTGAATTGGATGAGCTAAATTGGCTGTAGTGTACTGAATGTGTGTGAATGAGAGTGTGTGGGTGTTGCTCAGTACTGGGTTGCAGCTAAAAGGGCATCCACTAAAACATAAAACATATACTGGATAAGTTGGCGGTTCATTCCGCTGTGACGACCCTTACATTATACTTTGGTTGTTCATTCTCAAGTTGCATTGTCGTTTAGGAAATGCATCCCAGCTTATAGGTGTGGAAAACTTTATTGTACTAAAGTATAAAGTATACTGTAAGTATACAACCAGAAAAAGCAGATGTCATCGATGTCATGTCAGAGAGGAGCTGAATGAATGCAGCATCTCTGAGAATAACCTCACAATGGTGCTCGTTCTCATCAGATTTACTGCAAAGGCTTTTCAAACAGTTTTGTTTCTCCGTAGCCCGAGGCAGAATACGGCAGAACAATGGAGGTGATGGGTCAAGAGCGGCGTTAATCCCGACATTCTTCATCCTGGAATATAATATGACTGGAAAGCAAGGGGCAGATTGTGTTCGGAGAAGGTAAAAGCATGAAAGAAATATTGTGAAACAGTAGGAAAGCAAAAATGTACTTCCCTTGGGAGCAGCGTGCGAGTTATACACTGACTATCAGTGGTGTTGGCTTTTTTTCATCAATGTTTTTTCTAAAACAAATATTCATTCATTCATTTTATTTTCGGCTTAGTCCCTTTATTAATTTGGGGTCACCACCGCGGAATGAACCGCCAACTTATCCAGCATATGTCTTACGCAGCAGATGCCCTTCCAGCTGCATCCCATCACAGGCTAATCTATGATATTAACGCGCATATCGCACTTCCGACCGGCCGCATATCCGATCTAGACTTTACCTGAAGTCGAGTTGCTAGAAGGGATACAGCTGCGACCGGAAGTTAACAAGATTTATTCATATTATTTACAGTATTAAATTACCCATTAATTGTATGTTAATAATGTCTACGCCTACCCCAATCCTAAAAAACATCAATTATAGCAAGAAATATTTATTAAATTACCCATTAATTGTATGTTAATAATGTCTACCCCTACCTTAATCCTAAAAAACATCAATTATAGCAAGAAATATTTATTAAATTACCCATTAATTGTATGTTAATAATGTCTACCCCTACCCCAATCCTAAAAAACATCAATTATAACAAGAAATATTTATTAAATTACCCATTAATTGTATGTTAATAATGTCTACCCCTACCCCAATCCTAAAAAACATCAATTATAGCAAGAAATATTATTAAATTACCTATTAATTGTATGTTAATAATGTCTACCCCTACCTTAATCCTAAAAAACATCAATTATAACAAGAAATATTTATTAAATTACCCATTAATTGTATGTTAATAATGTCTACCCCTACCCCAATCCTAAAAAACATCAATTATAGCAAGAAATATTTATTAAATTACCTATTAATTGTATGTTAATAATGTCTACCCCTACCTTAATCCTAAAAAACATCAATTATAGCAAGAAATATTTATTAAATTACCCATTAATTGTATGTTAATAATGTCTACCCCTACCCCAATCCTAAAAAACATCAATTATAACAAGAAATATTTATTAAATTACCCATTAATTGTATGTTAATAATGTCTACCCCTACCCCAATCCTAAAAAACATCAATTATAGCAAGAAATATTTATTAAATTACCTATTAATTGTATGTTAATAATGTCTACCCCTACCTTAATCCTAAAAAACATCAATTATAACAAGAAATATTTATTAAATTACCCATTAATTGTATGTTAATAATGTCTACCCCTATCCCAATCCTAAAAAAGTAATAATAACAAGAAATATTTATTAAATTACCCATTAATTGTATTTTATTAATGTCTATCCCTACCCCAATCCTAAAAAACATCAATTATAACAAGAAATATTTATTAAATTACCCATTAATTGTATGTTAATAATGTCTACCCCTACCCCAATCCTAAAAAACATCAATTATAGCAAGAAATATTTATTAAATTACTCATTAATTGTATGTTAATAATGTCTACCCCTACCTTAATCCTAAAAAACATCAATTATAACAAGAAATATTTATTAAATTACCCATTAATTGTATGTTAATAATGTCTACCCCTACCCCAATCCTAAAAAACATCAATTATAACAAGAAATATTTATTAAATTACCCATTAATTGTATGTTAATAATGTCTACCCCTACCCCAATCCTAAAAAACATCAATTATAGCAAGAAATATTTATTAAATTACCCATTAATTGTATGTTAATAATGTCTACCCCTATCCCAATCCTAAAAAACATCAATTATAACAAGAAATATTTATTAAATTACCCATTAATTGTATGTTAATAATGTCTACCCCTACCTTAATCCTAAAAAACATCAATTATAACAAGAAATATTTATTAAATTACCCATTAATTGTATGTTAATAATGTCTACCCCTACCTTAATCCTAAAAAACATCAATTATAACAAGAAATATTTATTAAATTACCCATTAATTGTATGTTAATAATGTCTACCCCTATCCCAATCCTAAAAAAGTAATAATAACAAGAAATATTTATTAAATTACCCATTAATTGTATTTTATTAATGTCTATCCCTACCCCAACTCTAAAAAACAGCAATTATAACAATAATTATTTATTAAATTACCCATTAATTGTATGTTAATAATGTCTACCCCTACCTTAATCCTAAAAAACATCAATTATAACAAGAAATATTTATTAAATTACCCATTAATTGTATGTTAATAATGTCTACCCCTACCTTAATCCTAAAAAACATCAATTATAACAAGAAATATTTATTAAATTACCCATTAATTGTATGTTAATAATGTCTACCCCTATCCCAATCCTAAAAAAGTAATAATACCAAGAATTATTTATTAAATTACCCATTAATTGTATTTTATTAATGTCTATCCCTACCCCAACTCTAAAAAACAGCAATTATAACAATAATTATTTATTAAATTAGCCATTAGTTGTATTTTATTAACACCTACCCCAAACCCAATCCTAAAAAACAATAATCATAACAAGAATTGTTTATATTATTTATTAAATTACTTATTAAATTGTATTTTATTAATGTCTACCCCTATCCCAACCCTCACAGTAATGTAAAAATATTAATTATTGTTGTACAGTGTCACAAAATTGTTGCTATATTGATGTGCGTATACACGGCTGTATCCCATTTAGACAATAGCGGCGAGTAAACGTTAGGATTTCTAATATGACCTTTAATATGTAGATGTTTGATAGTTATGAACCATGAGGCTTCTTTCTCTGTCTCTCCCAGTGGATGTCAGAGAAAATAGATGTCATTAATAACAGCTTCACTCCTCCGGCCGGTGTGTGTGTATGTGTGTGTGTGCGCTTCATGAGCTCCTCAGTGCTCTCCTGGAGCAAGTCGTCAGTTCTGAGATGTCACACAATTACCTCTTAAGTGCTCAAACAAATGGAGAGACCTGGCGAGTGACATCAAATCAACTCTGTCACAGGTGATTGAGTCTAGTCATCAAGTGGAGCGAACGCTGTCAGAAAACACACCAGCCGCGCTCTGTAATGGACTCCTATTAATACAGACACACTGATGGCGAAGATGGAAATAGGCTATATTTCATCTGTCCTCTAGTGTATTTCTGTCTAGCACCTAGCTTGTGGGTCATGTAGCTTCCATGCTGGTTGGTTTAAAGAGAACCTATTATGGAAAAATCACTTTTATAAAGGAGTTGTGTGGCAACTGTGTGAATATAACCAGCTTTTAATGATAAAAATGTATTAATTTAATTTTTTATAATCACACTTGATTAAACCAGTCTGCAGAAACACTTTGATAGACATTCCCCCTTTTGTACGTGTCATCAAAGGGGGAAAGCCCCGCCCACTAGTGACCATCTCTCACTCATTAGCATAGGACATCAGTCTTTTTTTCATCTGCCACTATGCTGACACACAGGCATAAGTAGCTCCGCCCTCTTTTGAAAAGAGCACAATCTCATTTGAATTTAAAGCGACAGTCACCAAAACGGCACAATTATGATTAAAGCAGATTTGTAAAACATTATTTGTGTGGTAGTTTGAGTTGAAACTTCCCATACACAGTCTTGGGACATCAGAGACTTATTTTACATCTTGTGAAAAGGGGCATAATAGGTCACCTTTAAAAATGACACTGACATGTTTACATGCACATGAAAGTTCAGATTAACATAAGCTTTTGTTTATATTTAATTTCATGTCCTTGATATAAATGCATTAACCCAATTGTCATTCCACAATCATTATTAAAAATATACATATTAAATTCAATATTATAATAGTATAGTGCACTGTAACTTTTCCATTTTTTGGGATTCTTGATCTTGATCATTCCTTCAAATACTTTTGATGTTTAAAAGTATGAATAAAGTGACGTTTATTGACATGTTAATATAGTTTAGAGTGATATATTGTCTGGGCTGTTGTTGGAAACCTGGTAATAATAGGCCAGTACTTTTTCTGTTATTTACAAACTTAATTTTCTATATTTTATATCTTATACAATATAAACTACTAAATGATCTTCTAAAATGTCACTTTATTAAACTGCTGAGTTGAATTTTTGAACAATAATATTTGACAGAATAGAGATCAAGGTCCCATAATGCAATTTACAATCGTATTATATTTTGATATTATATACTAAATTGTGTGTCATTTTGCAATATCTACTAGAAAAAGGGGCATACGCTATTTATTGAAGTATGTATTTTGTTTAAACGTGTTTGTTTCTCAATAGATTTTTGATTACTGGTTTTGTAGATTTATTTTGAAGATGATATTTTACTGTATTTTTTACTCAATTATTCTAACAAGTCGGTGCCTATGGCGTAGTGGAAAGTGCAACGACGCATGCACTCCGGTGTTCGCGGCAACCCAAGTTTGATTCCCGCCTTGAGGTCCTACTGTATGTCGATCCTTCCCCTCTCTCTGCTCCCCACACTTTCCTGTCAATTCTCTCTACTGTCCTGTCAAAATACAGGTGTAAACCCCTAATATATATGTGTATATATGTATGTATATATATATTCTAGCATCCACAGCTGCACCACTTTTTCTGTTTTTGTAAAAGCAATAGATTTTTTTACAGTGCATTTTCAGTAAATCAACTGCATAAAATGTCAGAGAATCCTAATTTCACACATGATTAAACAAGATTTCTATTGCCTTTATGAGTTATTAGTAAATTAAACATTTTGCAGTTAGAGAATTCACAACTTTAAATGGAAAAAAACTGTAGTTTTATTAGTTTACAATAATTGATCGAACCTAAAAATCTGAACGTATCGTTTCATATTCAGTATTTGCAAAAGAAAAGAGTATAACAATACCTGAAAGTCTTGAGGTTAAGCTGATTACCTTATACAGTAAACATTCCAATAATCCAATCTATATAATTATTATTGTTTACTTTATTTTTCACTTAATCTCTTTCTGTCGCCTTGTGTTGTATGTACCGTACTCCTGTAAACCACAAAAAAACAAACATGTGTTTTCACACACTTGGCAAATTAATCTCATTCTGATTCTGATATTTCTAATGATCCTGCGCTTTTTGACCGGTCAACCTTTTTAGATTTTGTGATCAGAGTGATGCAAACCTTACAACGAACGCAGGAGGCCGTAGGACATTATCAGCCAGATAATATTGTCAGTGCTGATGTAAATTGCAGGGCGACATAGTCAACAGACATGGCTGAGTGGCTGCAGTTTGTCTGGGCCGTGACACTGACAAATGGAATATTTTTTGAGGACTTAATCGCTGGAAATGGGGTTGTGTCTGATGGTGGCATGCCTACCCTCCGCTCCAGTGGCCGCAAAAAAGAAAACTGATTGTCTGGGTCTGCTCACTCAATCTCACCTCCGTCAACCAGCACAAACCACACGCACAAACACACACACACAATTGTTTTTTCTCCTGGCTGTCAACAGAAGAGGCCTGACACATTCATCTGATTCATTAAAGACGCAAATTAAGATGTTTTCACGTTCATTTCATCCCGCTGGAAAATTGTATTGTATTGTAATTGTAAACACTTGATGGCTCTTTCATAGTCCAGGACACTTAATGAAGTGAATATCAATGCTTTCTTATAAAACCAATAAATAATATATTCATATTATTAAAAGGAGATAACTGCTGTATTTTTCTACTTTCTGAATAATGAATAAAAAATAAAGGTTTATTTGTGTACCTGGACATTTTTTTTTTTTGAAACTGAGATTTATACATCACCTTAAAGCTATTATAAATAAAAGTTCTATTGATGTACACCCGAGGTCTCAAACTAAATTCCTGGAGGGCCGCAGCTCTGCATAGTTTAGCTCCAACCAGCTCCAACTCACACCTGCTTAATAGTCTCTACTAACATCTTGATTAGTTGGATCAGCTGTGCTTGATTAGGCTTGGAGCAAAACTGCAGAGCTGCGGCCCTCCAGGAATCGAGTTTGAGACCTGTGATGTCTACTTTGTTGTGATGGGATAATATTTGGAAGTGATACAGCTACTTGATAATCTTGAATCTGAAGGTTGAAAACATACAAACACTGAGATAATCACCCTTACCGTTGTGTAAATGAAGTGCTTAACCACATGACTAATGAAAAATTGAGCTTTGATAAATTTTCAGTAGGAATTTTAATAAATAAATTCCTGAAATATGATATTTACTTAATAAAGGCCTACTGATGTTTCCTTTTTGCCATAAAATTAAATCTATAAATTTGACCCTTGCTTTGTAGCCTATTTGGATATTACCAACACAAATATAGGCTACCCATGCAACATAATGCATGTTATTGTGGTCTAGGGTCATTCATCATTCATTCATTTTCCTTCAGCTTAGTCCCTTTATTCCTCAGGGGTTGCTACAGCGGAATGAACTGCCAACTTATCCAGCATTTGTTTTACTCAGCAGATGCCCTTCCAGCTGCTACTCAGTACTGGGAACACTCACATGCACTCATACACTATGACCAATAGTGCATGCGGGACTGTGGGGGAAATGGGAGCACCCGGAGGAAACCCACACCAACGCGGGGAGAACATGCAAACTCCACACAGAAATGCCAACTGACCCGGCCGGGATTCGAACCAGCGACCTTCTTGCTGTGAGGTGACAGTGCTAACCACAGGATAAGGTAGGCCTAATTTTATTGTATTTTATTTTTTTAAATAAACACTGAAACTCTAACATGTTTATAATGGATTATTTCATCTAGAATAGGGGAGAACAGGGACGAATGTACCATTTTTCATACATACCTCATTTTAAAGATAATGTTTTTAGCAGAAATATAATTTGGCTGTGGTTACTAACTCACAACAGTGGTCCTTCAAAATCAGCTGTTATCTTATATCAATAGAATAGTAGAACATCTCCAGTAGAACTTCACTTTAAACAAAAGTTGCCCATTGTTATTTTTGACCCCGTCAGCAGGGGCAAAAGTAACACACGGGTGGGTCAGAAGTAACACAACAATATTTGCTAGATTTTCTGTCTTAATCTTGTTCATCTTAAATCTATCTGACTACCTTGTTAGTGTTCTCTGCAAACATATTTTGCCCTTTATTTTTGCGAAAAAAAAAAAAATTAAACATGATTTTCACTTTAAATTTGAGCTACATCAAATGTTTCAGAAGCAACACAGCAGTGCAATATCCTCCTGAGACCCCGCCCATTGACTTGTGTCCTTGTAGTGGACATTGTTTTGTCATGAATTTTCTTTGAATTTTTTAGCAACTCTGTCAAGTCCTGTTGTACTGTTCAGAGGACATCCTGGGCTTTCTAGTGATATGTCATTTGATTGGCTGGCATGCTTGGAACCCCTTCTTACACTGCATCCAAAATGGCTGACATACAAAAAAGCACATTTTATGGGAAGGAGAGAGGCATGTAAAATTTTGCTTTTTAAATGTTTTTTTACTATTATTTATATATATATATATATATATATATATATATATATATATATATATATATATATATATATATATATATATATATATATATATATATATATATATATATATATATATATATTTGATTATTAAAGTGTCAGGAACAATAAATTTAGCTTTCAAAGCTGTTAACTTGTTTGTGTTTCAAAATATCATCCTTTTTTAAATGTCCACTATAGTGGACACAAGGACCATCTTAATATGATTAATGACTGCATGTTGTAGGAAGCAGAACTGAAGCAGAGAGGATTCTTTATAAGATAGTTGAGGGAGACTCTGATTTAGAGTCAGACAGTCAGACAATTAGAGACTATTAGAGAATGACAATCAGTTTTAAATCACTTTTATGTAAAAATATTTAAATTTGTTTTGGATTAACATCATTTTGTTTGTTTTTGTTTTGTATTTTTGAGTTCGGCTCTCTTTCAGACCAAACTGTTTCAGGAATTTCAATACAAAAGGAAAATGGCTTTTGTTTTGTTTTTGTTACATTAATATTGGATTATATCCCTTTACAGCCACATCCTGTACAGTTTTCTTGTCTGAGTGGCGTCGTTTTGATCTAAAATGGTCCTGTGGTCAACTACAGTGGACATGCTGTTAAAATAAAAATAAAAACAAAACGTAAAAACTCTAATTGTAGAATATTTTTTAAATCAAAGGATGTAGGAAATCACAAAAAAAAATAAAAAATCTACGGGTCTCAGGAGGATTTGTTAAAATGTTCTACAATTTTTTAATATTTTTTATTATTATTGGCAATATGCATTATTTTTTTAAAAAAACATAAATCCAAACACTGATAATTCTAATGTGGAAGTGAAAAATAAGACATGGCTATTAGCAGTGGGACATAGCAACAAGGAACTCTTGCCATTTAATCCTGATTTACTTTTAATCTGAAAAACTCAGACATTGCAAACTTAAGGATGTGTCGTTGCAACACAGGCTCATTGTGAAAACGTAGCCTTGCGGACGTTTCTGGAGACAGCGAATTACGTAGGCGGAGGTACGTATGGCTGCATTTCATTTCTTCAAACGAATGCTACGGGGCGGTGTTGTCCCGTTAGCGTGCCACGTCCGCCGGCGGATTTAAGACGCAGAGAGGAGTTGTCCACGAAGACAGGAGTTCGAGTCCGGTGAAGAGCGGTTCTAGAAAGCAGGTAAGACAAAAACAGAATCCAAAATATAAAACAAACAAGTGAATAGCAGGGTGAGGATGTGGTAAAAAAAAGTCAGACGAGGGCTTTTATTTTGATTGCTTTTGAACATTGTTGGTTGGGTTTAGGGAAGCGGGTGGGCGGGTCAAGCGATAAAATTGGTTGGGTTTAGGGAAGGGGGAGGGTGGGTCAGCCGATCGGTCGCTCAGTCAGTCAGAAAGTCTGTCCAAAAGTGAATCGACAGCGGCCTCTGGTGGGTTTACGTGAGAACAGTAGGCGTGAACGTCACTCGCGAGGGAAATTTGAGATCTCGAAAAGCGTACACGGTGACTTTTGGCGGATTCGCGAAAACAAAAACTGCAGAAAAATGTGCCGCCGGGACGTATTTTGCGGTCTCCAGAAACGTCCGTGGAGGTACATTTTCAGAATGAGCCTGGTCATTGCACTTAATAACCTGTAGATTGATCATTACTGTGACACATAAAAAGAGAAACACAACTTGTAATAAGGAAAAAAGAGTCGCTTAAATAATTTACTTTCTACACATAAAAACTGAAATTCGGAGCTAACCGCGGGACACGGTCCCGAAATCAGCTGATATTTGGCAGCTCCATCCAGGGTTGCATGCTGAATGTGCTTTTATAGGAAATCAAATGTCAGGGCTTTGAGAAAATCGCTTTGTTACTTTCGTCCCTGCTTTCCCCTACTAAGAATATTCTTTTATGTGTACTGTAATGCTACTTTTTAATGCATTTCACCAACTTTTTTCATAAATCCTGCATTGTGAACTTATGGCAAGCACTTTTTCCAGCTTCAGTTTTCAAGAGCACTATAACCAGGAGCTGAAAATGATTAGAAAAGTTGGGATTTTATAGTCTTATAGTTTCCTGTAATGCATTTGATATTGATAGCTTGTGGCCTTGAGGCTTGAATGTCAGTGTCTCGAAATAAACCTCTCAGATTGAGAAACAGGAGCTATGCTTTATTAAGAGCTGGCGTCTTGAGATGTCCCCTAAACAGCGCTTCATCACTGCTATTACCTGCTGAGAAGGAGCGGGACCGTCCCGTGTCAGACATTTATCATTTCCAAGTGCATCTGACCCGCTCTCTGTAGATCAATGATAATTATCAGCGTGACATGAGTCCAGTTATTGCTGTACAGGATCAGGGGCTGCAGGGGGATGCTGGGAGCTTGATAGAGCTTGAGTTATGGCTCTCGAAGGGCCCAAATGAGCCTTGGTCAATAAGCAAGCCATTTTACACTCTTATATGACAGCTTACTGCAGGATATATAAGCCTTAACACTTGTTGGCCACGGAAAACAGGGCCTGGATGTGCTTTCTAAAGAAGCCACATCTAGAGGAATCACATTTTACTTGTTTGGATAAAACACAGTAAATTACTGCTTCTAGCCTCGAGAGTTGTTTAGTGAGGATATATTTAATAGATCAAAAATGGCAATAAAGGCATGTATATTGTAAAAGAAATCGAAACAGCTCTTTTGAAAACTGTATTTCATTTTTAAAATTATTTTAGCACAACGTTGATTTTTAGGATTTGAATCGTCATGTTAGTATAATTCCTGATGGATCGTGCAACACTGGAGTAACTGTGCTAACAATTCAGCTTTGCATTGCAGGAATAAATGATATTTTATAATGTATTAACACCAAAAAGGTTTATTTTTCAGTTTAAATATTTTTACTTTTTTTTTTTTTTTTCATTTTTGACTGAATAAATGCAGCATTGATGATCAGCATTAACCCCTGGGCACCCTTAAAAATTATTTTTTATTTCATTTGTTTGTTTTTTTGTCGTTTTGGGTATGAGTTGTTAGCACAGTTACTCCAGTGTTGCACGATCCATCAGGAATTATACTAACATGACGATTCAAATCCTAAAAAACCAACTTTGTCAAAAATCAACGTTGTGCTAAAATAATTGTAAAAATGAAATACAGTTTTCAAAAGAGCTGTATCGATTTAGGTGTACATACAATAGGTGTATTTTTGTAGAAATTTTATTGAAATTGCATGAAGTTGCACAATTAATGTTGCATCTAACTATAATTATAATCAGTTTGGCATTTAGTGGAAAATATTGTAACAAACATTGTGTTAAACCATTTTAAAGGGTTAAAATCTATAAAATAAATGGAAGTTTTTAGCATTTTTTAGGACTAATGATAGCAGTGTATATATATATATATACACACACACTACCTGACAAACGTCTTGTCGTCTAACCAAGTTTTAGGAGCAACAAATAATACCTTGACTTCTAGTTGATCATTTGGTATTAGAAGTGGCTTATATGAAAGGCAAAGGCTTCTAGATTACGCTTAATTTAACCACAATAAAATATTATCATGCCTTGATTTTTCATTATTTCATTAGGACAGTAAGGTCTGACTTTGCTTAGACAAAAGTCTTGTCACTTAACAGAAATAATGTCCAGTATAGAATATAAAGTGATGGTGCAGTGGAAACAGAATGAATATTGTGTCTGACTCCATCATGAGCTTGGAGGACTGCATCCATACATCTCTGCAATGACTCAAATCACTGATTAATAAAGTCTGAAAAATCTACCTTCTGCTACTTTTCCAAATGGTCATCTAGAAGTCAAGTTATTATTTGTTCTCCTTACAACTGGTATCAACAACAAGACTTTTGTCAGGTTGTGTATATATGTATGTATATATGTGTGTGTGTGTTTAACGGAGAGATTTGTTCAACACATTTCTAAACATAATAGTTTTAATAACTCATTTCTGATTTATTTTATCTTTGCCATGATGACAGTAAATAATATTTGACTAGATATTTTTCAAGACACTTCTATACAGCTTAAAGTGACAGGTTAATTAGGTTAATTAGGCAAGTTATTGTATACGGATGGTTTGTTCTGTAGACTATCGAAAGAAAAAAATCTGCTCAAAGGGGCTAATAATATTGACCTTCTAGCCGAAATAAAACAAATAAGACTTTCTCCAGAAGAAAAAATATTATCAGACATACTGTGAAAAATTCCTTGCTCTGTTAAACATCATTTGGGAAATATGTAAAAAAGAAAAATAAATTCAAAGGGGGGCTAATAATTCTGACTTCAACTGTATATATATATATATATATATATATATATATATATATATATATATATATATATATATATATATATATATATATATATATATATATTTGTATATAATGTGTGTATTTTAATGTGAATTTAATGTGGTTTAAATATAAGATCTCTAAAAAACCGAAACAGTTTATGCAAACAATTTATGTTAGCGGACCTCAAGAAAAAGCTAAACACCGAAAAAGTTTGATATGACCCTGTAATGCACCTGCTTGATAAGTACAGCTCACTCACTCACACACACTCACATCCTCTTATCCCAGTATTTTCACGCTATGTTTGGCAGCTCTCATCTTCCCTTTGATTCCTTTAAGACTGCTTTCCTGACTGTGTGTGTGTGTGTGTGTGTTTTCTTGGATCCAGTCGTACCTGTAATAATAATCTACGACAGCAAACTTCAGAGAATCAATTAGTCCAACCCTCATCCTGCGAGCGAAGACGATTCCCCCCGACTTGAGCCGCAAACACCTTCTATCACCAGTCATTTTGCCTCCCTAACACCCGACTTCCCTTCTCTGAGCCCGGATAGGTTTGACTCTAAGCCTCTAAAAAGTTGACAACCCAAAAGCGCTTTTCCCCCTCTCTCCCGCTCTCACCGAGGCCCTTCTCGCCTTTCAGCCTGTCGCCAAAGAAAGCTGGATTTGTTTTCCTGCATCACCGATAGCAGAGCCCGTTATGGCATTTCATCCCCAATTAAATAAACAGTCTTTTAGAGTCGTCTAAATAGGCGAGCCTGCGGGGGACGCCGGTGGCTCTACACTTTCCTTTGTCCTGCAGGAAAACGAGCCTCTGAAGAGAATTCATTGTGGCTCTGTTGTTTTTAAATGGCACAAAAGGAAACGTAAACCTGGCTCGCTCCTCTCGGCTAAAGTGGCTCCTCGGCTGGAACAAACACCTCATTCAGGGGTCAAATTTAATCCAGCCCGCCTCGAGCTTTTGTATTCAGATTAGAGACTAAGGAGGATTTGCAGCAGCTCCAAGCCTCTTGTTAAAAGGCTGTGTTCCCCACTTAACTTGCAATTTACCTGTCACTTAAACCCTGAGTGGAGATGGAGCTCACCTCTTCAGCAGAGCTCCGAGTCTTTCTCTCGGCCTCTCCATAATGAGAGCTTTTTCTCGAATGCGCACTGTACCGACAGAAGCAAAGACGCAGATTAGAAGAATCTGAACCACCGACTGTTTGGATAAGAGCGCACGTAGCTCTGAATGAAGCGGAGAAATAAAACGAGCAGTTTACCAGTTTTTACACTGCTGTAAATCATGCGGTAACAATGCACCTTCAGTGTTGCATTTTAATAGTGATATAGTGATGAAGACTAAATTATTAGCCCTCCTTTAATCCTTTTTTTGGTAATATTTTCCAATTCATAGAAAGAATTCTTCAACATGTTTATAAACATAATAGTTTTAATAACTAATTTCTAATAACTATTGTCCTTGTCATTCATTTTCCTTCGCCTTAGTCCCTTATTTATCAGGGGTCGCCACAGCGGAATGAACTGTCAACTATTCCAGCATATGTTTTACGTAGCAGATGCCCTTCCAGCCACAACCCAGTACTAGGAAACACCCACACACACTCATATTCACACACACACTCATACACTACGGCCAATTTCATTTACTTAATTCACCTATAGCGCATGCTGGACTGTGGGGGAAACTGGAGAAAACGTGCAAACTCCACACAGAAATGCCAACTGGCCCAGAACCAGCAACCTTCTTGCAGTGAGGTGATCGTGCAAACCACTGAGCCATCGTGGCGCCAATGTCTTTGATTGTCTTTGAAAAAAAAAATGCTAAGTTTCACACAATCGTCCCAACACAAATCAATTAAGTTAACTTAATTGTGTTAGGGGCAACGCAGTGGCGCAGTAGGTAGTGCTGTCGCCTCACAGCAAGAAGGTCGCTGGTTCGAGCCTCGGCTTGGTCAGTTGGCGTTTCTGTGTGGAGTTTGCATGTTCTCCCTGCATTCGCGTGGGTTTCCTCCGGGTGCTTTGGTTTTTCCCCACAGTCCAAAGACATGTGGTACAGGTGAATTGGGTAGGCTAAATTGTCTGTAGTGTATGAGTGTAAATGAGTGTGTATGGATGTTTTCCAGAGATGGGTTGTGGCTGAAAGGGCATCCTCTGCGTAAAGCAAATGCTGGATAAGTTGGTGGTTCATTCCGCTGTGGCGACCCCAGATTAATGAAGGGACTAAGCCGACAAGAAAATGAATGAATGAATGAATTTATAATTGTGTTTACGAAGTTAAGTGGATTGGACGTAAAGCAATCATGTTGTCCAAAAAACAAACAAACTCAAGAACTGTGTTGATTCAGCTCATTTTAATAAGTAGTTTGAGGAGGTAGCAAAAATATTTATTAGAGTATACTATTCATCTTAATGCTCAGTTTAAAGGCTTAACTTGGCTAGGTTAATTAGGCAAGTCATTGGACCACAGTGGTTTGTTCTGTAGACAATTAAAAAAAACCCGACCTTAGCATTTTTTACTTTTTTCAAACTAAAAGTTTTTTCTTTAAACATTTAGTAGTATAAAAAAGGATCAAAATATTGTTATGAATTAAAATGGATATAATTACAAAGATCAAGTGTTCCTGCACTGTAGAAAAAAATCCTGGTTGCCTTAATTTTTAAGCTGAATCATTCATTCATTACTTTTCTTTTTGGCTTAGTCCCTTTATTAATCCAGGGTCGCCACAGCGAAATAAACCACCAACTTATCCAGCATATGCTTTACATAGCGGATGCCCTTCAAGCTGCAACCCATCACTGGAAAACATCCACACACATTCACACTCACACACTATGGACAATTTAGCCTACCCAATTCACCCATACCGCATGTCTTTGTTTTTGTGGGGGAAACCGGAGCACCTGTAGGAAACCCACGCGAACACAGGGAAAACATGCAAACTCCACACAGAAACGCCAACTGATCCAGCTCAAACTAGCGACCTTCTTGCTGTGAGGCGATTGTGCTACCCACTGCGCCACCATGCTGCCCCTAACCTGAATCAAGTTAACCTAATGAGTCCATTGAACTTATATTATGTTAAACTGACTTAAAGCAGCTTGCGTAACTTATAAAATTGAGTTAGAACATGATTACCTTAGTTTAATAAGTCGCAGTGAACTAAAAACATATGCTGTCATGACTAATTGATCATATAATTTTTTACAGTGTGTGATGCAAAGCTAAATTCAACATCTTTATTTTTACCGATCCTTCAATAATCATTCAACTTTTCTGATTTGATTTTACATACATTTATCATTTATTATCAATTGTGCTGCATTTTTGTGTATAATAATATGAAAATATATTATTAAATGGTATTTGATGGATTCAGAAAGTTCATTTATTGGGAATAAAAGACTTTGTGTTACAATATAAATGTTGTTTCTGTAATTTTGATCTATATAATGCGTTCTTGCTCAATAAAATTATTCACTTAAAATTAATTTCCCCTGTCAATCAACAATTCTAAACACAATATTATTAAAACAATCTTCAGATTTGCTTTGAATATACTATTACCATGGCACATACAGCCATATTTAGTTTCATGATGCCCAGCCGTAGCCTGTTTTTCTGCTTTACCGTCACCTTATCCTTCTCTCACTTTTTTTTTTTCATTACACAGGCTAATTTTGAGAGATGTGTAAAAAATTTAGCATTCATTCATTTTCCTTCGGCTTAGTCCTTTTATTCATTAGGGATCGCCACAGTGGAATGAACCACCAACTTATCCAGCATATGTTTTGATATGGAAACACCCATAAACTCATTTAAATACATGCACTACAGCCAATTTAGTTTATTCAATTTCCCTATAGAGCATGTGTTTGGACTGTGGGGGAAACCGGAGCACCCGGAGGAAACCCACGACAACATGGGGAGAACATGCGAACTCCACACTGAAATGTCAACTGGCCCTGCTGGGACTGCTAACCACTGAGTCAATGTGTTGCCCCTAATTTAGCGTTATATTACCTCAAATTAGTCAAGCAGCTCATCCGAAGAAAAAAAATCTAACCGAAAAGGAATGAAGTATGCATATGAATGTCGTAATGGTCTGTTTCATGCTTCAATCATCATACTCAACTTTAAACAGAACGCTGTTAATAAAAAAACATTTGGGTTTTTTTAATGGGAAGAAGAATGCGTTAAATTCAGCCTGTCATGATGGCGACGATTTTCCATCTGAGCTCAATCAGTTTATAAATATGGATTATTACCGCGATGTGTTTTCTGCAAATGGAAAAGCAGAGAGAGAGATTGTGTTTGTATATATGTTTGCGGACACTCCCTCTGCTCCCTCGACTCTTGAGCGTTTTTTTTTTTCTCCATGAAATGATTTTTGTCAATTCAGAAAGCCCTGAGGCCACAGCGGCCCGGCTCTCTTTCAGGACCGGATAATTGACTCCTTTTCCTTGATAATTCATAGCTTGCATATGCCAGATATACATCAACATAAGAGCCCGCGGCCGCTCTTGCATCACCCCTGAGACCCTCGAGGAGATCCAAATTTCTGCTTTCAGGAATGAATTACGTCTACAAAACATCTCGTGTCAAATTTGCTTGTTAAACAGGGAGGAAATGAATCCACCAATTGGCTGAGGGAGTATGATGTCTCTGTTTTCTGAATGCATTCATCAAAATCTGGCAGCTGTAGTCTTCAATATTGGCCTCTTCATGAACGAGATTATCATTATTGTGAGGAGAAAAGACGTCATTTGTTATTTCGATAGGCATGTCAGATGTTCTAGTTCTCTTAATGGATTAATTTGTGCGCTTATTAAAAAACCGTCTGACAGAATAAGGTGGATTTTCATCGTCCTTTGCTTCGTTTGAAAAAAGAAAAGGCGTTTTGTAGATGGAGATTTGTTTTGCTGTTTTATTCGAGTTTTCTGCAGTCTAATAGAAAATGTGATTCTTTTAGATGAAATTTCATATGATAGACAGTGTGGAGGTAAACAGTGACAAAGTAACTGTAGTTACTGTAATTAAAAAACCTGCTAAAAAGTAAAGTAAGGGATTACTTTTGATCAGGATCAGAATCAGAATCAGAAAGAGCTTTATTGCCAGGTATGTTCACACATACGAGGAATTTGTTTTCGTGACAGAGCTTCTACAGTGCAACAGCATTACAGAGACAAGACAAAAAACAGATAATAAAAATATTTTAAAAAATAGAAGTAGTGAGTGTAAATATACAGATTGACAAGTGTATGTACGTGTTTATTACTATATACAACGTTATATGTGCAGTTGTTATGTGCAAATTGGCATGTAAAGTGTGTTGTTAAATAAGTGTATATGTGTATAAAAGTGTATAGCAAGTAGTGATGTTGTTTCCACAATTATTATCATCAAGTGTTCATGAGATGGATTGCCTGAGGGAAGAAACTGTAATTTTGATGTAATTACAGTTACTTGTACTTGATTAAATGCTGTCAATAAATTCAACAGTTCCCTATAAACCAATTCAGAGAAGCAGAATTGTAGTTTTTTCTAATTTATACACTTATATTTTGAAGAATACTTTACAAGTGAAGTTTATTTATAAACTGATTTCGAGAGGATCACGTGCTTATGATTGCTTTTGGCTGGTCCCTCATTATCCAATTTTTGATTCACCAATCAGGTCCTAAGCCACTCTATATACTCTATTTTCCATATCACAGCCATCTTCGTTTTGAAGAATCCCCCCTTCCACTTCTACTCCTCCTCCTTTCCTAGATGGGTGGCACGGTGGCCCAGTTAGCACTGTTGCCTTACTGCAAGAACGTCACTGGTTCTAGTCCTTACCAAGCCAGCTGACGTTTCGTTGCGGAGTTTACACGTTCTCCTCATGGGTTTTCCCTGGGCTCCTCCTACCTCCCAAAAACATACAACTTAAGTTAATTGACTAATCCAAATCAGCACCATAGACATGCTCCTAGTAAGTAGTTATCTCTTAAAAGCAATCACTATCTGTTCATTAGCTACTACAGCAGGGGAGATCTCCAGATCTAGCTGAGCTCAAACTCCCCTCTCGCCTTGCAAACGGGAGGGAGCCCTGGGCTCAATCTGATCTGATGAGCTCAGGGGTCTCTCCTGAGACAGCATGCCCAACAAGCTTTATTATCAATCATCAGCTAAGTGTGAACTCTTGAATAGAATACTTTGCAGAATGCTTTATTTTAATATATTTCTACATCTAGACAGTTGGACATGCTTAAGAACAATGAATTTATTTGAGTAATTATTTAATGGAAATATAATGTGCTGTGTGTGTTGTGTGTGTGCAAATTTGTTTTCAAAGAATATTGTGCAGTAATCGCACATGCTAGACACTTCCAGTGATGTAAGAAATTAGGAAATATGGTGTTAAATACATTTGTGTTAGTTTATCTTTAATACAACTAAAATGTCCTGTTTGAATTTTAATTTAAAGTATAGAATTTCTATTAAGGCGACGCAGTGGCGCAGTAGGTAGTGCTGTCGCCTCACAGCAAGAAGGTCGTTGGTTCAAGCCTTGGCTGAGTCAGTTGGCGTTTCTGTGTGGAGTTTGCATGTTCTCCCTGCGTTCTCGTGGGTTTCCTCCGGGTGCTCCGGTTTCCCCCACAGTCCAAAGACATGCGGTACAGGTGAATTGGGTAGGCTAAATTGTCCATAGTGAGTGTGTATGGGTGTTTCCCAGAGATGGGTTGCGGCTGGAAGGGCATCTGCTGCGTAAAAATATGCTGGATAAGTTGGCGGTTCATTCCGCTGTGGCGACCCCGGATTAATAAAGGGACTAAGCCGTAAAGATAATGAATGAATGAATGAATGAATGAATTTCTATTAAAAATGTTTTTGCATTGAGAATTGGGGCCGTGCGGTGGCGCAGTGGGTAGCACTGTCACATCACAGCAAGAAGGTCGCTGGTTCGAGCCTGGGCTGAGTCAGTTGGCATTTCTGTGTGGAGTTTGCATGTTCTCCCTGTGTTTGCGAGTGCTCCGGTTGCCCCCACAGTCCAAACACATGCGCTGTAGGTGAATTGATGAACTAAATTGGCCATAGTGTATGAGTGTGTGTTTGAATGAGTGTGTATGGGTGTTTCCCACTACTACATTGTGGCCGGAAGGGCATCCGCGGCGCAAAAACATATGCTAGATAAGTTGTCGGTTCATTCCACTGTGGCGACCCCTGATTAGTAAATGGACTAGCTGAAAAGAAAATGAATGAATGAATTGAGAATTGGATATGAATATAGATTTTAAGAAGAATTAAGTCACGTAATTAATTACTTATTGAGTAACAAATTTAATGATGTAGTTAGTAATTAATAAACTAAACCAGCAGCACTTATGATAAACAAATAAAAATAAGCTTATATAGTTTTTTGTTTGATAAAGTACAGGTTTCATTCATGAGAAAGTATAGATATAGAGGCTTTATAGATGCTTTTGTCTCAGACTTCACAAGTTCATGAGGCGTATATGAACTATTATTGTATAATAATAATTAATAATGCAATAATTATTATTGAATTATTTTGTTTTCCAGTGTTTGTGAAGAGTTGGTCTTTGGAGAGATGTTTCTACATCAGATATGCCAGGTAAAGGGTGCTAAGAATCAGACATTTGTGAGTTTGGAGGAAAGATACATCAGTTTTTATGGCCTTGTCTTTCTACAAACCTGGTCTATTTCAGCCAAAGGCGAGGTATGCTTGATATAGGGCGCCCTCTAAAGGCTGGATATAGAAAATTACACATCTGAATAAAAGGTTTTGCTGCCCTCTGCAGGATTTTTAACGTATGGATGACTCTAGAATAGCAGGTACATTTTGCACACCCAAGATATATTATTATTCAAAAACAAAAACTTTTATTACTTGTATTATCGCTCCAAAATAATGTTTGTATATATATTTTGGGACTTTTTGTCTTAAAAATAGTAAATTAGTATGTCTCCATTCAGTAATCATAACAATTAAGGCAACGTTCTGGTCGTAACAATCTTTAAAAGTGCTGAATCAAAAACCTTGTAATGTCACTTCCTCTGGCGGGAAACTCTGGAAGGCAATGAAGTGCGTTATTTATATTTCTCTCATTACTTTACAAATAGTTCCCAGGTAATTGGGTAACAGCACTGTGTAATATAATTGTTCCTTCTGCAGCTATGACAGTAAAGTTCCTTATGCCAGAGTATAATTCCAAGACACATAAAAAATTATAATATATATATATATATATATATATATATATATATATATATATATATATATATATATATATATATATATATATATATATATATATATATATATATATATATATATTATGAGCAAGGGGCGTCACAGTGGTGCAGTGGGTAGCACGATCGCCTCACAGTACGAAGGTCGCCGATTCGAGCCCCGGCTCAGTTGGCATTTCTGTGTGGAGTTTGCATGTTCTCCCTGTGTTGGCGTGGGTTTCCTCTGGGTACTCCAATTTCCCCAACAAGTCCAAAGACATGCGCTATAGGTGAATTGGGTTATTGTCCGTAGTGTATGTGTGTGAATGAGTGAGTGTGTATGGGTGTTTCCCAGTGATGGGTTGCAGCTGGAAGGGCATCCACTGTGTAAAACATATGCTGGATAAGTTGGCGGTTTATTCTGCTGTGGCGACTCCTGATTAATAAAGGGACTAAGCCGAAAAGAAAATGAATGAATGAATTTTGGTTTTGTTTTCAGTATACGGTGCTTCTCTTTTGAAGCCGGACAACAAAATATTGTGCGCTACATATTTTCCTCAGCTCTTTATTAGATAAAAATGTACAGGTTTTCTACAGCATGGGTGTGTTGATCTACACATGTATGCAGCTCTGTGTGAAGTCCACGGCCACAATTCTTGAAGAACATTTCTGTGAAAAAAATGCCATCCTGATTCCTGCCAGCTCTGTTCACAGTAAGACCTGTTGTCATAAATAACATTAAAAGAGAACTGATGTTTCTGCTCAGATTTATGTTTTATTGTTTTATTCCTGCTCGACATGCTTTGAACAGCACATGTTTCAGTTTCAGATCAGTGGTGGACGGTGAGGCGTTTCCGCACAGCATGCTGACATACATGAAATGGAGCTGTATATAATATCCAGCCGTTCAGGAAGGATATTAACAGTGCATACTGGAGATTTATCTTCAATCCTTCAAGTACTTTTTTAAGACATTTGATACATGTAGGAGGCGGCACGGGAGGTCAGTGGTAAGCACTGTTGCTTCACAGCAAGAAGGTCGCTGGTTTGAGTCCACGTTGGGTCAGTTGTCATTATGAATGGATGGGTGATTAATTCACCCATCCATTCATCCATCCATGTATCCATCCATCCAATCACGCTTCCATACATCCATCCATCCATCCATGCATCAATCCATTCATCATTCTATTCATTCATGCATCCATCCATCCCTCCATCCATCCACCCATGCATCCATCCATCCATTCATGCATCCATCCATCCATCCATTCATGCATCCATCCATCCATCCATCCATTCATGCATCCATCCATCCTCCATCTATCCATCCCTCCATCCATCCATAAATACATCCATGCATCCATCCAATCATGCTTCCATCCATCCATCCATCCATCCATTCATCCAATCATCCTTCCATCTATCTATCTATCTATCCATCCATCCATCCATTTATCCATCCATCCATCCATCCATCCATCCATCCATGCATCAATCCATTCATCATTCTATTCATTCATGCATCTATCTATCCCTCCACCCACGCATCCATCCATCCATTCATTCATGCATCCATCCATCCATCCATCCATCCATCTATAAATACATCCATACATTCATCCATCCATTCATGCATCCATCATTCCATCCATTCATTCATGCATCCATCCATCCATCCATCCATCCCTCCCTCTATCCATAAATGCATCCATGCATTCATCCATCCATTCATACATCCATCCTTCCATCCATTCATGCATCCATCCTTCCATCCGTCCATCCATCCATCCATCCCTCCATTCATCCATCCATCCATCTATCCATAAATGCATCCATACATTCATCCATCCATTCATGCATCCATCCATCCATCCATTCATTCATTCATTCATTCATGGATTAATTTAATCAACAATTCACCCATTTCACCAATCCATTCATTTATCCAACTATTCATTCATTAATTCATCCATTCATTCATTAATTTATGCATGCATTCATTCGATTTAATGTGTGATATCAGAAAAAGCTTATAGACTTTTGTACACTTAAATCCAACAATAGATCTCATAGCTATTTGGAAAAATGTTAGATATTGCATTAATGCTTTAGTGCTTTCAAAGGGATTTTTAAAAGTTATAAAATAATAACTTTTGGTATAATAAAAATGTAAATAATGCTCATTAGTTAATACAAACTAATACAATTGTTATTCATTACAATATATTATTCTTAAATGGAAATTATTATTATGAACTGCTATTGCTTAGAGCAAATGTCTGCATTCTTTGTTAGATTTATGCACAGACATGCTTGAAGATGTACTGTAAATGGGTGTGTTCATGGGAGGAGCTGCTAGTGATTCTTCTGGATGCTTTACATGAGTGAAGCTGATACTTATTACTTTTCTTCTCAGCAATTCTTTTTTCACAGTCGTCTGTATGTCGTATTTTTGTTGCATGCAGATCTTACACACAGAAGAGGTCGTGAAGTCTGCCATGAACTTCTGATCTTTTTCATTCAGCTTCTTGAATTCTGGTTGGACTCGAGCCTGTGCTGTACTGAAATCAGAGCCGGTTTACACAGTAAGTGCACATTTTGCTTGACTTTAGCTGTTTAGGATTTTGTCATGTTACTATAAAACTTGGTGGAAATTCAATTATGATCATCACGAGATTCTTTTCTATGTAATTTGGATATATGATGTTATGTCGAGTTTAATAAGTATGGAGTTGAGTATAATTTATGCTGGAGTATTGTACTGGAGTAATGTAGTTTTTTTGGTGGAAAAAAATGTAATGCATTTGAAGAAACTAGCCCAACACTTTATTTTTTTATTATAACTTGTTTTTATTTTGTATATTATACAATTTTAACAATGCAGAAAAGAATATAAAAAGTACAATATGCTAAAAAAGTATATATAAAAGTATATAAAGTATATATATTAAAAAATTATGTGTATATATATATATATATATATTAACAAAAAATGTAAGGAGAGATATTGGTCACATTTAAACTGTATATTGTACCTAGCTATAATGGTTACAATATACATTTATACCATATATATATGTAAATATATGTATGTGTATATATATGTATGTATATATATACATATATATATATGTATATGTATATGTATATATGTGTGTATGTGTGTGCAGTGAATATATGCAAAACAAACAAAATAAAAAAAGGGAAATAGAAATACACATATACAAAACAACAAAGCCAAAGGAATAAGGTTACCATTTTTCTGTAACAATTGCAAGTTATTTAGCTGGGGATGTCTTTATTTTCCTTATATATCAACCACTTTTCCCAGACTGGTGACATTGTATTTTAATGCGTTCTTAGAAATATATATACATGTGTACTTACTCTAATAATTACAATTAATTATGCATAATTGCATGCAGGTTTGGCACGGTGGCTCAGTGGTTAGCACTGTCAGCTCACAGCAAGAAGGTCTGTTAGATAAGTGATTACAAGCCGTCAGAGCGATTGCAACTTACAACACACAATTAAATACATAATTTGCAAACTACAAAAAATTAGGCAATAATTTAAATTACTCTTACATGCACTGAAAAAAGTGTTGCATGCAAAACTGTTGCAAACTATTTATTTGTGTTGAATTTAAACAAACAAATTAAATTGAATAGTGTTCAACTTAATTTGTTTGTTTAAATTCAGCCCAAATAAATTGTTTACAACCACTTAACGTAAAAAAAATTGAGTAAATCCAAGGAATTATCTTTGAATAATTTTTTCAGTGTGTTATGATCTGGAGGAAGAACAAACTGGTCCATATGAACTGCAACAGTTACTGACAAAGTCCCTGTCAAAGTCTGACAAAGTCCCATACATAACAGTCTCTGCTGCTCCTTCCTTTATTAGCAAACAACTGGCGAATTCTGCGTTGCAGCGAAGGTTATTGTATCAAAAATCCAAAAAGTGACAAGAACAAATACAGCACACGGTTGGCTATACTGTGGTGTTGTGAAAATGAACTTTGACTCTTTATTCCCTGCAGCCGAATCTCCATCTGTCAGTGATAGTCATCTTCGCGTCACGATCAGTCTCTCTCCCGCTCCGCTAGTGTCTGAAGGGAAAGGGGCGTTCACATTTTACCCGACCTGGCACTACAGATTTGCTGATGTACGGTTTCGACGTCGACACATTCAGGCAAAAGATCCGAACCCAACACGATTCATGTATTCGATTCTGAGTCGACTCTTTCGTTAAAGAATCAATAGTTTTAAACACTGCGCACTTTCAGATTTAAACCTCAGCTGGATGTTTTCAGTCAGTGCTGTGTTACACACTGCATGAAATGTAATTTTCAAAAACCCATAATAGGGGCTCTTTAATATAAAGTGTGCCCCCCCCCCAAAAAAAGTTTGATCCATGCTTAATATTGAAAATGCATCTGTTTGTCTCTTTCCTGCTGTAGTGATGATGAGGCTGTGGATACATTGGCTGGTTTTGCTCTGGGCAGCGCAGCTTGTTTTGGCTCAGCTGGAGGATTTTGATGATGAAGATGAAGATCCTGAAGATTTTGTAGAAGACAATAGAAATGGAAGACGTAAAAGTAAACCAATCACCTCAAATATCATCCCCAAAAACAATGGTAAATATTACATCCTCTTCAGGGGCCGGTTGCACCAGCAGTGCGTAAGTTAAAACGTAGCCTAGTTGTGACTTAAAGGACACTGAGTTACAACTTAGACACTACTAAATTTTTTTGTGTTGCACCACTGAAATTAGTTCAAACTTAACGCTATGCTCCAACTAATTATTTAGTTATCCCCCCCCCATGTAGAAATAGATGACAGCGAGATTAGCTTACATCGAGGAGCTTGCGATAACATTGAAGAATGATCTCCCACTACTCACAACCTTATTTTCCTCCCAAATCGGTTTGTTCAATTCAATTCAATTCAATTCAATTTGTATAGCGCTTATACAATGTAGATTGTCTCAAAGCAGCTTCACATAAAAGGTCATAGTAAATAGTAAATAGGAACAGTGTAATTCAGTTTGTAGTGTTTAAGTTCAGTTCAGTTTAGCTTAGTTCAGTGTGGTTTAATAATCACTACTGAGAGTCCAAATATTGAAGGGCAAATCCAACGATGCGCAGCTCTACAGATCCCGAACCATGCAAGCCAGTGGCGACAGCGGAGAGGGAAAAAAAACTTCACTAATGGCGAAAGTGAAGAAAAAAAACCTTGAGAGAAACCAGGCTCAGTTGGGCACGATTATTTTAATTTCTCCGCTGGCCAAACGTCTTGTGCAGAGCTGCAGTCTCAGTGGCGGAGGCTGGAAGCTGGAAGCGAAGACTCGTCTGTCTCTGGAGCGTCACAGGAATCAGTCTCATGTTCTCCACTCCTCCATGACCATCACAGTAGCTGCTCAGGATACGGCCTGGTCCAGGATATGGAAACCTTGGGATCTTCTCGTCGTTGGTCTTGGATCGAATCAGTGACTCTGCATAGTCTGAGGGCCTCGGGAAGAGTATCCCCAGGTGGAAATGGAGAATAAAGAGAATAATTAGCGTAGCTGCTGTTCATAGTGTATATAAACAAGATGCAGAACCTGTGTGGAAGACCGCTAAGTGGTGCACTGAGTGTATGCTTTACTGAACAGATAGGTCTTTAATCTAGTTTTGAATTGGGAGAGTGTGTCTGAGCCTCGGACGTTATCAGGAAGACTATTCCAGAGTTTAGGAGCTATAAATGAGAAGGCTCGACCTCCTTTACTCGACTTTGCTATTAAGCACTACCAGAAGCCCTAAGTTTTGAGATCTTAAAGAGTGAGTTGGATATAAAAGAAATTCAAGTTTAATGTTTTGATAACTTCATGTGCTTCGCGTGCATTCATGGCTGGTGATGCTGGTATGTGCGTCTGTTATTAGTCAATGACTGTAATGTAATGTACTATAGAAATTTAATTTGTCATTTCATTTTCATAGGACAGTTATATACAGATGCACTAGTTGCAGAATTTGAAGCAGTTTAATAATTTAAATGCTTCTTATAGGATCTTACGTCATTCAATGCGACTACGCATGACTTTACGGAGAGCTTACGACCTACTAACTACCTAAGAACATGTGGTGCTGACCTGAAGTAACATGTGAACTGAATTAAGAACAAATTTAGTTACAAACTAGCTAGTAGTTACTAAGCCCCTAGTGTGGACTTTACGTTCCAGCTTAAGAGAGAACTTACAAACAGCTGGTGCAACTTAGCTCAAGTGTCTTGTTCATTTTATTTTAAAAACACTAGTACTATTTGATCCAGGTGGGTGGTGTGAGATAATCCGATTATATTCTTGGATCCGTCAGTGTGTGGTCGTCAGATTTCAGATGTAAATGTTGATTGAAGAATTTTTGGTTTCCAACTAATGAAACTGACTTAAATATTTCTCAAAGCGAGAAAAAAGTTCCTGCATGCAGTCTGCTGCGCTCTCCAGGGCTTCTGAGTTTGATCCCTGCTTGCTGTCCTGGGGCGAATTTCCTCTTTGACATGTTTCTTCTTTTTCCTCATAAATGTGATTTACTGGAGACAGGGGCCATTTCAGCTGGTTCACATTTACTTTTAACTTTGCATTTGGTTTTGACAGCCACTTTGAGGTATTTGCCTGATAATATTTGTATAATTAACCAAACAGTTGTCAAATTATCTAAATGGGCTCACTCGGAAAACGTAGCCCTATGTACGTTTCTGGAGATCCTGAATTATGTAGCCAGAGGTACGTATGGCTGCATTTAGTTTTTAAAATGAACGCTACGGGGCCGTATGACGCCGTTCCTTTTCGCGCTTTCCAGCTGACCGCTTACCTCCGTATGGACGGCTTTCCTGCTGTTACCAGTTTGTCAAGTGGCTCGCCATGTACATCGATGGACTTGAGACGCAGAGAGGAGTTGACCATGATGACGGAGTTCAAGTCGGGTGAGGAACGGTTCCAGAAAGCAGACAAAAACAGAATCAGAAAAAATAAACAGAAACAGAAAAAAAACAGAAAAAATAAAATAAACAAGTAAATAACAGGGTGAGAATGTGGTAAAATCTGAAAACACGGTTAAAAATCAGACAAGGGTTTTTCTTTTTCTGGATTGCTTTTTAAAACTGTCGGTTGGGTTTAGGGAAGTGGGACGGTGTGTGTGTCAGTCGATCGGTCAGTCAGTCAGTCAGTCAGTCAGTCAGTCAGTCAGTCAGTCAAACAGTCAGTCAGCAGCGGCCTCTGGTGGATTTACGTGAGAACAGCAGGAGCAAATGACACTCGCGAGAGAAATTGGAGATCTCAAAACGCGTACACAGTGGCCTCTGGTGCAAAAAGCAAAAACTGCAAAAAAATAACCTCCTGGAACGTATTTTGCGGTCTCCAGAAATGTACATAGAGGTCTGTTTTCAGAATGAGCCTGGGTTGCAAATTATTCATGGCAAATAGAAATCAGTGGCTGAACATTTTTTAAATGCAGTTTTTTTGTAACTTTGTTATTACAAATCTTACATAGAGAAAACTAAACGCACAAAAAAGCTGCTTTTTATTTTATTTTGTTGGTTTGCAATTGTAGTTTTTGTTCATATTTTGAGTTGAGTTTTTTGTATGTTTTGTTTTATTTTTTATTTTAAAGGTGTAGGCATTTGCTTTTTTCACATTTTAGTTATTTTATATTGTTATTTTATATTTTTTATGTTCATAGTTATTATTAAGTTGTTGTTTCGATATATTTGTCATTTTAATTTTTTTCACAAAATTTTATTTAATTTTAACTTAACTGTCACTTATGTGTCACTTGATTAAATTAGACTAAATATCACAAACATATACAGAATAAAAGTTCTACCTGTGACGGGGGTTATGTAATTTTAATACTTATGGAAAGTTAATGTTAAGTTAATGTTAATCTCCTTGTTATGCTGTTAATTGTTCAGATGATTGATTTGATCACAAGACGTGCAATTTTGAAAGTGATATTGAAGGCCAGTCTGAAATTAGATGTTGTCAAAAAAGCCATAAATGCTGGAATAGATGGATGGATGGATTGCTCTGCACGGATGGATGGATTACTAGATAAATAGATGGAGGGATGGATGGAGGGATGGATAAATGGATGGATGTATTACTAGATAGATGGATGGATGGATGGATGGATGGATGGATGGATGGATGGATTACTAGATAGAAAAATGGATGGATAGATTACTAGATAGATGGATGAACGAATGGATGGATTTATTATTATGGGGATGGATGGATGGATGGATGGATGGATGGATATTAGATGGATGAATTACTAGGTAGATGGATGAAGGGATGATAGATAGATAGATAGATAGATAGATAGATAGATAGATAGATAGATAGATAGATAGATAGATAGATAGATAGATAGATAGATAGATAGATAGATAGATAGATAGATAGATAGATAGACAGGTAGATAGATAGACATACAGATAGATAGATAGATAGATAGATAGATAGATAGATAGATAGATAGATAGATAGATAGATAGATAGATGGATGGATGGATGGATGGATGGATGGATGGATGGATGGATGGATGGATGGATGGATGGATGGATGGATGGATGGATGGATGGATGGATGGATGGATGGATGGATAGATAGATAGATGAATGGATGGACTGCTAGATTGATGAATGGATGGATTACTGGATGGATTACTAGATAGAAAATGGATGGATAGATTACTAGATAGATGGATGGATGGATGAATGGATGGATGGATGTATTATTATGTAGATGGATGGATGGATACTAGATGGATGAATTTCTAGGTAGATGAATGGAGGGATGATTGAAAGATAGACAGATGGATGGATGGACGGACGGACAGACAGACAGGTAGATGGATGGATGGATGGATGGATGGATGGATTACTAGATGGATGGATGGATACATTACTGGATGGATGGATGGATGGATGGATGGATGGATGGATTACTAGATAGACAGGCAGACAGACAGACAGACAGACAGATAGATAGATAGATAGATAGATAGATAGATAGATAGATAGATAGACAGACAGACAGACAGACAGACAGACAGACAGACAGACAGACAGACAGACAGACAGACAGACAGACAGACAGACAGACAGACAGACAGACAGACAGACAGACAGACAGACAGATAGATAGATAGATAGATAGATAGATAGATAGATAGATAGATAGATAGATAGATAGATGGATGAACTAATACACCTTTAAATAAGTGTTACCAAACCACTACATTTTTAAAATAAATATTTTATTATTCTTTTTTCCTCCATGCTTGCAGATGAGGACTGTAATTTGGAACTGGCATTTTTGGTGGACAGCTCTGAAAGTGCCAAAGACAACCATGGCCAGGAGAAGAGCTTCATTACTAACCTTGTCAACCGAATCCCGAACATCCGTCTCCAAACGGGCCAGGGCTTGAACTTCAGAACGGCTCTCCTTCAATACAGCAGTCATGTGATCACCGAACAGTCCTTTAAAGACTGGAGGGGTGTGTCCAGCTTCCAGAGCCGCGTCGCCCCCATTCCCTACATAGGGCACGGCACCTACACCACCTACGCCATTACCAACCTCACCCGCATCTACCTGGAGGAGTCCGGCCCGGGAACGGTCAAGGTGGCCATCCTGATGTACGGCGGTGCCTCGCATCCCAAGAATCCTGATATTTTCTCTGCTCTAGCTGATGCGAAGAACCAAGGGATTAAATTCTTCACAGTAGGTTTCACATCCGCGGCCAACATGGAGCAGCTGCGGCTTCTGGCCAGTCCTCCAGCCGGCCGATACGTGCACAACCTACAGGACGAGGGCGTCGTGGACAAGATCATCAAAGAGATTGTGAGTAGTGTTTTCAGGAGAATAAATGGAGGGTGAATTTCAATGTTGTCCTGCTAGGTCCCAGTAGTGTCAGTGTTGGCTAAGCTACACTGTAAAAAATGTAGGGTTTCATTTAAGTTGATTGAAGATAAAACAATTACCCTAAAAAAGATTTTTGCTGCTTGCTGTTTAAACTACTAATTTAAAATGAGCTTAAACAACTCAATTGTGGACATTTTTTAGAGTATTTGAGAAAACTTAATTGTTTTAGTTCTGTCCATTTACATTTGTTAAGTTAACTTAATCGATTTTTGTTGGGACAACCTGAATGAATAGTGTGTAACCCTGCATTTCTTATAGTATAAGTTGTGCCAAAAAAATCTTAAGACTTGTGCTGTTTCATTTCATTTTAAATGAATAGTTTGAACAAGCAGCAAAATGTTTTTTAGAGTGTACTTTACTATTACATTGCTAATTAATTACTATTAATTGCATCATTACAGTTTTTTACAGATGCTAGGACACGTTTCTCAGTACTTAGGTCACTTTTGCAAAACTCTTCACACAATTCTCCTAACCGACTGTCAGCTTGGCAAAGCAGTTCATTTCACATTCAAAATGCACGACAACTACCAAAACACTTTATTCAGGTCTCAGATAAACTCATTCTTCCAGAACACTAGCAAAGGTTGACAGCCCACAAACACCAAATCACCATGCACGACAATCATGCACGACAATCACCAAAACACTGAGCTAAAAACACCAACAACATGTAGCATTACAGTGTTTTCTTGTGGAAAAAATGACACATGTCTGTTTACAATTGCAATATATACTGTTTATAACTGCAATATATGTTACTGGAATGAATCAGACATGCTGCAGAATTCCTTAATATTTTATGTCGTTTATTTATTTGTATTTTTTTGCACTGAGTAATTCCAAAATACAAGAATTTGCATCCACACCATCCACTGATACAGATACAACAGTAATGCTAATCTGGCTGGTTAAACTGCATTTTTAGATGTGAAATATGTTTCAATAATATATTGCTGTTATTGTTTTGAACATGAGTTGAACAGTTTTGAAAACAGTATGTAAGCATGTGCAAAATGTCCTGTACGTCTAAAGATTATTGGCAGTTGTTGTGTCTGAGTGAGAAAAGAATTGATGAAATGTGTGAGATGTAGTCATTGAATGCATTTTGTGCCAAAACAATGAGAATTGACCCTCAGTTTAGCCCACACAAGACTTCTGTTGTGCTCAATGTGTCAAGAGTTTTGTAAAAGTGACCTAAGTATTAAAAAATGTGTCCTAGCGTCTGTAAAAAACTGTAATATTTTAAATACAATATAAATACAATTTCCTAACATTCTTCAGAATATCTTCATTCATTCATTTTCTTTTCGGCTTACTCCCTTTATTAATCTGGGGTCGCCACAGCGGAATGAACCGCCAACTTATCCAGCACATGTTTTATGCAGCGGATGCCCTTCCAGCTGCAACCCATTTCTGGGAAACATCCATACACACTCATTCACATTCTTACACTATGGACAATTTAGCTTACCCAATTCCCCTATAGCGCATGTCTTTGGACTGTGGGAAACCGGAGCACCCGGAGGAAACCCACGCCAACACGGGGAGAACATGCAAACTCCACACAGAAACGCCAACTGACCCAGCCGAGGCTCAAACCAGCGACCTTCTTGACAGCACTACCTAATGCACCACTGCGTTGCCCTCAGATATTTTGTTTTGTGTTATAAATTCATCAAGGTTTACAACCACTTGAGTGTGAGGAAATGTTATTTTTTGGGTGAACTATTTCTAAGTCTAAGAACTAAGTCTGGCAGTTTCCAGGCCCTTGTCTTTTATAATTGATAAAATATTGGTGTCTGGGATCAAATATTGAACATCCGAGATACAACCATGATGTGATTGTGATGTTAGGATGCTATGAAAACATAGGAAAGTTCAAGCAAAAGAAAGTCAATAGAAACTCATTTCTCAGTTATGGTTGGTGGGTATCGAGACAAGGACTGAGTTAAGGAACAATCGTGGACTGTTTTAAGTGCGCTTGGATTGAATTTGAGCCCTCAGATTGACAGCTATTGATTTACCTTTCATTAAAGAATTAAAGTGCTCAACTGATGGATCAGCCAGAATCATAGGTTCCTGATTTGTTCTGTATGTGTTACTATGTAAGACCTTTGTTATTTCATTCATAAAGCTATTTTGTTTCTCATTTAATTGGGTGGATCAGCATTTGGCCTTTGTTTTGCCTTACCACTGCTTCTGATGAGATTTTTGAAGAAAAATCTAAAAAAAAAAAGTCTGTGAGCCATGAAAGAGCAACATTACAGCAATAAAAGATTTCCTAAGGATTGTCTAAACAGAGCAATCACAGGGTGAAGCTGTGAAAATAAGCCTTTAGTTCAAAGTTTGGCGAAGGATATATGTGTCTTGAGGGATCTTGGATTTTGAGGGGCATGTGCTACTGAGAACATTCACTCTTTCTGAAGCTCTGGAAAATGGCCTTTCTTATCTCTGAATCTCTCCTGAGGATATGGAAAAAGCTGATTTTGAATTCCTGTAAAAGGGCATAATGAGTAAATGTTCAAACTTAGCTTATCTCAAGGTGAAAACCCCTTAAGGTGATTTAGGAAGCTGTTTGCAGAATAGGGAATAGTAAGTTGACTCTCGTTCACTCTCAGAAATAAAGGTACACGAGCTGTCACTGGGGTGGTACCTTTTCAAAAGGTACAAATTTGTACCTTAAAGGTTCATATTAATACCTCAAGGGTACGTATTAGTACCTAAAAAGTACAAAAGTGTTCCTCTTAAAATTTTTAGGTACTAATATATACTTTTGAGGTACGAATATGGACCGTTTAAGTACAAATGTGTACCATTTGAAAAGGTACCACCCCAGTGACAGCGTGTGTACATTTATATCTGAGAGTGTACAGCCAGAAATAAAGACGCAAAAAAAAAAGTCTTTGGGGCAGGTACTTTTCAAAAGGTACCTAAGTCAATATTGGTGTCTTAGAGATATATATTAGTTCCTAAAGTATGCTTTTAGTACATTAAAATTATAAAAATGTACCCTTTGAAGATGTGCTGCTTTTATACCTTTATTTTTCAGAGTGAATAAACTCACTCACACGTATGGGTAATATAAGTTCAGTTCTGTCTAGTGTAATTTCTTGAATATGTGGAAGCATTTCTATTGAAATAATATCTGAAATAAAAAAATCACTTTTAATTTGATTTAGTTTATTTTTTAAATCAAATAAAAGCAATAAAAAATGTTAAATCTGTCTAACAAGTCAATTTCAAAATATAAGAAAATATAATTGTAAAAATATAATTATTAAATAAATATAATTAAATAATTGTAAACTTTCACCTATAAGAGAAAAAAAAGAATTCTGAGATAAAATGTAGCAATAACGTATTTTTTTAATGTAAATACAACATTTAAAATGTCTTGTTAATTACAGATTTTTGTGGCAGAAAAAAAGCTGAATTTTTTAAATCAGGATTTCTAGAAACAAATGACTGAATTGTGAAATGAAAACTAAAAAATGTGAGTTAATAATGTGTATAATTGTGTGTTACAAACTTCTAGCTGTCTGTGAAAAAGTCCAGTTGTGAGTATTTTTTAATTAGAAATTATGTTTCCAATAATTATCTTATAAAAGTGATTCAAATATGACTGCAAAATAGTCCACTTACACACTACGCTGAAATGACCAGCATAAATTTGTCTATAGATCAGCAAGACGTCTAAAAGAGATGTCTAATAGACATCTACAGCTTGGCTAAAACTAGGCTAAATTTGCTCTGTCAGTGAAAACCCTAAGAGACATCTCAAAACAGCCCTGATTTAGGAATATTTCTGGACATCTATTAGGATTTTCTCTGACAGCCCAATTTTAGCCTCGTTTTAGACAATATGACTATGTTTGGACATCTATTAGACATAAATAACACCAAATTGCATGTTGGCTGAGCGTCACGGTGGCGCAGTGGGTAGCACAATCACCTCACAAAAAGAAGGTTGCTGGTTCGAGCCTCGGCTGGATCAGTTGGCATTTCTGTGTGGAGTTTGCATGTTCTCTCCGTGTTCGTGTGGGTTTTTCTCCGGGTGCACCGGTTTCCCTCACAGTCCAAAGACATGCGCTGTAGGTGAATTGGGTAAGCTAAATTGGCCATAGTGTATGTGTGTGAATGCAAGAGTGTATGGGTGTTTCCCAGTGTTGGGTTGTAGATGGAAGGTCAACCGCTGAGTAAAACATATGCAGGATTAGTTGGCGGTTCATTCCGCTGTGGCAACCCCTGATTAATAAAGGGACTAAGCCGAAAAGAAAATGAATGAATGGATGAATGCTTGTTGGGTTAAGAAACATTTGATATCTGTCTGTGTGCATCAAGAGGGAGCGTCCACCCATCTTTTTCTCTACATTTATTAAAACTCCTCTGTCAGTTTTTTTTAGCATTAGTGGACAGGAATGCAGGATCTTGCAGTAGTTTAAACCTACAGAGTGTCTTTAATGTGGTAAGCTGACCTCCGAGTCTCACAGCATCTGCACATGCTGAGGAAACTTTTACGACTGAATGTGTTAGAGGTTCCCTTGTGCTTCTCTGATAATAGAAAACAGCAGATCAGAGGGAAGGCAAGCAAAACCTATGAGGTTAGGACTGCACAATATATTGAAAAAAAATGTGTTATCATGATAATAGCGTATTTATGGTCTGCTCTAGATTCACCTTTGGGCTGGTGTAGCCATTATATGGGAATAAAGGTCGTGAGGGCCTATCTGATAAGTCAAATTTGCATGCAGCACAGAAATGCTTGTCACATTAAATAATATACAGATATCTATTACTATGACCTTTTAAATGTCAAGAGATACATGGAATTTCTGTTAGACAGTTTATGGTCCCTTTTATATACTTAATGTTACGACAGCTCTCTGAGCGATTTAGTATGGTAATGACTATGTTGATGGCAATGTTGATGTATTTGGTCTTGGTGGAATAGATGCTTTGACTATTATGGCAGAGATAGTACAGAGACTTGCTACTGCAACTGCCAGTATATTCACAGACATGCAGTCTGAGATTACAACATTGCTGCTGCAAGCATAATATGTAACCCTGGTAGCAGATCTAATATCAGGAGGAGCTGGGGTGGAGGAGGGTCTCAGGAAAATGCGCTACACATGCTACACTAAATAAATTACAGGATTCCACACAATTGGTTCATGTTGCACCAACTCAAATTGATTAAGTTAACTTAAGTGGATTGAAGATAAAAACAATTACGCCTGCGCACACATAGAGCTTCATGAAAGAAATTACTGTATATACAGTTAAAGATAATTATAAGCCCCTGTGAAATTCAAGTACTTTTTCAAAAATCTCTCAAGTGATGTTTAACAGAGCAAGGACATTTTTCACAGTATTTCCTATTTTTCCTTTATTTTTCTTCTGAGAATGTCTTATTTCTTTTAGTGTGGCTGGAATAAATGCATTATATTGTCTACAGGGCAAACCACTGTTGTCCCAGGACGTGCCTATTAATATCATTTGTTTAGTTAACCCAATTAACCAAGTTAAACCTTTAAATTGCACTTTAAACTGAATACTAGTATCTCACAAAATAACTAGTAAAATGTTATGTATAATCATCATGACAAAGACAAAATAAATTAGTCATTATCAGTTATTAAGACTATTAGGTTTAAAAATGGGTGGAATTTGCATGTTCTCCCCGTGTTCGCATACACAGCAATATTCTCTGAGTAAAATAGTATAGATAGTGTAGATAGGTTTTGGTCCCTTTCTAAATTGAGTTGACGTTACTCAAGTTAATGAGGCAATGAAAGGATTAATTGGGTGATGATTGAGCACTGATGATGAGCACCTGCTGTTAATAAGCAGAAACATAGAGGAGAAACGCAAAACTCCAACTGACTTTAGTCACAGACTTAGATGAAATCAGCTGAAATGTAATACATTGAATCTCTCAAAATCTCAGCAGAGGATCATTAAGCAACTCTACAAACAACAGCTTTACTTTTTACCAAGCTGCTTACCCTTATTTAAAGAGGGACCAAACACTCTCTGAACTGAGTAAATTTTGCTCAAAGGATTTTGTGTGCAGTATAGGTAATTTCATTCATTCATTCATTTTCTTTTCGGCTTAGTCCCTTTATTAATCCGGGGTCGCCACAGCGGAATGAACTGCCAACTTATCCAGCATATGTTTTGCGGAGCGGATGCCCTTCCAGCTGCAACCCATCACTGGGAAACATCCATACACACTCATTCACACACATACACTACAGATAATTTAGCTTACCCAATTCACCTATAGCGCATGTCTTTGGACTTGTGGGAAACCGGAGCACCCGGAGGAAACCCACACAAACACGGGGAGAACATGCAAACTCCACACAGAAACGCAAACTGACCCAGCTGAGACTCAAACCAGCGACCTTCTTGCTGTGATGCGAACGTGCTACCCACTGCGCCACCTTGCAGCCTATAGGTGAATTGGATGAACTAAGTTGCCCATAGTGTATGAGTGTGTGTGTGTGTGAATGTGAGAGTGTATGGGTGTTTGTGGCTGGAAGGACATCCGCTGCGTAAAACATATGCTGGAATAGTTGGCGGTTCATTCCGCAGTGGTGACCCCTGATAAATAAGGGACTAAGCCGAAGGAAAATTAATGAATAAATAAATGTTTAAAAATGTGTTGCACTTTCACAATAAGTAGTTATTTTTTAACCATATGTTCATATCTAGCCATGTCAGATTACCTTCAGAGTCGTTTGACCACATTAAGCTGCCAGTTTTCTCTCATCTTAACTGGTTTTAGAGCAGAATAGCAGTTAGTGGATTCTCAGTGAGAACATCTGTTCCTCATTGACTTTGTGCGGGTCAGAGCTTTAGGGTACTGCGATCAGCATGATCCTGCATGCAGCATGAATATCTCACCCGCTCTTCCTCACGCTATTGCTGCTCTGGAGCGAGTGTTGACGCAGGTGCTCATCATGCAGACAAGAAAAGCACAATCAGGAGCTTTAATCGCAGGCCAGAAGCATTGACATCTCGCGCTCCTCTGTCTCCGCTGCTCTGTTTACATCTGCTAATCAGATGCTCGTCCTAGCAGAGAGTCATGTTACTCATCATCACACACTTTTAAGCTGAATAGGAAATGCAACTTTCCGATGTGTCATTATGTCAGCGGTGTGCTGTTCACAATCACAATGAAATAATCATGCTGCAGTTCAATTTCTTTGTTCTTGTGGTTGTTTGTCTGTCATCATTCATTCAATCATTTTCCTTCAGCTTAATCCCTTATTTATCAGGGGTCGCCACAGCGGAATGAACCGCCAACTATTCCAGCTTATATTTTACACAGTAGATGCCCTTCCAGCCGCAACCCAGTACTGGGAAACACCCATACACTCTCACATGCACAGACATACACTACGGCTAATTTAGCTTATTCAATTCACCTATAGCGCATGAATTTGGACTGTGGGGGAAACCGGAGCCCCCGGAGGAAACCCACGCCAACACGGGGAGAACATGCAAACTTCACACAGAAACGCCAACTGGTCCAGCCGGGATTCGAATCAACGACCTACTTGCTGTGAGGCGACAGTGCTAACCACTGAGCCACCGTGTCGCACTTCTAAGGTTTTGTTAAAGATTAATAGTATTTTAGTCACTCTTAAAACTGATTCAAGTCAAGATTCAGTCAAAAACACACAGCAGAAAGTTTTAGTCTGTTGTAAATGTTGGATTTTTAGCCATTTATTTGATCTTATTCCAATTCAAACAAAAGGTAGCATTTATCAATTTATTGTAATATTTATGACACTGATTGTTTAGTGTGTACAGACATTCCTCCTTTTCAGATAAGCCTCTAAAAGGCTTAATATGACAACATTTTGTTTCTTTAAAAATAATATGGATACTTTAAACAATGTTTTTATGCTTGTATATTCAACCTTTTTGCTTTTGTTTCTTTCCAGACTGAAGTGGTTGATGAAGTGGTAAGTTTAGTCTGAAAGAATTCATTGAGGACAATTATGAGTGACATAATTTGTTGTGTCTAATGTTGTGCGTGCGCGTGTGTGTGTGTGTGTGTGTGTGTGTGTGTGTGTGTGTGTGTGTGTGTGTGTGTGTGTGTGTGTGTGTGTGTGTGTGTGTGTGTGTGTGTGTGTGTGTGTGTTGCAATAGTGTCCTTTTTCCCCAAAATGTACTTGTGAGAAAGGAGAGCGAGGACCCAGTGGACCCGCTGTAAGTGCCAAACAATGTTATGAAGCGTATCTATCTATCTATCTATCTATCTATCTATCTATCTATCTATCTATCTATCTATCTGTCTGTCTGTCTGTCTGTCTGTCTGTCTGTCTGTCTGTCTGTCTGTCTGTCTGTCTGTCTGTCTGCCTGCCTGCCTGCCTGCCTGCCTGCCTGCCTGCCTGCCTGCCTATCTATCTATCTATCTATCTATCTATCTATCTATCTATCTATCTATCTATCTATCTATCTATCTATCTATCTATCTATCTATCTATCTATCTATCTATCTATCTATCTATCTATCTATCTATCTATCTATCTATCTATCTATCTATCTATCTATCTATCTATCTATCTATCTATAAATAAACTGATCTATCTATCTATCTATCTATCTATCTATCTATCTATCTATCTATCTATCTATCTATCTATCTATCTATCTATCTATCTATCTATCTATCTATCTATCTATCTATCTATCTATCTCTCTGCCTGCCTGCCTGTCTGTCTGTCTGTCTGTCTGTCTGTCTGTCTATCTATCTATCTATAAATAAACTGTTCTATCTATCTATCTATCTATCTATCTATCTATCTATCTATCTATCTATCTATCTATCTATCTATCTGTCTGTCTGTCTGTCTGTCTGTCTGTCTGTCTGTCTGTCTGTCTGTCTGTCTGTCTGTCTGTCTGTCTGTCTGTCTGTCTGTCTGTCTGTCTGTCTGCCTGCCTGCCTGCCTGCCTGCCTGCCTGCCTGCCTGCCTGCCTGCCTGCCTGCCTGCCTGCCTGATTATATGGTCATATATGCACATTTTAGCACACTGTGTTTTTATTAAAATAATCATAGATTTTGTCTTCCAGTCATTTTGATCAAAGAGACAAAACACACATCAATCGGTAGCTATAATTGACTGGACATATAAAAATTTTAGCTTTTTTATCAAAACATTTAAATAAATTAACCTGCTCAGCCACCATTTTTTTTATTTAATTTTAGTTTTATGTCCACACAGCTGTTGTCCATACAGCTCCAATAAGGAACATTAAGGAGAAAAAACAAGTAGAGTCTGTGATATACAGTAGGCTTTACATTTTATACTACAATAAATGTAAATATAGACAAAAATATTCTTTTTATTTATAATAGGTCTAAAAGGGAACATAGACACATATAAACACTATTTCTATATGTTTTCAGAATTAAAACATATCATGTCAGTCTGAATCTTAGTCTGAATGTTAATGCTCTTCCTCTCTGAACTGCAGGGTAAAAAGGGTCGTCCTGGAGATGATGGAAGTCCAGGCCCTAAAGGTCAAAAGGTCAGAGTTTTCATAAATGACCTCAAATGATTCAGAAGTAATGTGTCACCATCTAAAACGAGCTGTTTGTCCTGCAGGGGGAGGGCGGTTTGAGCGGTGCTCCTGGACGAGACGGGACAGAGGTGAAGCTGAGCAGAACAAGACCTCAATTCACAAATGTTTGACATTGTTTGAGTGCTTTTTTTCAGCATGTGTGTGTGTGTGTGTGTGTGTGTGTGTTTTTGTAGGGGAAAACTGGATACAAAGGAGAAAAGGTAAAATGATACCATAGACTGAGAGATTTGTTATTGGAAAACAAGTAGAACATGATTCTAGCATGAGGCTGAATTGCAAAATATTGGCTGAAATTATTTAAAAAATGTATGAAACTATGAAAAGTTGATTATAAAATTCTCTACAAAATGCAAAGTCAAGGACTACTGACTAAATTTAGAAATATAAAGATATTTAAAAGTGATTTTTCACAGAGAAAGCACATTAGGTGCTAGTACATTGTCGACTTTAATGTTTAATATGGGTGAACTTGAACTGCAAACAATCTCATCTGCATGCATTTGTTTTCTAAAAATGCTTAATTTTTACATTTTCTATATTTTATCATTTTTATATAGACATTTTTAATTACTTGCTGCATATTTAAATGTAAAATGTGCAAAATGCAATTGACTTTTACAAATATTTTACATATTTTAAAAGAGTATTAATATATTACAGTTTTTCCTCAGTCGCTTTGGTGCACTTCTCAGATCAGAATTGAAATTTGCAAAACAGTAAGTACATTTCTCTAAACAACACGTATAGCAAAATACCATGGATTACCTGCAAAAGCTAGTCTCTTGCTCAAAATCCTCAGTTCATCTTTCAAAACTACATTTCTGTATCAATGAAGGTGTCAGTGCTATCAGAATGACAAGTCCTTGTGTCATTGTGTACGGATAAGACAGTTAAACTGCTTAGTCATGTTGTCAATATAACAGTGTACTCTGGAGGGCTGTCTGATGTAAACTATGGCTAATTTACTGGCTTTGTACTGTAATTTGTTGACAGATCATGTCATTGTGATACGGAAAGGAAAAGAGCAGTACATAGCACAAAGAAAAAACAAAAGTAGAAATGTAAACATAGGAATCTCCTTTGAGTTGCACCTTCATAAGAAAAAGTGAAGATTCACCTGGGAGAAATTTACCAACTGTAGACAGATTTAGAAAAAAAAAAAGTCTAAAGGAAATGTATAGACAAATACATAATGAAAAAATATCATGACAACTCGTTCAGCCATTTTGCATGTTAAGACTTATGCCATGAACAAACAATTACAGTTTTTTTACAGACGCTAGGACACATTAATTAATACTTAGGTCACTTTTGCAAATCTCTTGACACAGTGAGCACAACAGTAGTCTTGTGTGGGTTAAACTGAGGGTCAATTATCATTGTTTTGGCACAAAATGCATTGAATGACTACATCTCACACATTTTATCAATTCTTTCTCACTCAGACACAACAACTGCCAAAAATCTTTAGACGTACAGGACATTTTGCACATGCTTACATACTGTTTTCAAAACTGTTCAACTCATGTTCAAAACAATAACATAATGCAAAACTGAATAAGACAGCAAAATTCAACAACAATATTTGATTGAAACATATTTCACATCTAAAAATGCAGTTCAACCAGCCACAGGTGATTCTCATTGTAGATGATTATCTACACAGGTGTTACTCTTTCAATTTCATTACAAAATAGGTTTATATTGTGATGTAAACATGGACCCAGCCAGAAATAGATTACCAGGGATGGATCAGGCATGCCAGAAGATTTTTCCTAGGTGTATTGCCCTAGATGACATAGGATGTAATGTGGACGAGAACCTGTGGCGAAATGCAGAAGACCGAGTAGATTAGCATTACTATTGTATCTGTATCAGTGGATGGTGTGGATGCAAATTCTTGTATTTAGGAATTACTCAGTGCAAAAAATACAAATAAATAAACGACATAAAATATTGAGGAATTCTGCAGCATGTCTGATTCATTCCAGTAACATATATTGCAGTTATAAACAATATATATTGCAATTATAAACAGACATGTGTCCTTATTTTAGAAAACACTGTAATGCTACATGTTGGTGTTTTTTGAGTCAGTGTTTTGGTGATAAAGTGTTTGTGGGCTGTCAACCTTTGCTAGTGTTCTGGAAGAATGAGTTTATCTGAGACCTGAATCAAGTGTTTTGGTAGTTGTCGTGCATCTTGAATGTGACATGAACTGCTTTGCCAAGCTGACAGTCGGTTAGGAGAATTGTGTGAAGAGTTTTACAAAAGTGACCAAAGTATTGAGAAACTGTAAATGTTGTGGGGGGTGAGACTATTCAGACAGAGACCAAAATAATACATTTTGATCAACATAAGCAATTGATAATGCAGGGAACATCAGAGAATTGCACATAATTATTTGCATGGATGTACAAAAGCATTTGCAACTTGTTCAAATGAATGAGAAACTGCTTTTCTGATGTACACAACTGACACAAGATTGAGCAGGGAGTTCTGAGAATTTCAATTCTGATTTGAGAAATGGACCAAAGTGACTGAGAAATACTGTGAATGTAAAAGTGTATTTTTTTAGGGTGAGCGAGGTGAGTGTGGGACACCAGGAGTGAAAGGAGACAGGGTGAGTGACACTTCAGATCAGCTCTTCTGATGTAATATACTGTTATGTTCTCACTATCATAACATTTAAAATACACTCTTAAATGCACTAGGCTAAATAACACAGCTACAACGGGAGTACTTAACTTCTTCACTATTTTATTAACAAGAGCACACAAACATAAGCAGTAACGTGTGGGTGCCACCTAATGGCACTGGGGACAATGGCAATATCACATACATAACATATACTGTATTTTTATTTGACTGAATTTGACTTATTAAAGGGTCCTGAGGGTCCTGTTGGCATCAGAGGAAGTCGAGGGCTGCAAGTATGTTTTCCGACTTAATCTGTGCAAAGCAGTCATGTTTCATTTATAGTTCGCTGTGTTCACTCTCGTGTTTCACTGCAGGGTTTGTCAGGACCGAATGGAGATGTTGGACCTGAAGGCCTACCAGGCAAAAAAGTGAGTTGAACTCCACAATCTCAGGTTTAAAATGCAGTACGCAAAAATATTACATCTGCTGTTTGTTTAAACGACTCATTTAAAATGAGCTTCTTGAGGGGTTTTGGGGACAACTTAATTGTTTTATGTTCAGTCCACTTAAACTGTAAAAACTAATAAGTTAACTTAATTCCTTCATGTTGTCCCAAAACAAATCGATTGTGTGGAACAATCAAATGGATCATTTGAATCAGTGTGTTGTTAACTGTAGACTCACTCTGAATCGATCATTTGAATCAGTGAGCTATTAACTGTAGACTCACTCTGAATGGATAATCTGAATCAGTGTGCTGTCAACTGTAGACTCACTCTGAATGGATCATTTGAATCAGTGAGCTGTTAACTGTAGAATCACTCTGAATGGATCATTTGAATCAGTGAGTTGTTAACTGTAGAATCACTCTGAATGGATCGTGTGAATCAGGGAGTTGTTAACACTAGACTAACTCTGAACAGATCATTTTAATCAGGGAGTTGTTAACACTAGACTCACTCTGAACAGATCATTTGAATCCGGGAGTTGTTAACACTAGACTCACTCTGAGCAGATCATTTGAATCAGTGAGTGTTAACTGTAGACTCACTCTGAATGGATCATTTGAATCAGTGAGTTGTTAACGCTAGACTCACTCTGAATGGACCATTTGAATCAGTGAGTTGTTAACTGCAGACTCACTCTGACTGGATCTTTTGAATCAGTGGATTGTTAACTGTAGACTCACTCTGAATGGATCATTTGAATCAGTAGGCTGTTAACTCTAGACTCACTCTGAATGGATCATTTGAATCAGTGAGCTGTTAACTGTAGACTCACTCTGAATGGATCATTTGAATCAGTGAGCTGTTAACTGTAGACTCACTCTGAACACATAATTAAAAAAAACAGATCAAGTAAAGGTTTCCTAAGATAAAAATACTCAGATATAAACAGATACTTAAAATTACACCCAAGTACATCAGTGAAGTAAAAATAGTTACTGTCCACCACTGATCTAGTTGTCTGTCTGTGCTGATATTCATCTGTGTGCTGTAAGAGAAACCCAGAGCCTAATGATTTATCTGGAATGTTCTTCTCTCACACACTGATGGCTGTCTTGTGTTTGTTGGCTGAGCGTGAATGTCTGGACATGCACACACTAAATTCATGTGTGTGTCGCAGCACAGATCAGTGTTTCTGACAGGTGAAGGTGTTCTGTCTAATGTGTCTGAACACAGTAATTGCAGTCTTCAGTCCAGTATGTTTGGCATGAGCCGTGCAGATATTGGAAGCAGGCACATTCCCTTAAGATGAAGTATGTGGTATAAAGCAGCACGTGTTTATTTCCCTGCTCATATTAACACAGGCTTGATAACAAGCACAGTGACTTCACATTCAGCCAACCTGACTCAATCCAGATGATGTAAGCAGTTTATGGCTGCAGCTTGAGTTTTGGGATCGTTCCATGAGGATTTGTTTTTAATTTGGATTTAAATGTGATCCAAACCCTCACGTTGCTCCAAAAGCACGCATGAAAATGGCTAAATCTATTTAAAGCCTTTCTTTGAGCGTGACAACATGGGAATACAGGGAAATGCAATACAAAAGGGGGGATACAAGGATGCATTAATTAAGGAAAACAACGTAAACTATATCCAAGAGAACCGGAGGAGAATCTGAAAGCATTTTCTTAGCAGATGCTATTATCAAAATAACTTACTGTTACGAATTCAATTAAAAATCCTTAATCAAAAAGAAGTTAAACCAAAACGTAACAAGATAACAGGAATTAAAAATATAGTCCCTGGTGCCCCCGTGCTCTCTCTCCTCAAGATATAAACCAAAACACAAACCACTGAGAATTAACAAGAGCCTATTATTTATTTACAGAAAATAAATAGGGTGGTGCAGTGGGTAGCACAATCGCCTTACAGCAAGAAGGTCGCTGGTTCGAGCCTCGGCTCAGTTGGCGTTTCTGTGTGGAGTTTGCATGTTCTCCCTGCGTTAGCGTGGGTTTCCTCCGGGTGCTCCTGTTTTCCCCACAGTCCAAAGACATGCGGGACAGGTGAATTGGGTAGGCTAAATTGTCTGTAGTGTATGAGTGTATGTGTGAATGAGTGTGTGTGGATGTTTCCCAGAGATGGGTTGCGGCTGGAAGGGCATCCGCTGCGTAAAAACGTGCTGGATAAGTTGTTCATTCAGCTGTGGCGACCCCGGATTAATTAAGGGACCTATTTGCTTAGGTGTTACCAAAGTTCTTTCAATTTTTTTTACCTTGTTAAGTTACCTTGTATTTATTGCATAATAGGGCAGCAATTCAACAAGTCTTTCTGCCAAAATAGCAGTTGCTGATTTATTTTGGGATTGCATGAGTTTTGAACTCATTTTAAAAACACAGCAAACATATAAACATATAGATCCTTTTCACATTTCCGGGTTTCTCAGTAGCGGAAGTCATCATGGTTGGGCAAACTTAGAGCGCAGTGAATAGGAGAGCACAACAAGTCATTTTTTACAATCTTATTTGCTCAAATAATAAAATAAATAACACGATGGTGTTATTAAGACTTTCAGAAAAAGAAAAAAAGACTGAAAACGGCAGACAGAAGAGAGAATAATGTCAGATTTACTCTCCTGTCATTAGAAACTGCATTAGCAATGCCTCGCACACGCAGTAATTGTTATTTTATTCTGTAATGTGAAGCAAAGATGATGTTATACATCCATAAACACATATAAATGTTCATATGCTTTTAAAAAAAATCTAAATATTAAAAACTTCAAGGATTTAAGATGCTGATGACCATTAAACACGTCATAACAGGCTTGTGGAAAGGGTCCATTGCTGTGGTTTGATTGGTGGTCTAATCTAGTGTTTCAACTGATTATCAATGTTTGGCATATTTCTGCTTCTTCAGGGCGAGAGAGGATTTCCCGGACCCCCAGGGATACAGGGAGAGACTGGCATTGGACTTCCAGGACCAAAGGTTGGTATACATAAATATATATACATATATAATATACACAAAATCTTCTGATGGCGACGCAGTGGTAGTGCTGTCGCCTCACAGCAAGAAGGCCGCTGATTCGAGCCCCGGCTGGGTCAGCTAGAAGGGCATCCGCTGCATAAAACATATGCTGGATAAGTTGGTGGTTCATTCCGCTGTGGCGACCCCGGATTAATAAAGGGACTAAGCCGAAAAGAAAATGAATGAATGAATGAATAAAAATCTTCTGATATTATAAGTTCCAGTTGACTAACATTGGTAATCATAACACATGTGATTTCTTTATTTTTAGGGTGATGTGGGCTTTCAGGGAAGAATGGGTCCTCCTGGGCCTCCTGGGCTTGGCGAGCCAGGTTTACCGGTGAAAAATAAATAAAATTAATCAGCACAGGCTCATTAGAAATATGTGCTTCATCCTATACTGCAAAATGTACGTCAACATATATTTGACTGCAGTTTCTAGATAGAATGAACAGTATGATGCCTACAACTTTTGTTCCTTTTCACACTAATGACATTCACAGGGACATATTATCAACAAAAAAAGGATTATTTTCATGCAGTTCTTTGCGCAACACTAAATAATTACCACAAATCAACTTAACAGGGTTTGTGATTTGTAGTCGAATACGTTTGCATCACCTATCTGTTTCCTTATAGCCAACATTTCTAGCGTGGTCAGTTTGCTCGTAGCTCACTTGTCTCACTGGTGTTGCTCTTGTGCTTGCGGGTTTGAGTCCTGTGAAGCATGCTTTCACAAAAGAGGTAAAAGCAAAGTCAAATCAGGGTAAAATTATGTAGCCGTAGTGCACTTCTTCTCTTATGTGTGCTTTTGAACGCACTATTGGTTGGGTTTAAGGAATGGGTTTTGGTCAGTGGTTTTCTGGTGATCTGCACAAGCTCTGCCCTCTCTTGGACGTGTACAAAAAGGACGTTTATCTGAAACGTACATCAAAATGTACCATAAGTAACGTATTTTAGATTCACAAAAATGTACACAGCGCCCTCTAGTGGATTTGTCATCTGAAACGTGCATTGAAATGTACCCAGAGCAACTAATTTTACATTTAACAAAAATGTAGGCTGAGGGATGTATTTCCAATGAGCCTGAGCTGAATATACACACGTTCCTGCATATACTATTGATTGCAATTGGAACTGAATGTATTGAAACAGTCCTAATCTCGACATTGATGTTTACTCTAAAGGGGCCACAGGGGCCACAAGGTTCGCCAGGAGAAAAGGGCCCTCCAGGAGAGGGTTTTCCAGGACCAAAGGTATACACAGTATTTTTATCATTTTCAGATCCAGTGTGCGTGACCTATCAAGGCTATCAAGAGGTTTATTATGTGTTTTATCCACGTTGTGTCTTGTGTGCATGGTTTTTATCAGAGCCTTCGAAATGTCCTTGTGACCTCTAAGTTTCTATTTCTGAGTGATCCAGCATTCTTTCATCTGTTTTTATAATTAAATAATAAGTCATATTCAAAAATTGCTTTCGTTTGGCTGTGTATCTGAAAAGTGCAGGGTGTGTTAGATATATTTTTGCAGATTGGCAGATGATCGGGTCAGTGACTGAAAGTCCATGCAGTAAAAAACTTCAGAGGTTGTTGACTGAGTTGATAACAGTTCAGAATGAGTTTTTCACTAAGGTGATCATCTTTAACAACAATTACTTATTAAATAATGTCTACACATATACCTCACTATACGCTGAGTGAAATTGGTGAAGGAAATACACTGTGACCATTTTAACGTGCTTTAAATTTGACGTAACCTTCATAATACATAAAAAATCCTTTAAGCTTTTACATTCTCAGTCTGTTTGGTCCTGAAGAATTATTATTTTGTAAAACAGTCAAATTAGCGTTAAGTAACTAAACAAAATTGTATATGATCAGCAACTTCTCTTTAATAAATAATATGAAAAAAAAAATTCAAGCCTCGGCTGGGTCAGTTGGCTTTTCTGTGTGGAGTTTACATGTTCTCCCTGCGTTCGCGTGGGTTTCCTCCGTGTGCTCCGGTATCCTCCACAAGTCCAAAGACATGTGGTACAGGTAAATTGGGTAAGCTAAATTGTCCGTAGTGTATGTGTGTAAATGAGTGTGTAAGTTTCCCAGTGATGGGTTGCAGCTGGAAGGGCATCCGCTGCGTAAAACATATGCTGGATAAGTTGGCGGTTCATTCCGCTGTGGCGACCCCAAATTAATAAAGGGACTAAGCCGATGAATGAATGAATGAATGTTACCTTGTTACTCTTGTTATTTCAAGAGTTCACACTTAGATAATGCTTGACTATTTTAGCAGGTTTGGCATGCTGTCCCGGGAGAGAACCCTGAGCTCGGAGATAGATGAGCCCAAGGCTCCCGCCTGGAAGAAAAGCATTAGGAGGGATACGAGATCGGGTAGTTCTCGATAACTTCCCAAGAATAGACAGCTAACTGCATCAGTTTGAACGTAGTAGGTGCTTGTGACTTTAACTTTAGTTGCATGTTTTTTGAGTGTGGGAGGAAACCAGAGTACCCGGGGAAAGCCCACGCGAACATGGGGAGAATGTGCAAACTCCGCACAGAGAGTGTCAGCTGGCTCCGCTAGTGATTGATCCAACGACCCCCTTGCTGTCGGGCAACAGTGCTAGCCATTGAGCCACCGTGTTTCCTGAACTTAGAATTGAGGAGGAGGGAGTAGGGATGGATGGGGGGGGGGTGTTCCAAAACGAAGATGAAGAATGAAGTTTAGGCTGGATATTTATATTAAATTTGGAATGATCCGATTGGGTAGTTAGTGATTAGTGATAGGGATCAGTTGTCGTCAATCCTATCACGTGCTCCACTCGAAATTAGTTTGTGAAACTTCACTTTGGTATTTACATGGTATTCAAATTCATCTATACATGAATAACAATGAAATTAATAAATGCATAAATATAAACAAATTAACAAAAAAAAAACCAGAAACACTGCTCTTGTAACATGGGGAGTGACACAGACAACTGAAGTTTAGATCCACTTGCAGGTTTATTCTAGGGATGGCTGACGTGAAACTGACGTTTCGACACTGTGTCGAGATCCCGAAGCGCAAGTGTTTCGAAACACTGTACCGAAGCATGATCCGAAACACCCAGGTCACGTGACTAAAGTGTTTCGAAACACCTGGTCACGTGACTAAAGCGATTCAAAGCATCGATCAGTTCAGAAGCGTTTCGAGACTTGGAGAATCTGCATTTGACTGATAGGGTCAAGCTTATGCTGTTGTCACGTATGGCCTAGTAGACTGTGCGTGTGCATATTGATACACTGTTCATATTACTGTTGGGTTCTAATCCCGAATTGTACAAATACTTCAAAATCATGATTTTATGTATTTTAATCATGTTACTGTTTATGGTGTAGTCTAGATATGATACAGCTGCAGATACGCCATCAATTTAGCATCATTTTTGTAACTGTAAAACAATAATTAATATTGTACAGTACTGTGATGGTTGGGTTTAGAGTTGTGGTAGACATTAATAAAATACAATAAATGGGAAATTTAATGAATAATATAAATAATTCTTGTTAACTTCTGTCCACAACTGTATCTGATCTAGCAACAACCCTGTTTTATGACCGAAACAAGCTATATTTTTTCACAAAGTGTTTATTCGGATGTCAGACCAATGTTGAAACAAAACGATACACAAACAAAGCATCTCAAACTGATATTAGAGCATTCCAAAATAACTGTATCAGTCTGGATTCGAACCAACAATTCCCGCATGGAAGTAAGAACCTTAACCACTCCACTATTTCATTTGAGGATTCGATCTTACAAAGTGGGGTTTAATACCTCAATTTGCTCAACTGTTCTTTGCTGAAACTGTTCCAGTGCAATACATAAAAAATGACCACTAGGCGTCACTGTAGAGTGGGGTTTCGAAACGTTTCGAAGCTTCGACACATTTGCTTCAACTGTTTCAGTGTTTCACGAAGCCTCGCTTTGCCCACCTCTAGTTTATTCGGAGTCAGGCAAGCAAAGGTCAACACGGGTGCAAACAGATGTATAAAGGCAATCCAGAATCGTAGTCACTATAACAGGTGAGAAGTCGGAAGGCAGGCGGCAGACAGGGACAAAAAGGCAAACAAGGCTAAGGTCAAAAAAACACGGAGAAACAAGACTAAGGAAAGCGCGTTGAATTGTCACTTTACAGGTGAACAAGACTCGGCAAAGGAAGTGAGTGTGTGTGCTGCTAAAGTAGTGTGTGTAATCAGTCCAGAAGCAGCATCAGCTGTGGGAGTCTAATCAGTGGAGACTTGGAGCAGGTGTGTGTGTGTGTGACATGACTGAATATGTAGTCCAGAAGTTGTAGTCCATGTGAATGTGCGTGAGATCCGGCGATCTTGGGAGTATGATCGCTGGTGATCGTGACAGCTCTGAAAAGTTTTCAAACTAAATCAATTAGCTTTACTTGCATAATTATTAACTGTCATGTTTAAAAAAGACAAATATCTCTTCTTTCTTACACTGATATAAGTTCATATGTAATTTTACGCATTATATTTTTGACATCTAAATGAGCTCCATACACAAACGTTGTGCTCTATCCCAGATGAGTTGTGACCTGTAAACTTCAGCAACAGCAGATATGAAAATGGGAATGGCAGTGCGTTTAATGAATTTGATGGTTTAAATGTTTGTCTTTTACAGGGAGAGAGGGGTCTGGAGGGGCCAAAGGGACCCCGAGGACCAGCAGGTACCGCCATTAAAGGAGACAGGGTAAGCACAGAGATCAAATAAGCTTTGAGCTATTATCTTATGCATTTTTTTCTTCTTTAAGACTCTGATGCTTTTGCTTCCCCTTAGAATTAATCCACGTTTTTGTTCTTAAAGGGACAGTTCACCCTAAAATGAAAAATTACTCACTATTTGCTCACCATCAAGTGGTTTCAAACCTTTCTGGGTTTCTTTCTTTCAGTTGAACATAAAATAAGATATTTTGAAGAAAGCTGAAAATCTGTAACCATTGACTTTCATAATAGGAAAAACAAATAATATGGAAGTCAATGGTTACAGGTTTCCAACATTTTTCAAAGTATCTCATGAATGTTTGAAACAAGTAAAAGGTCAGTAAATGATGGCAGAATTTTCAGTTTTGGGTGAACTATCCCTTTATCTCTGAAGATAGTGGTGTAACTTGTTTGCATATTTACTTTATTAAACTTCTGTGTGGATGTGTGAAGGAAGCATGTCCCAGCATGCAGTACTGTCAGTACTCAGCCTGTGGCCAAGACATATATGAATATAAATGTTGTATCTATTACACATTCCAAATCATTTATATAAGGTTGTGCATGATTTTGCTTAATAGTGTGTTTATTTGCGTTTTTGTTCTTTTAAAAGGGGGACGTTGGTTCTCCTGGCCCTCCAGGACCAGTTGGGCTAACCGGAGCAGGAATACAAGGAGAGAAAGTATGAAAAAACGTGAGCATTAAGTAAAATGCATAGCACATCCATGTATAATAATGCTTTCATTCATTTTTTAGGGTGTAGAAGGACCGCGTGGACCCCCGGGAAGCAGAGGACCACCGGGTGAGGGCTACCCTGGACCAAAGGCAGGATTTTTTTTTCACTGACATCATTTAAATGAGTTATAGTAGACGGTGGCAAATGTAATTTAAGGATGTCTGTATGTGCTTGAAGGGTGATCAAGGTTTACCAGGTGAGAGCGGTGCACCAGGAGAGAGAGGAGCAGGTGAACCGGGAGCTAAAGTAAGTCTTGTTCACTTTACTCTGAAAACATTATTGACTGTATTATCTTTATAAATTCACAATCTTACTCTTGGGGGCCGTTCACATCAAGCATGATAACTATAAATATAGTAATAACGATAGAGTTTTAAAATCATTCAGAATGTAAAACAACAGCAGAGTTCAGACCACAGCTATATCTGTAACGTGACGTGGACGCTGACAAGGAGGTGTGGATCCAAACGCAGTGGTCAGGCAAGCAACAGTCAACCCAGGGGCAACCCAGAGTCGTGGTCGAATAACAGGTGATCGGTCAATACAGGCAGGCAGCAGGCAACGTAAACAAACAAACAAACAAACAACGATCAGTACACGGCAGGACAAGGCAAGGAGAATGCATCGTAATTTTAACAGATTAACAAGACTCAGCGAGTAGTATGTGTGTCTGTGCTGCTTATAAAGTCCATCTAATCAGTCAGCTCCCCGCTGTGTGAGTGTAATCAATCATGATCTGGAACAGGAGTGTGTGTGTGGTGCATGACTGGGAGGGTGGGTCAGTTGATCGGTCAGTCTTTCAGTCAGTCATTCAGTCAGTCAAAAAGTCAGTCAACAGCGGCCTCTGGTGGGTTTACGCAAGAACATCAGGCGCGAGAAATTTGAAATCTCAAAAAGCGTACACACTGGCCTCTCGTGGATTCACAAAAACTGCAGAAAAACGTGCTGCCGGGATGTATTTATCAGTCTGCAGAAACGTCTGTAGAGGTACGTTTTCAGAAAGAGCCTGGGTTGCATGTAACTATCAATAGTTAAAATAAAATAAAATATTTTCTGGTTTGGCAATTCAACAGTTTGAGCAAAATGAGACACACTAGCTATAAACACGCTGACCACATATCTTGATCACCTTGATCTTTATTAGTTGATGATGACTATCAATGTCCAGATTTAACAGGCTAGAAAGCATAAAACAAGCACTGCTCTTTTTCAGAATGTTCACTGTCACGTCTGCATGCAGCATTCAGGGTCTGAATTGTGTTGTCCAAGTCCCACATTATGATCTGTGTTCAGTTGATTTGATGATTTGAAAACGTAGCCCTACAGACGTTTCTGGACATCGTGAATTGTGTAGCCGGAGGTACGTATGGCTGCATTTAATTTTTTTAAACGAATGCTACGGAGCTGTATGACGCCATTCCTTACCAGCTGACCGCTTACCTCCTTATGGACGGCATTCCGGCTGCAACCAGTTTGTCTGTTAGCTCGCCATGTACGTCGGCGGACTTGATGCGCAGAGAGGAGTTGACCACAATGACGGGGTTTGAGCCTGGTGAAGAACGGTTCCAGAAAGCAGCTAAGACAAAAACAGAATCCAAATAATAAAATAAACAAGTAAATAACAGGGTGAGAATGTGGTAAAATCTGAAAATGTAAAAACCAGACGAGGGCTTTTCTTTTTTTTTGGATTGCTTTTTAAACGTGTTGGTTCGGTTTAGGGAAATGGGTGGGCGGGTCAATAAATAAAATTGGTTGTGTTTAGAGAAGGGGGAGGGTGGGTCAGTTGATCGGTCAGTCTTTCAGTCAGTCATTCAGTCAGTAAATCAGTCAGTCAACAGCGGCCTCTGGTGGGTTTACGCAAGAACATCAGGCGCGAGAAATTTGCCAAAAAGCGTACACAATGGCCTCTCGTGGATTCACAAAAACAAAAACTGCAGAAAAACGTGCTGCTGGGATGTATTTATCAGTCTGCAGAAACGTCTGTAGAGGTACGTTTTCAGAAAGAGCCTGGGTTGCATTTAACTATCAATAGTTAAAATAAAATAAAATATTTTCTGGTTTGGCAATTCAACAGTTTGAGCAAAATGAGACACACTAGCTATAAAACACGCTGACCACACATGTTGATCACCTTTATCTTTATTAGTTGATGATGACTATCAATGTCCAGATTTAATGTCTGCATGCAGCAATCAGGGTCTGAATTGTGTTGTCCAAGTCTCACATTATGATCTGTGTTCAGTTGATTTGATGATTTGAATTATTTTAAACGTGTGCAGGGGGAACCTGGAGCTCCAGGACTGTCAGGATTACCAGGTTTACCAGGGGAGGACGGAGCTCCTGGACAGAAAGTACCAGTCTAACCTTAATTACTCCAAAAGTGGTCCTATTATGATTTTTACTGTCTTAAATTTTGGTCACAAAAGTAAACAGTTAGACACAAAAGATTGATCTGAGCTGGAATCATTATATAACAATAAAACCCTCTAAAGGTGAAGCTTGGAGAAAGAAACATGGCTTGTTACAGCCTACACTACTATAATCATTCAGTCACAACAGTCAAATTGTGCCAAACAGTGACAAATTGAGCATATATAAATCTACTAACAATGTGATTTGTAGTATCCGGATGAGCCTTGTTTTTCTTTAGGAGTCACTTTCCCTGGAATGTTGGGATTGACCAATCAGAATTAAGTATTGCAGAGAGCCCTGTAATAAATCAGTATTACAGTATATATAAGGGTCTGTTCTATAGTCTGTTTCTGAACTCCCTCAAATGACTCCAGTGTTGTCCAGAGTCTTAACAAGGCTTTAAAATTCATGCAATTATTATTTTGAAGAGTAACTGAGGCATAAGCTGTAAAGGCACCACCTTTTTCTGGAAAGAGAGGTGGGACGCAGCAGCTCATTTGCATTTAAAGAAATGTTTTGGGGGTATTTTCAGCATGGTAACATAAATGACCAGTGAGGCATTTTGGAGACACCTGAGATAGGATTATAAAGGGCATAATAGGACCCCTTTAAATCATTTAACTTTTTAATCTACATCAGCATCTTAGAAAAGGCCAAACACATTCAATTCGGTATGTATTTCAGGGAGAACCAGGGGCCACTGGCTTGAGAGGTGCTGAAGGAGCAGCAGGAGTGGGCATCCAGGGTGAAAAAGTAACTCTTTTACGCTTTACACATTTATTAACCGTAAAGACCCCATTAAGTTATAGTTTCCTGGATGAGATTTTCAATGGGATCTTAAACTGTAAACCTGCTTATTTCTTACTGAATATTAAGGAATGTGTTATTAATGTTGAAGGCATAGTCATATTGAAGATTGTTGGAATAAAGCACCCATTGACGTCCATAGTAGGAACAAAAAATACTGTGGAAGTCAGTGACCAGAATTTTCATTAAATCTTTATTTGTGTTCAACAGAAGAAAGAAACTCAAACAGGTTTGCAGCTAATGGATGAGTAAATTATAACAAAATGTGTGAACTATCATTTTAATGTGAATATGTGAATTTTAAGGGTGATCAGGGTCAGAGGGGAATCCGTGGATTAGCAGGTCCGCCAGGAATTGCTGGACCCTCAGGGTCAAAAGTGAGGTTCTCATCAGTAAATCTGAAATATTTTGTCATTTGGTCCCTAGACATTATATAATAAATATGTGAGATGTTTTTGTAGGGAGAACCTGGCACCCCTGGGCGACAGGGATTACCTGGGCTACCTGGACGGGCAATATCAGGACCAAAAGTAAGAGCATTTCCATTGCGATAAACAAGTGTTTGGTTTTTGTATCATAACACAAAGGAAATCTTATTATCTTATTACAGGGTGACATCGGCCCATCAGGTCCATCTGGTCCAGTAGGAGAGACTGGATATGGACTTACTGGACCCAAGGTTAAATTGATTTTCAACAATGGTTAAGTAAAGTAAATTCATGTTCTTCATCTGTTGTCAGTCCTCCTCAAACATGAATGTGCTTCGTTTCTCAGGGAGATCGCGGTGACCCGGGTCTTCCTGGTCTGAGTGGTTTGAAAGGGGACGGATATCCTGGTCCTACAGTACGTAAAAATATTTGCAAGCACTTATTAAATCTATTCCATTTTCATAACATCATGACAAAGTCTTCACAGTTCACAATTCTGTCATTTACTGACCCTCCACAAAAAGGAAACTGGGGACTTGCGTAAGATTTTGTACAACTATGGATTGCAATATTACTATCCAACATTATTCAAAATATCTGCTTTTGGTTTTAGTGGAAAAAAGAAAATCACAAAGGTTTGGAACCACATGAGGGCGTCTCAGGTGTCCCACACTTCTTGAAAGTATTTGAAAGTGCTTGAGTTTTAGACAGGCTGCACGGTGGTACAGTGGGTAGCACGTTCGCCTCACAGCAAGAAGGTCGCTGGTTCAAGCCTCGGCTGGGTCAGTTGACGTTTCTGTGTGGAGTTTGCATGTTTTCCCCGTGTTGGTTTCCTCCAGGATTGCCTCTGACATTTTAATGACTTTCATGGCACTACAAATGCTGGCTATCTGAATTACAAAGGTGCTTCATTTGAAATAAATGGAGCTTTAAAAAGTGCTTAAATCTGCTGTTTATGACAGAATGGGGACCCAAATAATGAGTACATTTTCATTTTCCATTAAACAATCCCTTTAAGGATGCAGCATGAGCGTGTTTTGCTGTTGTGTGTGTTTGTCATTCATTTTCTGTTTTACAGGGCCCTCCTGGTCTTCCTGGTCTTCCAGGTGAACCAGGTCAAGAAGGCATAGGAATACCAGGACCAAAGGTAGCATGATGACTATGGGTCACCCTAGAGTAGATATGAAAATCAACAACATATAGGGTGTATTTAATCATAATTGTGTTTTAGGGTGATGTTGGCTTCAGAGGTTTACCAGGCCCACCTGGACCTCCAGGGGAAGGACTGCAAGGACCACCTGTAGGTCATTTAAAACAGTGATATAATAATTCCATCTTGATTTAGCATGTGTCAGTGTGCTGTAAGATTTTAGAAAAGTAACTAATGTAAGTAAAATAATGGATTTATAAGGTTCTATCTGCCTTCTGAATGATTTTGAGACTTTTGAGAGTTTTAGCATTCCATATAGCAAACAACATGTGTGTAACATTTCTCTTTCATACATTAACATGACAGAGACCCTAAGGGTTCTCTAAATTTAAATGATCAAAGTTCTCTTACATTTGCAAATTGGAGTAAATAAACCACGGTAATTCAGATAGAACCTTCTCATTCTGAAAAGTCATTTTCCACTTGGAATTATAAGGTTCTGTCTGGCAGATCATTCATTGAAGCATTACTTTTTCAAGAAATACAATAAAAAAATAAATAACTTGGTGTTGTAACAACATGTTTATGCTTGAGAAAGTTAGATTTGGGCTTTCTATAACATTTATTTATTGTTTTAGGATGATTATTTTTACTTGTTCAAATTTACCATACTAGGCTGTGCTAAATATTTTATCCAGTGCAGATGTTAATTTTATGTAATTAATATGGTCAGAATTATTCAACTTTATGCTTTATATGAATGATTGAACTATATTTATTGAATTATATGCCCCATGATTTAAATTAAGTATTTGCCTTTCAAGGCTTCGTATTAAATTTAAAGACTTTAAATGGAAACTATGAGCAAATGAGTTTAATAAACACTGAAAAGTGTTTCACAGACTATATATACACAAATAAAAACATTCCACATTTAATACATACACTTTTTAAATATTCGTTTCTTTTTTAACAGTGTAAAATTTAACATTTAATCTCAATGTCTAGAAATGCTTCTAAATCATCACATTTAAACACATTTCAATGGAAAAATTGCATGAAAAAACAGTAGCTTAATAGTAATTTTTCATAGCACATTTAAAATATCATATCATTTAGTTGAAAAGTCATGTAAAGTCATTTAGTCATTTTTCCTTGCAATGTATTTTAATACAATATTTATTCTGACATTTTACTGTATAATCTCTTTAAGTACCAAATCACACCATTATCTGGGCTTCCTGTAAGACAGTGCATTATGTATCCCTAAATGAACTCTCCTTGCAGTATATGCCATTACTCAACGGCTTCATCTTTTACTACAACATCTTAACAGCACATTTATCATATCATAGCACTCACCATCATATATTCAGCACACACACACACACACACACACACACACAGATACACACACACACACACACAAATCTGTTTCATATTGTCACAGAGTCTGAATGAAGTAATCCAGTAACCTTAACGTCATTCCAGATGTTTGAGTGCCACTTTTATCTCAGCATGAATGACTTTGAATGTGTGTTTTTGGCATTTGGGATGAATAACCTGTTTATGAACACAACAGGGCACCATGGGAAGACCAGGACCTTCTGGGCCTACTGGACAACCAGGACAAGGTATACAGGGTTCAAAGGTGAGACACTGACATACATGTACAGTTGAAGAGAAAATGATTAGCCCTTATTATTTGAATTCTTTTCCAAATACCTCTCAAGTGCTGATTAACAGAGCAATGATCATTTTCACAGTATTTTCTGTAATATTTTGCTTCTGGAGATGGTCTTTTTTCTTTTAGGTGGGGTCAATATTATTAGCCACCTTAAGAAATGTTTTTTTTTTTCAATTGGCTACAGAACAAGCCACTGTTGTCCAATGACTTGCCTAATTAACCTAGTTAAGCCTTTAAATTGCTCTTTAAAGGGCCATGAAACCCCCGTCTCAGCAGCTCTACACCTCTAGTATAACTTTGTTTAGGTGGGAGTTTGCATGAAAAGGGGAGTTTCAGTACATGCCCGTGCTGATTTTCACAGCAGCAACACAGAAGCAGGCATCATCGCATCAGTCATCGAATTATTTGCCTTCATCTGAATAAGACAATAATAAGATTAAGGTGTTTATTTGAGTTGCTTTTTGAATGTTCCTTTTCATGATCCCGTTTTACATGTTATAGCACACAATACGATTAACGTCACTTTATAATCTAATGAGAATTAGTTGACATGTAGATGCAATGTAACTTAATTCAACAAACGGACCATCAAAATAAAGTGTGACCTAATGTACTTTTCCAGGGTGATCAGGGGTCACAGGGAGTGACCGGGCCAAGAGGACTTCCTGGAGAAGGAATGCCGGGGTCAAAGGTCTCAGGTTTTGTTATGTGTTCTGTGTTGTATATTTGAATATCTATACAGTTTAATATGGGACTCGTTTATGTTTTTCAGGGGGATCGTGGAGCTCAGGGTGAGAGAGGGGTTAAGGGAGTTAAAGGTGATATGGGAGATCCTGGTGTTCCTGGACAAGGAGTTAGTAAACAAACCTACATATTAAAGTCATCATTGACAGTTTTTGAAAATGTATTGCAGAGATTATTATAAAGTATTTATTGGTTTACATCATTTCTTCTTTCAATTCACACGTCCTCATAATCCTCTCTGAATGGTGTTTACGTTTGCAAGGGCAGAATTCATTCATTTATTTTCCTTCAGCTTAGTCCCTTATTTATCAGAGGTCACCACAGCAGAATGAATCAGCAACTATTCTAGCATATGTTTTACGCAGTGGATGCCCTTCCAGCTGCAACCCAGTACTGGGAAACACCCATACACTCTCACATTCACACACACTCATACACTACGCCAATTTAGTTTATCCAATTCACCTGTATCGCATGTCTTTTGACTTGTGGGGGAAACCGGAGCACCCGGAGGACACCCACGCCAGCACAGGGAGAACATGCAAACTCCACATTAAATGCCATCAGGCCCAGCTGGGACTCGAACTAGTGAACTTTTTGCTGTGAGGCAACAGTGCTAACCACTGAGCCTCAGTGCTGTCCACAATCAGTTCCCTGGAGATAAAATCAAGCCAAACCATATTGTCTTCTAAGCGTTAATGTGGTCATGTTATTGGCCCTTGAACATTTCCTGCTTGCTTTCATACTATTTCATAACTAACAAGAGGCAATTCAATCATATTTTAACTTTACACAGCTATCATAACATTATTTATCAATATGTGCACCTTTTTGGATTCTTGGAAGCTATGGAAATTAAAAATGTTCAACAGTAAATATATTAGGACCATTGTTATGGTTTACATTCCTCAAAATGGTCTATACAAACAGAATTGCTGCCTATTTAAAGCTAATTTTAATTATTACAATGACCGTAATAATTTCTATTTTAATTTAGGATTTTATCTAAGTAGTAGTACAGTAAGGTAGTTTACTAAATTGGGAAATGAAGCCATTTAATCATTATTTTTCTCTTTAAGAGAGTCATAATTATGTGTATAAACCAACTCGATGCTGTCAATGGTTTATGCAGCATGTTTTATTAACTATTTCCGTTATTTTTTCAGGGTAGACCAGGAATCAAAGGAGAATCTGGGCTGACGGTATGACTTTTACATCATATTACCACATTCACACTCTACTAGGCACATTTAAGTGAATCAAACATGATGGTTCTTTTGTTGTTGTTTTTAGAGAGACGAAATAATCCGAATGATCAGGGAGATTTGTGGTAAGTGGTGTTAAATATATACAAATATGTTTTATTTTTTAACTCAACAAGGATGCATTTATTTGATCAAAAATATTGTATAAATAGTCAAAATAAGATTGTAATTTGAAATAAATTATTTCTATTTTAATATATTTGTAACATGCCATTTATTCCTGTAATTCAAAGCTAAATTTTCATAATCATGAGCCATCAGAAATTATTCCAATATTAAAGATTTGTTACTTAAGAAATATTTCTTATTATTAATGGTGAAAAATGTATATTTTTAAAGAAATATACATTTTTATAACAATATGAATGTCTTCACTTTTGATCAGTTTAATGCATCTTTGATGAGTAATTGCATTAATATCTGTGATGAAAAAATATGATAGTAGTTATAATAAATACTGTAGTGCTTTTTAAACACAGAAGAGTAAAGTGTCTTATACTATATACACTCACCTGCCACTTTATTGTGTACACCTGTCCAACTGCACGTTTTTCAACGCAAATTTCTAATCAGCCAACTCACATGGCAGCAACTCAATGCATTTAGACATGGTCAAGACGATCTGCTGCAGTTTAAACCGAGCATCAGTATGGGGAAGAAAGGTGATTTAAGTGACTTTGAACATGACATGGTTGTTGGTGCCAGACAGGCTGGTCTGAGTATTTCTGAAACTGCTGATCTACTGGGATTTTCACGCACAACCATCTCTAGGGTTTGCAGAGAATGGTCTGAAAAAGAGGAAATATCCAGTGAGCGGCAGTTCTGTGGGCGCAAATGCCTTGTTGATGCCAGAGGTCAGACTGGTTCCAGCTGATAGAAAGGCAACAGTAACTCAAATAAGCACTCATCACAACCGAGGTCTGCAGACGAGTATCTCTGAATGCACAACACGTCCAACCTTGAGGCAGATGGGCTACAGCAGCAGAAGACCACACCGGGTGCCAGTCCTGTCAGCTAAAAACAGGAAACTGAGACTACAATTCACACACGCTCACCAAAACTGGACAATAGAAGATTGGAAAAACGTTGCCTGGTCTGATGAGTGTCGATTTCTGCTGCATCATTCAGATGGGCTCAGAATTTGGCGTCAACAAGATGAAAGCATGGATACATCCTGCCTTGTATCAATGGTTCAGGCTGGTGGTGTTGGTGGTGTGGGGGGTGTTTTCTTGGCACACTTTAGTACCAGTTAAGCATCGTACTGGTCAAACCCAGTACTAGTAAGGTGTACCTAATAAAGTGGCCAGTGAGTGTATATTATGCTTTGTTAATGAATGCCTCAGCGTACTGAAGTATAAAATACAGTAAACTGATTAACTGTAATAAATTCTAATAAAGTGTAATAAATCTAAAGTTTCTCAAGTAAACTTTAGGTTTTACTACAGTAAACTGTTGTGTGTTGTAGTGTAATATACCCCAAAGTTAAGGAAATCTACAGTTTTGGGTGATTTGTTTATATTACCATAGTTGTTGTTTCAACATACCAACTGTAGAGTCACCACAACAGATTAATTCAAGTTTTGTACTATAGTATGGTTCAAAAACACTATAGTGTTTACTATAAATAGTATATAAATGCTGTAAATACTATAAAAGACTATAGAATTTTTTTATTAAGTGTCTTTATTGTATTTTACCCTAATCACCAATGGCTATACATTCACATACTGTGTGTTGCAGGCTGTGGAGTCAAATGTAAAGAGCGTCCCATGGAGCTTGTGTTTGTGATTGACAGCTCTGAGAGCGTCGGGCCTGAAAACTTCGAGATCATTAAGGACTTTGTGGCGGCGCTGGTCGACAGACTTACCATAGGCCGCAATGCCACTCGTGTTGGCCTGGTTTTATACAGCCTGGAAGTCCAGCTTGAATTCAACCTGGCTCGCTATACAACCAAACAAGATGTAAAACAAGCCATCCGCAGAGTTCACTACATCGGCGAGGGCACCTACACCGGCTCTGCCATCCGTAAAGCCACTCACGAAGCCTTTTACAGCGCCAGGACGGGAGTGAGGAAGGTGGCCATCGTCATCACAGACGGACAGACAGATAAACGGGAACCTGTGAAGCTGGAGATCGCTGTCAGAGAGGCGCACGCTGCCAACATCGAGATGTACGCTCTGGGAATCGTAAACATTAGTGATCCCACACAGAAAGAGTTTCTCCAGGAGCTCAATCTTATTGCATCGGATCCTGACAGTGAACATATGTACTACATTGACGACTTCAACACATTGCCAGGTACTGAATACAGCTTTAGATGCACATACAGTTGAAGTCAGAATTATTAGCCCCCTGTATATTTTTCCCCAATTTCTGTTTAACATACTGAAGACTTTTTCAACACATTTCTAAACATAATAGTTTTAATAACTGATTTCTTTTCAGATATTCTACCAGAAACGTACATTATCTGTCCCTGAAATAAAAACATTAATAAATAAATAAATAGATAGATAGATAGATAGATAGATAGATAGATAGATAGATAGATAGATAGATAAATAGATAAATAAATAAATATAATAGATAAATAAATAAATAAATAGATAAATAAATAAATAGATAAATAAATAAATAAATAAATAAATAGAAAAATAAATAAATATAATAAATAAATAAATAAATAAATAAATAGATAAATAAATAAATAAATAAATAAATAAATAAATAAATAAATAAATAAATAAATAAATAGATAGATAGATAAATAAATATATAGATAAATAAATAAATAAATAAATAAATTAATAAATAGATAAATAAATAAATATAATAAATAAATAAATAGATAAATAAATAAATAGATAAATAAATAAATATAATAAATAAATAGATAAATAAATAAATAAATAAATAAATAAATAAATAAATAAATAAATAAATAAATATAATAAAAAATAGATAAATAAATAAATAAATAAATTAATAAATAGATAAATAAATAAATATAATAAACAAATAAATAAATAAATAGATAGATAAATAAATAAATAGATAAATAAATAAATATAATAAATAAATAAATAAATAAATACAGTGAATAAAAAGTATTTCATCCCAAAAATGTCTAAAACGGACTGATGGTTGATTTCTGTAAGTTGTTCTGTAAAGGAAAATGTCATTCATTTGGTTCTCAGATTTCTTTTTTTTTTATTAAAAACACTTTACAAACGAACAAACCCTGTCAATGTCCTTGTCCTCGGCCCAATCGAACCTAGAGCTTCAATAATTTTGTTATGCTAAAAGCTGTTATTTAGAAAAAAACACTTCAGAAATGGCAAGTTTAAGCTGTTATCATTCACATCAATTGATTAAAAATAATAAAATGATGAATAAGTTTTACAAATAAATACTATTTTACAATTGTCCCCATGTTTCTGTCAGTCCTGTCACATTTGCATTAAATTTAACATAAAATGTGTGCAATCCACCTTTAAGGCTATAACTCAGAGGAAGTGACTGACCATTTGATGGAGGAGAAGCTGACAGTGATCAAGGATGCGTTCTGTCATTGAATTGTATGATTTTATGATTGTTTTTGTATGATTTTTTGAGGAGGACAAGCTTAAAGGTCAGGCCATGTCACATTTTTATAAGTAAAAATGCCATTTCTGGAAGAATGTCCCTTTTATCTTTGGCCTGATGATAGTACATAATATTTTACTAGATATTTTCCATGATACTAGTATTCAGCTTAAAGTGACATTTAAAGGCTTAACTAGGTTCATTAGGGTAAAGTTAGGGTAAATAGGGTAAATCATTGTATAATGATGCTTTGTTCTGTAGACAATCGAAAACCAAAATTGCTTAAGCGGGCTAGTAATATTGACCTTAAAATGGTTTTTAAAAATTAAAAACTGCTTTTATTCTAGCCGAAATAAATCAATTAAGACTTTCTCCAGAAGAAAAAATATTATAGGAAATACTGTGCAAAATTCCTTGTTCTGTTAAACATAGTTTGGGAAATATTTGAAAAGAAATTACAAGAGGGCGAATAATTCTGACTTCACCTGTACATGTACAGTACTGTATAAAAGCATTTCTCTGGCGAAAGTAAAGTACACACAGTTGAAGACTTATTATTAAGTATTATTAGCCCTTTTGTGAAAATTGAATACCTTTTTCTAATATATCCCAATGTACAACAGAGCAAGGACATTTACAGAGTATTTCCTATAATACTTTTCCTCTTGGTTTATTAAAAAAGAAGTACCTTTTAGAGAGCTAGTTCACCCAAAAATGAAAATTCCCTTCACTTTTTCCAAGCCTGTTTGACTTTCTTTCATCTGCTGAACACAAAATTAAATACACTGAAGAAATCTGGAAACCTGTAACCATTGACTTCTACACTACTTGTTTTTCCTACTATGGAAGTCAGTGGTTACAGGTTTTCAGCTTTCTTCAAAACATCTTCTTTTGTGTTCAGCAGAATAAAGAAACCAGTAGAACCAGTTGAGGCAGAGTAAATAGCGGGTAAATTTAAATTTTTGGGTGAACTACGCCTTTATGCTCAATAGTATTATTCCTCTTAAGAATTTGTTGTCCGTTGACTTGCCTAATTAACCAATTTAACCCTTTAAATTACACTTTAAACTGAATAGTAGTATTTTGCAAACAAACATGGTTTGGTAAATGGTTTCGTCATGGTAAAGACAAAAGAAATGAGTTATTAGAAATTACTAATTAAAACTATTATGTTCATTCATTCATTTTCCTTCGGATTAGTCTCTATTTCAGAGGTCGCCACAGTGGAATGAACCACCAACTATTCCAGCATATGTTTTACGCAGCGGATGCCCTTCCAGCCGCAACCCAGTATTAGGAAACACCCATAAACAGTCATTCACACACACACACACACACACACATTCATACACTATGGCCAATTTAGTTTATTCAATTCACCAATACTGCATGTGTTTGGACTGTGGGGTAAACCGGAGCACCAGAAGGAAACCCACACCAACACGGGGAGAACATGCAAACTCCACACAGAAATGCCTGAAACTGGCCCAGCCGGGACTCGAACCAGCAACCTTCTTGCTGTGAGATGACAGTGCTAACCCCTAGGCCACCGTGCCCCCCACTATTATGTTTAAAAATGTTTTTAAAAAATCTCTCCGTCAAACAGTTCTTGGGAGATATTAAGAAAATAATTAAAATTAATAATAATTTTTGCCCTCAACTGTATTTCTCTAATAATTATTCCTCTGTTTTAATTCTCAGCTCTGGAGTCCAAACTAGTCAACCAGCTCTGCGAAGATGAAAACGGAGCTCTTATCTTCAGCCGCATTAATGGTTTTGAAAACGGATATGGTCTGAACGGGAACCGGATCAATGGTAACGGCGGGCATAATTACGACACCATCACATATGAAGGCAGCAGAGAAAACACAGGATCACCGTCTGCCACCAACACTGTGATCACTGACAGCGGGAGAGGAGACACGTTTGCTGGTCCGGACATTAAACCGGTTAGTGCAGACAACACAATGAAATGAGCTTTTAGTTTGTGTATTCATTATATTTTGTTTCATGAATATTTTGTCAGGTGGTTGAGCGTGTACCTGAGACGCCAGAGACAGAAGGAGCTCCAGCCGTTACTGGGACATCCACACATAGCAGACCTTCATCCGGGACAACAACATCATCATCGTCTGTGAACACATCTTCAGCTTCAGTGCAGTTTATACCAGCACCACGACCACCGTTACCTAAAGGTACAAACACAACACACTCGCTAACTCAGCGCAAAACACATTCAGGGTCTACGCTGAAAAACTACTACTCATTGGATTTACGAATGGTAGTGTTTGCTTATGTTTATGTTCATTCATCTGAGGCAGCACATTTGTCATGTGGTGTTCCCCAGGGATCTGTTTTAGCCCCTATTCTTTTCTCCTTATATATGCTTCCTCTGGGCTCTATTTTTCGAAAACATGGTCGGTCTTTTCACTGTTATGCAGATGACACCCAAATCTACCTGCCTTTGAAACAACGTTCAAATGGGCTAGAGACCCTTATGGTCTGCTTGTCGGATGTGAAAGACTGGTTGTCCTTGAACTTTCTAGATTTTAATGAAAGTAAGAGTGAAATGATTTTGTTCGACCTGTCAAACTCTTCCAGAGCACCGATAGTTAATCTAGAAAAATTAAGTTTTTCTATGAAGCCCTGGGTAAAAAAATCTTGGTGTTAATCTAGATGATGGCTTGAGCTTTGACAAACAGATAAACGCAGTGGTCAAATCCTGCTTCTTTCAGCTTCGACTATTAAAAACAGTTAAATCTATTTTATCTTGAAAAAATTTAGAAAAAATAATCCATGCAATACATACTACTAGATTGGACTATTGTAACTCATTATACTTTGGGATTAGTCAGAAAACCTTATCCCGGTTACAAGTAGTTCAAAATGCTGCTGCAAGGCTTTTAACAGGGACCAAGAAACATGAGCACATTACCCCAGTTTTACGCTCTCTGCACTGGCTGCCTGTGCACTATCGAGTCACTTTTCAAATGCTGCTCTTGGTTTTTAAATCTCTAAATGGCCTGGCACCTTCTTATCTGTCAGACATTTTAATTGAGCATCAGCCTGGTCGGTCTCTTCGGTCATCTAACCAGAGACTGTTATTCATACCTAAGTCGAGGCTGAAATGCAGAGGTGGCCGTGCTTTCGCAGTAGCTGGTCCTAGGCTGTGGAATGCTCTGCCCCTCTGTATCAGATCTGTTTCATCCCTGTCTGTTTTTAAATCTAGGTTAAAAACTTATCTCTTTGATTTGGCATTATATCAGTGAAAAGTGTCTGTTTTAGCAATAATTTTATAATTTTATATATACATTTGTTTTTTATCTGTTTTGATTTGTACTGTGCAGCACATTGGTCAACCTCTGGTTGTGTTAAATAGTGCTATAGAAATAAAATTGACATTGACATTGACATATGGGCTGAATTTAAACAAATACATACAATTTAGTAATGTTCAACTTAATTTCTATGTTTAAATTCAGACCATAATAATTGTTTGTAACCACTAACATTAAAACAATTGAGTCAATCCAATGAATCATTTTCGTCAGTGTAGAGTTTATTTTGTTGAAAGAAATTAATACTTTTATTCGACAGGGATGCTTTAAATCAGTGTTTCCCAACCCTGTTCCTGAAGGCACACCAGCAGTACACATTTTCAACCTCTCCCTAATCAAACACACCTGAATCAACTCATCAGAAGATTAGAAGAGACTCTAAAACCTGAAGTTAATGGGTCAGATAAGGGAGATATTCAAAATATGTACTGTTGGTGTGCCTCCAGGAACAGGGTTGGGAAACACTGCTTTAAATCAATATAAAGTGGCAGTAGAGAAATGTATCATGTTAAAAACATTTCAGCAACAGTTTAATTTACAGTGTACTTGTTGCACATTCATTCATTTTCTTTTAGCTTAGTCCCTTTATTAATCTAGGGTCGCCACAGCGGAATGAACTGCCAACTTATCCAGCATATGTTTTACGCAGCGGATTTCCTTCCAGCTGTAACCCATCACTGGGAAATACACACACATACACCACGGATAATTTTAGCTTACCCAATTCTCCTATACCGCATGTCTTTTGACTTATGGGGGAAACCGCAGCACCCGGAGGAAACCCAACGCCAACACGGGGAGAACATGCAAACTCCACACAGAAATGCCAACTAAACCAGCCGAGGCTCAAACCAGTGACCTTCTTGCTGCAAGGCGATTGTGCTACCCACTGCGCCACCATGAGGCCCCTTGTTGCACATGTCATGTAAAAACAATGTGTTATGCACAATTACAAGCAACTAACCTTAAGAGAGTTCATGTATTTAACTCAGAACTTGAATGTAGCTGCGCTGTAATGAGAATGCCATGAAATAAAGATTTTTGTTTGATGTAATCTCTACTGAAAAAGGAAGAGTGGGCAGGACATAATACAGCCTTTGTAAAAACAGCCAATAACATTTAGTTTTAATCCCAGCAGCCAGTGAAAGTAGCTGAGCTCAAGCGCATCAAATAAGAAGGGGGCGGGGCATGTCAGAAACTAGAGAGCATTTGATTGGTCAGATGATTTGCAGAGAAGCTGAAGTTTGAGGTGACGTTAATAAAATCATTGACCAATTTACGTGGAAGCTTTGAAAGTTCAAGTATTAGTTTTATATATCCCAAACCCGAATTTTGTCACAGTTTTTTTTAGCTAAGAGATATACTTAAAACGAACATACTGAAACTAACATCTACATATTTTTTTTATTTCAAGGGACCTTTTAAAGGTGTCGTATGTAAGTTTTTGACGTTTTCTAAAGCATAAAAACACCATAAAATGTTTGCAGATATTAAAGAAACATGCTCAGTGAACATTCTTGTTTATCTGAAAAACAATGCTGCAGTCAGATATTCTGCTTTGATAATGTGTTTTCCGTGCCGGAACGGCTGTGTTTGTTTTGGTCATTTTATCCTGCCCGGTTTAGCCAATTATATTTCAGCACCCAGGTTGCCTTGTTAGAAAAAAGCTTATTTCATTCATTCAGTCAGGAAAGCTCTTAAAGCATGCGATCGTGACCGAAATGCAACCTCTGGTGGACAGTAGCAGACTCATGAGACGCAGATTCAGAGTTCCACATGAGGTTATTAATTAGCAAATAATATAAACATTAGGTGAGCAGGTTAAATTGTAACCCCGAGTCCTAACAACACGCTAAGTCAGGCATGTCCAAACTCAGTCCTGGAGGGCCGGTGTCCTGCAAAGTTTAGTTCCAACCCCAATCAGACACACCTGGGCTAGCTAATCAAGCACGCACTAGGCTTTCTAGAAACATCCTTGCAGGTGTGTTGAGGCAGGTTGGAGCTAAAATCTGCAGGACACCGGCCTTCCAGGACAGAGTTCGGACACCCCTGCGCTAAGTGATGAGATACGCAGTGTTGAGCAATTTGGCTGTTTGCACCAGACGAAACATGACAGAAATTTAAATACAGCCATTCAGAAGCACAGAATATGCACTCACTCACAAAATGGTAAGGTTTATAATCTAATTAATTCATGTTAAACCTCTTTAACATCAGTAAATGTAGATGCTGAATCAGTCGTAGGTTTAGTTCTAAAGTTTAATTTCAAACGGTTTATTTTATTTTCCAGATAGGTGAACTATCTGCTGCTGCTTTCAGTATATGGCAATAAATGTCATGTAAAATGGCATTCAAGCTCACACTGTTAGCATTTAACACTGAATAAAGCACATGAGGTGTACCTGAGGAGATCATTGTCGGTTTATCCTGTTGTTCAGCTGCAAGAAATAGAAGCTGTTTCTAATATATCAGTTTAAGGTGTTGGTTAGAATAAAAGCTCCTTTTAATATAGAAAATATTCCCTCTATCGTGTGCCGTTGCTTCTATTTACAACACCGTTTAAATCAGCCTATAGGCTCGATCATCAGACTCACTCCTTTTGGTCTTCAATCTGGCAACATGTGCTTGCGTGTGTTTTGATCCAGGAGTTCAATACCTACTTCAACTACAGGGTGTCACACTTACATACTGCACCTTTAAATTAACACATTAATAACAAGGTAAATGTTTAGTTGTCTTTTGCTTATTGTTATTTTTTTAATCTCTGTTTAGAGGTTGTGCTTTTGGACCCCCTTTGTAAGCTGCTCCTGGATCAGGGTCCTTGTCGGGAATATAACATTCGATGGTACTACGACCCACAGGCCAACGCCTGTGCACAGTTTTGGTACGGCGGCTGTGAAGGAAACCGTAATCGATTTGACACAGAAGAAGAGTGCAAGAAGACGTGTGTGGTCGTGAAAGCAGGTAAAACACACACCTGAAAACCTTTCACTGGTAAATATTACTGCAAATGAAAAGAGACAGCAGTTCCTGCCATACGGTCACAGTTGTTTCTTTGCATCTAGGCGGCTGATATCCATGATGGACTAATTTACCTTTGTCTGTAATTCCTCAACTCCAATGGACCTGCACTGAAATAAACAGATGTTAAAGAAATTAGTTGGACATCTGCAAGAAACAAGAGTGGTCCTTCTTTATATTTAGCGGCCTTAACTACTATGTACTTATATGTAAATTAATCATGTAGTACAATACTTATTTGTAATAATATTAGTAAAATAAGAATATTAGTACAATACTTATGTGTAATAACAATGAAATGACACATAGAGGAAGTTCTGAAGTACTGAAATGTATTTAATACTTTATATAAAAGGCTTTTTTGGTGACGGCAGCTGAAAGACACCTCTCATATGGAGAATGAAGTTTTTCACAGACTTCAACAGAGTGTCAAAATCTTGATGGTTCTGTGGGTCTCGTCTATCAAATCTGAGCTTTATTTTGTATTCCATATTGGTTTCAAGTCAGGTGATTGACTGGGCCATTCGCCAGCTTGATTTTCTTTCTCTGAAACCATTCGAGAGTTTCCTTGGCTGTGTTTTGGATCACTGTCTTGCTGAAATGTCCACCCTGGGTTCATCTTCATCCTCCTGCTAATGTAGATGTTAGATGTAAACTGAAGAAAGGCAGAGGATTTCTGAAGAACTAAGAGGTTTCAGCTGCTGTCTGGGCTTTCACTACCTTTCTACACCTCCCTTTCTTCATGTGTTCAATTCTTTTTTTTCTGTGTCATTGTATTTTATTTTATTACACGTCACTTAATTTGTAATCTAATTAGTTTTCTTTGCATATATGGATTTCTTTGGTTGTTACCAACATCCGGTGAAAATTTCAAGTCAACGGCACCTTTAGAAATATGTTTTCTGATTAAAAATGGTGACGTGTTCAATACTTATTTCCCCCGCTGTATATTTACACTGTTGACTTAGCCCACCCTTAACACATCCACGAACAAGTGTTGAAAATTAGCAAGTCTAAAACACTTAAACAATTGCATTTGGTTTGTCCAGTGTAATTGTGATCTCCATTTAAAGAAAAAAACTATAAATAAGTACAAAAATTAAACCTACTCAAACCAAAAACACCAAAATTGTAGTGCCAGAAGTGTTGTGCAATACAATATGAACACAATAAGAACATCGTATACTTATTTTTTATGCAAGTATCTAGTAATTAAGGCCACTTAATATAAAGTGGGATGGCTTATCAACAAAGCACAATACTTTCACGAAATTTTGCATCCTGTCACGAAACAAAAATGAACAGGCAAGTATGAAATATATGACAAATGTAACGTGTGATTTTTGAGAACCAGTGTTGTCAGTAGCAGTGTTAGACCGTTTGTCATTTTGTATCTTGTATGTACTTTTTTAAAATAAAATATTTTATATGTGGATAACTAACCAGCCAGGCTGTTATGCTGTCAGCAAATCCAAATATTGTGTTAGTTTAACGTTCACTAATCTGTATTTCATGTTTGGCTCAAAGAGGATTTGTGCTGCTTTTACACAGGACTCTGGTTATAAAAGATATGCAGTGATAACAAAATGCAGATGCTCTTAATGTGGTATTGCAGTTGAAGACTGCCATCTCCTGGAAAAAATTATTATTGTAAAAATATTGTGGTAGATATCTACAATATTTGAATCTCCTTAAAGGGATAGTTCACCTAATACTGAAAATCCTGTCATCTTTTACTCACCCTTTACTTTCCAAACCAATCTGAGCTTCTTTCTTCAGTTAAACAAAAAAGAAGATATTTTGAATAATGCTCCAAACCTGTAACCATTGACTTAGTATTTGTTTTTTTCCACTATGGAAGTTAATAGTTACAGGTTTTCAGCATTCTTCAAAGTATCTTCTTTTGTGTTCAACAGAAGAAATATATTTATGAAGGTTTATAACACTTTGAGGGTGAGTAAACAGTAAGTAAATATTTATTTTTGGGTGAACTATCCCTTTAATCTTAATAACTGTTGCATGGCATGATGTGCCATTTTGTTAATGTTGTTAGATCACCATCTCCACGCCAGATAAATAACATCCAGCCCCGGACACCAGATCTTATCAGAAAATGTCAGTTTCTCCAGGTATATGGAGAAAAAGTCAGCAGAGTTTCCAATACCCAAACAGTCTCCAATCAATATATGAGGTGACTGAGAAAAGCAGAGAGGAGCAGAAGCAGGAGACGAAGTAATGATGATAAAGAAGGAGCAGAGTTTATTGAATAATATTAGTTGCGTATGACTTCATCTGACCAGGATAAATCCAACAAGAGTTATTACATGTATACCACAAGCAACAGCAATGGAAAATGACATGCTTAACAACATTGTCCAGTGACAATACAGACCTTGAAATGGAGACTCTTATATCTTACTCATGAAAACAAGTGTCGCTTGAATCCACAGTCATAAGTTTATAGCAATAAGATTGAAAAATGAAATGATAATGAAGCAATAATTATAGGAAAATAGTAATAATAAAATATTAAAAAGATATTAAAATGACAAATATTAATCAAATCATTAACTAATGATCAATAAAATGATATAATGATAATTATATAAATGACTAATGTTCATATAGTTAAGATTAGATTAGATTAGATTAGATTAGATTCAACTTTATTGTCATTACACATGTACAAGGAGGAGGCAACGAAATGCAGTTTAGGTCTAACCAGCAGTGCAATAGCAGCAAGTGCAGGATACAGGTATAAGTTATAAAGTGCAGTTTATAGAAAAACTATGGTGATATTTACAGCTAATATTTAATTAAATAAATTATTTAAATGAATAACTGAATAAAAACAAGTGAAAATAAAACACAACACAAATGAATGGTTGCTTTCTTGAAACAACACAGACATAAGTTTGCTACAAGGATTCTCAGATCCTTAGTTTGATTCCTCAATGTGAATTACTTTGGAGCAAAGTCTTGTTAGTTACATTTTCTTTTACTAATGATAAAACTGCACAACTGAGTAGCAAGTGTCTTTCTCCATTGACAGCTGTTCAAATATCATTATCACTTGACACAAATTTATATGCTGGATTTGGTTGCATGGATGCCAAAATAATCAGACCCCCATCCTCTGATAAAACCAGCATCCCAGTAAGAAATACTAAAAATGTGGTTTTAGCCTCAGCTGAAGTGTTTTTCTTCCTAAAAATATAACATTGAGCTGGTATATTAATCATTTCTCTCTTTGTCACATTATTTCAGCCTCAAACGTCCTCCTTAAACAGTCACACACATCTGTCCCTTATGTCTGACTTAAATTACACACGTCTCCTTCCCCCAACACCTTTCTCCCTGTTTTAATTTTAGTAATAGTGACTGCTGCTCTCCCATGAGATCATTCTAGAACCACTTGCTAGTGTTGGGAAACATGCACGTATTTGCGATTGCATAATACACCCTTCTGATCTCATGCTGACCCTAAATAATTATTCGAGATGCCAAAATGTTTGCCCTAATTACTCTTTAACCTGTAAGTATTAATCTTTAACAGAGTTTTGGGTTTTACAGCACTTAATAATGATCAAAATATACCTTTAGTGGTGCAACCACCTGTCACTGTGCAGTACCTTTAAAAGAACAAATAAATGGTACATACTAGTATTATAGGCAACCCATTCTGAAAACGTAGCCCTATGTACATTTCTGGAGAGCACCAAATACATCCCAGGAGGTACGTTTTTTTTGTGTGCAGTTTTTGATTTCAAGAATCCACCAGAGGCCGTTGTGTACGCTTTTTGAGATCTCAAATTTCACTAGCGAGTGCCATTTGCACCTGCTGTTCTTGTGTAAATCCACCAGAGGCCGCTGTCGACCAATAGTGTTTTCAAAAGCACTGACTCACCCGCGTTCACCCACTTCCCTAAACCCAACCGCCAGTGTTTTCAAAAGCAATCCAGAAAAAGAAAAGCCCTCGCCTTATTTTTACCACGTTTTCAGATTTCACCACATTTTCACCCTGTTATTTACTTGTTTATTTAATTTTTGGCTTTTGTTTTTGTTGTACCTGCTTACTGGAACCGTTCTTCACTGGACTCGCTCCACACCGTCGAGGTCAACTCCGCTCCACGTCACAATTCCCCCGACATACACTCAAAAAAAAGTTGCTGTTTGTTCAAACTACATGATTAAGATGAGCTAAAACAACACAACTATCGAGCTTTTTTTTTGGACAACTTAATTGCCATATGTTCAATCCACTTAAATTTGTTAAAACTAATAAGCTAACTTAATTCCTTCATGTTGTCCCAACACAAATCGTTTGTGTGGAACCAAATAATTTTAACAGTGTATGCGGCGAGCCACTGGACAAACTAGTAACAGCGGAAAAGCAGTCCATATGGAGGTAAGCGGTCAGCTGGTAAGCGTGAAAAGGAACGGCGTCACACCGCCCCGTAGTGTTCGTTTTAAAGACAAAATGCAGCTATACGCTTCTCTGGCTACATAATTCGTGATCTCCAGAAATGTATAGGGCTATGTTTTCAGAATGAGCCTATGTTGATTTAAGGGTATTAACATAAACGATAAGCATACATGCAATGTAAGTTGATTTGGAAAAAAATGCAATGTACAGTTAAAGACAAAATGATTGCCATATTTAATTTTATTTAAAGAAGTGCTCTTTAACGAATTTCTAAACAATAGATTTAATAACTCATTTCTGATAACTAAACTTTTTTGTCTTCGCCATGATGACTGTAAACAATATCTTACTAGATATTTTTCAAGATACTAGTGTTTACTTTAAAATGCAATTAAAAGACATGCCTTGGTTAATTGGGCTAACTAGGCAAGTTAGGTTAATTACTGAAGTCATTGGATGGTGGTTTGTTCTGTAGCCAATAGAAAAAATAGTCCCTGGGGGGTGAATACTTTTGACCTTTAAAAAAATGATTATATTTTAAAATAACTTTTAATCCAGCCAACCTACTAGAAGTAAGGACTTTTCTTGTTTTGTTAAACGTCAATTGGGAGATTTGTAAAAAATATTTACATTTTAAATCATTTATATTCAGGGCGATGTGTTGGCGCAGTAGGTAGTGCTGTCGCCTCACAGCAAGAAGGTCGCTGGTTCGAGCCTTGGCTGGGTCAGTTGGCGTTTCTGTATGGAGTTTGCATGCTCTCCCTGCGTTCGTGTGGGTTTCCTCCGGGTGCTCCGGTTTCCCCTATAGTCCAAAGACATGCGGTACAGGTGAATTGGGTAGGCTAAATTGTTCGTAGGGTATGAGTGTGTATGGATGTGTCCCAGAGATGGGTTGCAGCTGGAAGGGTATCCGCTGCGTAAAACATGTGCTGGATAAGTTGGTGGTTCATTCAGCTGTGGCGACCCCAGATTTATAAAGCAAGTAAGCTGAAAATGAATGAATGAATAATTTATATTCATAATTTTGTTTTTAACTGTATACTTGCGTATACACTGAACTACTAAAAACACTCAAAAATGTTGCTTGTTCAGACTACTTGTTTAAAATCAGATTTCATTGCGACAACTTGATTGTTTTATGTTCAATCCACTTCAATTTGTAAAAACTAGGAAGTTAGCTTAATTCCTTCACGTTGTCCCAACACAGATCGATTGTGTGGAACCTAGCTGTTTTTACAGTGAGTTTCAGGGGTAAACATGGTATAAAAATGCCCCTTGGATGGTGAAAAGCTCTTGTACCCCCCTTAAAACACAAACACAACCTGCTACACTAAGCGTTTGGTCTCCTCCCAGGATATGACGCATGAATAATAAAGTTTGACTGACTCAAGACACAGAGTTGTCGAGGCAGCTGAATAATGCTCGTCACCTGTTGTAGCTGCAGCTGTCTATAAGCTCTGCAAGCAAACCCTTCATTTAAGTGGGAATCAAATATAAAGAAACTTAAACAGAAAGACATAATATAAATAGATTTGAGATAGATGGAAGAATAGATTTGACTTTCGAAAACCTGCAGACTCACAAATGTCTTATGTATGTGGCCGGTGTCGATTTGCAGATTTTCCTACCTCCCATTCAAAATGTACATTGCAAAAAATGCTTTTCTTACAGTTTTTGTCCTGTTTCTAGTCCAAATATATATAAAAAACTCTTAAATCATGAAGCATTTTCAGGACCAGTCATATATATGCCATTACTGTACTTATTTAATCAGTGCTATAGCAGAGCACCATGTACTGTAACACCAACTACAACAGTAAAGCTTGGTATAGACTGACATTGCAAAGTGGACTGAAACTATTTTATTTAAGCCCTTTCAAAGTTTTCAAAGGTTAGACTAGTAGTTTACCACGTTAAAATAAAGGGTTTGCTTAATAATTGCAAAATCCTGCATTTTCAGTAGGCTACTGTTCTTACAGACCATATGGATTGATTGCAGACGCATAATTTAATATATTACTTATGATATAAATAAACAACGCATATCTAATTGTTGGTCTTCAATGGAAAAGCTATATTCCTTATTTTAATGAGACTGTTTTATTTAATTTTAAGTTAGGAATATTTTGTAGAAATAAATGTACATAATATTTTAATTAAATTACACATAAATTAAACAGAGAGTAGATTTGGTCAACTAAAATCTTATGAAATTTAGTCGATGAAAACTAGACAAACTAAAATGAGTCAGAAGACTAAAATAGGACTAAAACTAAAAAGGATTTTTGTCCAAAGACTGAAACTAAAATAAAATTTGCTGTCAAAATAAACACTGTAGACAAGTGAGAAATATCGTCTTAAGTTGTTAAGTTAAGTGAGTTGTTCCTTTAAATCTGAATGATATTAATACCAATGGGGGAAGCAAAATAATCTTTATCAAAAGCAAACAAACAAAACATTATTTTGTTTACACTGTTGGCAGATTATTTTGCTTAATTTAAAGAAAATATTACTAATTTTGACATATTTCTGAGGTCCCACTTTATATTAAGTGTCCTTAACTACTATGTACTTACACCGAAAAATAAATACAATGTACTTACTGTGTTCATGATGTACTTGAGAACACTTGTGGTGCTCTTGAGTTAGGATAGGGGTAGGGTTATGGACAGGTTTGGTGGTGTGGGTAGGTTTAAGAGTGGGTTAAGGTGTAAGGGATGGTCAACAGTGTATTTACAAATGTAATTACAGAATTTAATTACAGATAAAATTACATACAGGTATTTAATCTAACGTGTACACAGTAAATACATGTATTTACACAATAAGTACATTGTATTGAATTATTAATTTCTGTGTAAGTACATAGTAGATAAGGACACTTAATATAAAGTGGGAACAAGACAATGTTTTTTACTTAGTAGAAAGTGCTTCTTGATTTGAGTTGATAGATATTTGGATTACACTGTAACAAATGCTAGATTCCACACAACTCCATCACGGTGTCCCAACTCAAATCTGTTAAGTTAGCTTAAGTGCTTTTACTGAACATAAAACAATTAAGTTGTCCCCCCCCCCCAAAAAACTCATTTGAAATATGTAGTTTGTAAAACCAGCAGATGTAATTGCCATCACTTTATTTTGAGGATCCCTTTAACACATTTTGTTGAATTAAGTTACATTGCATCTACATGCCAACTAATTCTCATTAGATTATAAGTGGACTGTTAGGTTGGGTTTAGGGTTAGTGTAAGTTGACATGTACTTGCAAAGTTTCTAATAGTCAGTTAAATGTCTGTTGAAGGAGCAGTATCAGCAGATATTAAGAGACTAATACTCAAATGAGAAGTAAATGGCATGTAGTTGCAATTCAACTTTTAGTCAACAAAATGTGCAATAGGGACTATTATAATAAAGTGTTACCAAGTAATTTTTAGAGTGTAGAAACAAGACAAAAACTCGAAAGTAAAAAGCATTTTATTCAACCCAGGCTCATTCTGAAAACATACCTGTACAGACGTTTCTGGAAACCACGAAATACGTCCCAGCGGCACGTTTTTCTGCACTTTTTGTTTTCGCGAATCCACGAGAGGCCGCTGTGTACGCTTTTTGAGATCGTAAATTTCCCTCGCGACTGTACTCGAGTAAACCCTCCAGAGGCCGCTGTTGACAGATTTTTTGACAGACTGAGCGAACAATCGACTGACCCACCATCCCCCTTCCCTAAACCCAACCAATTTTATCGATTGACCCGCCCACACACTTCCCTAAACCCAACCAACACGTTTCAAAAGCGATCCAAAAAAAAGAAAAGCCCTCGTCTGATTTTTTTTACCACATCCTCACCCTGCTATTTACTTGTTTATCTTACTTTTTTGGATTCTGTTTTTGTCTTACCTGCTTTCTGGAACCGCTCTTCACCAGACTCGAACCCCGTCGTCATGGTCAACTCCTTTCTGCGTCTCAAGTTCGCCGACGTATATGGCGCGCTAACGGGACAAACTGGTTGCAGCCAGGATGCCGTCAATACGGAGGTAAGCGGTCAGCTGGTGAGCGCGAAAAGGAATGGCGTCACACCGCCCTGTAGCGTTCCTTTAAAATAAAGAAATGCAGTATTACGTACATCCGGCTACGTAATTCTTAGTCTCCAGAAACGTCTGTAGAGCTACGTTTTCAGAATGAGCCTGGGTTGATTTTATTATAAGTAGCTGATTTTGATAATGAAACTGACTAACCAGCTTAAGTTTTGTTGTAGAGTGGTGTGTCATTGCTTTAACCTACACCTAATATACAACCCCAATCTCAGAGCCATTCAAATACAGAGCTGGTCGCACAATCTGACGACTTGGATAAAATGTCCGGACACCAGTCCTCCATGACAGCTGAGCGTCTCGGCTGGGATCCCCTTTTTCACAACCCGTGTTGCAGGATGACAGAGAGAGGCAATGTGGGGGTGGGCAAGAGTGAAGGGTTATATTTAGAAGGGGAGTATTAAATAACAGCCCCTTCACCCTGGGAATCTTTTCAGCTCTCTGTCCTTTTCCAGCCCGGACGGTGTGGCGAGCAGACCTGCTGCCACCTTCTCATCTTCCTTCTCCTCTTTTATTCGATTCTCACCTCGAAACTCAACATCATGGATCCTAAAGCCATAAAGGAGGAGCTGCGGCTTTTTCAGAGCACGTTGCTGCAGGACGGACTCAAGGAGCTTCTGAATGAGAACAAGTTTGTGGATTGCACTTTGAAAATTGGAGACCGCTGCTTTCCCTGCCACCGCTTAATCATGGCTGCCTGCAGTCCCTACTTTAGGGAGCTTTTCTTCTCAGAGGATGGCAAGGAGAAGGATATCGGGAAGGAAGTGGTTCTGGATGATGTTGATCCTAATATTATGGACATGATCATCCAGTATTTGTATTCCGCGGAGATTGATTTGGCGGACGATAATGTGCAGGAGATCTTCGCAGTGGCAAATCGCTTTCAGATTCCTTCTGTGTTTACAGTGTGTGTGAATTACCTACAGCAGAAGCTTTCAATGTCCAATTGCCTCGCTGTTTTCAGGCTCGGCCTTGTTCTCAGCGTTCCCAGACTCGCCATAGCGGCACGAGATTTCATCGCTGACCGCTTTGAATCAGTCTCATCAGAGGAGGAGTTCCTTCAGCTGGCTCCTCATGAGCTTTTAGCCCTGATTGGCGGAGACACGCTTAACGTAGAGAAAGAAGAAGTTGTGTTCGAGTCGGTCATGAAATGGGTGCGCAACGACAAAGCCAATCGCGGAAAGAGTCTTGCCGAAGCATTCGATTGCATCCGCTTCCGACTTCTCCCGGAGAAGTATTTTAGGGAGAAAGTCGAGACCGATGACATCATCAAGGGCGATCCAGAGCTGTTAAAAAAGCTGCAGCTCGTCAAAGATGCCTTCAAGGGAAAGCTCCCTGAGAAGAAACCCAAAGAGAAGAAGGAAGGAGAGGTGAACGGAGAGGAGGAGGAGGAGGAGGAGATGCTGCCGGGTTTCCTGAACGATAACCGTAGATTGGGGATGTACGGACGGGACCTGATCGTCATGATCAATGATGCGGCTGCCGTGGCTTACGATGTTGTCGAGAATGAGTGTTTTCTGGCTGCCATGGCAGAGCAGGTGCCGAAGAACCACGTGAGTCTCTGCACCAAGAAGAACCAGCTCTTCATCATCGGTGGCCTGTTTGTGGATAAGAAAGCAAAGAAGTCTCCGCTGCAGTGCTACTTCTACCAGGTAACATTCATTCATTCATTTTCCTTAGGCTTAGTCATCAGAGGTCACCACAGCATAATGAACCGACAACTATTCCAGCATATGTTTTATACAGTGTAACTTCCAGTGCTGGGAAACACCCATACACACTCATTTCCACACATACACTGCAGACAGATTTTAGTTTACCCAATTCACCTATAGCGCATGTCTTTGGACTGTGTGGGAAACCGGAGCACCCGGAGGAAACTCATGCCAACATGGAGAGAACATGCAAACTCCACACAGAAATGCCAACTGACCCAGCCGGGACTCGAACCAGTGACCTTCTTGCTGTGAGGCAACAGTGCTAACCACTGAGCCACCATGCTGCCCTACCAGATAACAATCTTTAAAGGGAAAGTTCACCCAAAGCTCTTCTCTTCATTCATCAGAGGTCACCACAGCGTAATGAACCGATAACTATTCCAGCATATGTTTTATACAGTGGATGCCCTTCCAGCTGCTGGGAAACACCCATACACACTCATTCACACACATACACTGCAGACAGATTTTAGTTTACTCCACACAGAAATGCCAACTGACCCAGCCGGGACTCGAACCAGTGACCTTCTTGCTGTGAGGCAACAGTGCTAACCACTGAGCCACCATGCTGCCCTACCAGATAACAATCTTTAAAGGGATAGTTCACCCAAAACTGAACATTTCCTCACCCTTTTCTCACACTCAGGTGGTTCCATACTTGCGTCCTTCAAGATATTCTGAAGAATACTGGAAAACAGCAGCCGCCGACATTCATAAAAACATACTATTAAAGTCAATGGCAGTTTTCCCAATAATCTTCTTTTGCGTTCAACAAAACTCGTACAGGTTTAGAACAAGTAAGAAAATTATGACAGAATTTTTATTTTTTTGGTGAACTATTCCTTCAAAAATTGTGTGCTGGTATGATTGTAACAACACTAGTATCTGATATCGCCCCTATACCCTTATTCTTTAAATTCATTCATTTTCTTTTGGCTTAGTCCCTTTATTCATCAGGGGTCGCCACCGCGGAATGAAGCGCCAACTTATCCAGCATATGTTTTAAACAGCGGATGCCCTTCCAGCTGCAACTCAGTGCTGGGAAACACCCATATACACTCATTCACACACATACAGTTGAAGTCAGAATTATTCGTCCTACTTTGAATTTTTTTTCTTGTTTAAATATTTCCCAAATGATGTTTAACAGAGAAAGGAAATTTTCACAGTATGTCTGATAATATTTTTTCTTCTGGAGAAAGTCTTATTTGTTTTATTTCGGCTAGAATAAAAGCAGTTTTTCATTTTTTAAAATCCATTTTAAGGCCAATATTATTAGCCCCTTTAAGCTATATTTTTTTCGATAGTCTACAGAACAAACCCTCATTATACAATAACTTGCCTAATTACCCTAACTTGCCTAGTTAACCTAATTAACCTAGTTAATCCTTTAAATGTCACTTTGAGCTGTATAGAAGTGTCTTGAAAAATATCAAGTCAAATATTATTTACTGTCATCATGGCAAAGAGAAAATAAATCAGTTATTAGAAATGAGTTATTAAAACTATTATATTTAGAAATGTGTTGAAAAAATCTGCTCTCCATTAAACAGAAATTGGAGAAAAAAATAAACAGGGGGCTAATAATTCTGACTTCAACTGTACACTATACCACATGTGTTTGGACTGTGGGGGAAACCGGAGCACCCGGAGGAAACCCACGTTAACACAAGGAGAACATGCAAACTCCACACAGTAATGCCAACTGAACCAGCCAGGACTCAAACCAGTGAACTTCTTGCTGTGAGGTTTGCTGGTTATGAAAATCCCTCAGATGGATTAGATTATCAACTTCTTGGTCAGATCCTGTGATAGTTAAACACATTAGTTTAATACTTATCTTCTGTTTATTAGTAATGAAACAACATATTTTTATCTCTGTCATGTATACAAAGGTTTATTAAATAATAGTTTATTTAGAAACTTACACCTATAAGATTCCACTGTGGAGGCCAACTAGTGGTAAGATGTGGAAATTCATTCAGCACTCAACTCTCACTGTGTATTATGGGCAGGGCGTAGCAACCTAACTTTTAGAGACAGACCATTTAAAAACGGGTGATTAATAATTGTATGAACGTAAACTTATGGACCTCTGATTATGGGAATTCAACCATGTCCTTAAGGATCATAGCAGTCCACTAGTTAAACCGGGGGTATGCAAATTTGCTGCAGGAGGACTTTGTATTTTACCAGATTTTAATTAGGATTTTGTTTAGGGCGGCACGGTGGCTCAGTGTTTAGAACTGTCGCCTCACAGCAAGAAGGTCATTGGTTCAAGTCCTGGCTGGGTCAGTTGGCATTTCTGTGTGAAGTTTGCATGTTCTCCCTGTGTTGGTGTGGGTTTCCTCTGGGTGTTCCTGGTTCCACCACAAGTCCAAAGACATGCGCTATAGATGAATTGGGTAAGCTAATTTGGTCGTAGTGTATGAGAGTGTGTGTGTGAATGAGAGAGTATGGGTGTTTCCCAGTAATGGGTTGCAGCTGGACCAGCGTCCACTGTGTAAAACATAAGCTGGATAAGTTGTCGGTTCATTCTGCTGTGGCGACCCTCAATAAATAAGCCGAAGGAAAATGAATGAATGAATTATTTTGGTTATTTCTTGGGTCTTTGTACTAAACTAAAAAGTCAAATTCATGTGTAAAGCACTTTTCACAATATCTATTGCTTCAAAGTCGCTTTTCAGAAAATCAAGGCGCTCATATCTTAAAGGGAAAGTCATTATTTACTCACCCTTCAGGTATCTCTGAACTGTTTTAGTTTTTATTTTCTGTTGAACATAAAAATTTTAGCAGCCCATAACCATTGACTCCCATAGTATTTATTTTTCCTACTATTGTCAATGGTTACAGGTTTCTTCAGAATATCTTCTTTTGTGTTCGACAAGAAGAAAGAAACTCATAACAATTTGAAACTCAAAAGTAAGAATATCATGAGTAAATACATCATGAGTAAAATATCATGAGTAAATACAAACTTTGTGGTGTGTATTTAAATTTAGCAGTATTTAGATACATTTACATTTTATACACTGATATAGTTTACATTTTTCAACAATATAAACAAATACAAAGCTGAGATTTGCTACAGAGTATGTATCATTTTACTTTTTTATACAGTATGAATAAAGTTGAGCATACTTGTACACACTTTGTTCAACCTACCTATTTAAAATAGGCTGAAACAACACAATTCTTGAGTTTTTTGGAGGCAACTTAATTATTTCATGTTCACCTAAATTTGTAAAAACTAATAAGTTACTTTCATTCCTTCATGTTATCCCAAAACAAATCGATTGTGCTGAACCCAGCATTTTTTACAGTGTATATCTAATTTTTAACTTTACCTACTTACACCCAGGGCCATTTATATCGAAGTTGATATTTAGCTGAACCATCTAGGTGTTTCGTAACATCTAGTTTTTATGAGGTGAGTTGTTAGCCCAACGGTTAACCCCCAATCTGGAGGACCAGGACATACACACATGCACTACGGGTAATTTAGCTTACCCAAAGAGGAAACCCACATCAACATGGGGAGAACATGCAAACTCCACAAAGAAATGCTCAAACCAAGCAACCTTCTTGCTGTGAGGCAACAGCGCTACCCACTGCGCCATCGTGTCACCAAATTTTAACTTTAGTGAGCGCAAACTTGCTTTGTATCATACATATTATTTCAAGGTGTGTAAATTCATACGAAATTAGTATAAATTTGAATGTCAGGTCGAATGTAGAGCAATTTGTTTCAACACAACAGAAAATTGTGATTTTAATGTTAATCTCTTCATGCCAGTTGATTAATAATTGCTATAAAAGCTGTTGTTTATTGAATTAATCCTATGTTGAAGAGTTTTCTATGAATTTGTCATTGTAAATCTCTCCCGTCTGATCCAGCTGGATAGTTTTTCTTCGGAATGGAGGGCACTGCCACCAATGCCCAGCCCTCGATGCCTGTTCAATCTGGGTGAAAGTGAAAACCTGCTGTTCGCCATCGCTGGCAAAGATCTGCAGACCAACGAGTCCCTCGACTCTGTCATGTGTTACGACACCGAGTATGAATTCATCTTTGATTCCGCTGTTCACGCATGAATGTGGGATACAGGATTGATATTTCCTGTCATTGCAGGAGGATGAAATGGAGCGAGACCAAGAAACTTCCTCTGCACATTCACGGCCATTCTGTCGTCTCGCATAACAACCTGGTTTACTGCATTGGAGGAAAGACAGATGACAAGTAAGAGTGTGTGTGCATGTGTGTGACAACATATGGTGCAGTTTGCAGATGTCTGTGATCCATCAAAGTTCCTCCTACAATGTGACACTTACAGGGCTCTTCTTGTGCAGATACAAACCTGTTTGTGTAGCAGCTACTGCTCTGCAAAACCTTCTGAGGAATCATTATGCTAAAATCGAGTGGAGTTCTGATTTAAATAAGTAATTATTAAAATAATTAATAAGTAAACACTTTGCAAATGTTACATTAAGTTTAATCCCTTTATTAGAATCCGATACTGCATTTGAAGAAATAAACTGTCCAAAAAGAAAAGTCACACACTAATATTATACTCTAATACCCTACTATTTTGTTTGGATTTAATTAAGTCACACATTCACCCAGGCATCGTTTCAATATGCTTCTGCAATGCTGCAACATTTATCCCTGTCCAGAGTTGCATTCATTTTGCCAAGATTTTGTATTCAAACTAGTGCAAGTCGAACTACTAAGTCTTCTCCAGCACATTTGAAATATTCTCAATAGGGTTAAGGTCTGGACTCTGTGGTGGCCAATCCATGGGTAAAAAAATAATGACTCTGCTTCTTGAATCACTCTTTTTCAATTTAAACTCAATGGATCCCATCATTGTCGTCTTGGAATATGCTCTGAAAAAAATCCATTGATAGAATAAACTGGTCATTTAATAGCCTATATTCATGTATTTGGCTGACCTCATTCTTTGGACACATAACGTTGCTAAACCTAGACATCAATTGCAGTTGAAGACTTAGCCTTACTATAAGCGATTTTCTTAATGCTACAGCTGTTTAGTTCCAATCCTAGTGCATTATGCATGTGGAAATCATTTTACTTTCAGTATTAAAAAGCTGTGAGATCTACTGTTGTTTTTTTCCTATTTGATTTGATTTCACGTAAGTGATCGCGGATCTCGGTCATTCAACATTTTTATGACTATTTTTCTTCCTCAGAGATGATGGTTCCTCATTATCCTTTCAGTTTTTGGTTATGCTACGCCCAATTCTAGTAGTTTCAGCAATCTCCTTTTTTTGGATGGGCAGAGCATTACAAAAGAGCATTTTCCTTAAGTCAAACGTGCGCCAATTGATCATTCACACGAAGAACGTGCATTATCAGTGTAAATAACGTCAGTTTTGATTTGAATCACTTCACTATGAATCACTTTCAATAAACGTTTTCATTTCTCTCATTCTCTCTCACAGCAAAGCTCTCAGTAAAATGTTTGTGTACAACCACAAGCAGTCAGAATGGCGAGAGCTGGCTTCAATGAAGACGCCCAGAGCGATGTTTGGTGCAGTAGTTCACAAAGGGAAAATCATCGTCACTGGGGGAGTGAATGAAGACGGACTCACGGCTTTATCGGAAACCTACGATTTTGATACAAACAAGTATGAGCCTTTACCAGTAATCATTCATTCATTTTCCTTCGGCTTAGTCCCTTATTTATCAGGGGTCCCCAAAGCGAAATGAACCGCCAACTATTCCAGCACGTTTTATATATTTAAAGAGTTTAGATGCAAACAGATTTAAGTGTCTACTGAATCTTTCTTCTAAAATGAGCATTTTTCTTTGGCTCCTGTGTGTAGGTTCACTTTTATGGCAATGAATAGGTGCTTTTCATTGCCTTTAAAGTGAAATAACTGAACAAAAACATATGGGTCACACTTATTACAGAAAATATCAGACGAAACTTCGATTTTTACATCAGAACACTTACGTTTTCTTAATATTTTAATAGGCTATATTTACATAATTTGTTATGTGCTTTTGTAATATGTATTATAATTTACTATTAATTATTATAGTTTATATACACATTTTTTATATTTTTGTTTAACTTTCTTTTTATTTGTTTTAGTTTTAATGAGTTTATTAACTTTATAGTTGAATGCAACATCTTTTATTGTTTGTTTTTCGTCTGATTTGTTTTATAGTTTTTTGTTTTAGTCATAAGTCTCCACTATGAGTAGTGTACCTGATCAAACTATTAATAGATTTACTTGTTATATACCCTCGATCAATATTATATCATCTTTATCCATTTTGAATTAAAAAATAAAATGTATAGAGTACAGTGCAATACATGGATTAAAATGCTGCTTTTTCAGGTGGGACACATTCACAGAGTTTCCTCAGGAGCGCAGCTCTGTGAATCTCGTGAGCTCAGGAGGAAGCTTATTTTCAATTGGAGGCTTTGCTATTGTCGAGCTGGAGGACAAAAACATCGGACCCTCCGAGATCACCGACATTTGGCAGTAAGTCCTCAATTCTGTGCTGATTCTGATTGGACAAAAATATTTTTCAAACCCAATTCAATAAGGCAATCAGTGAATAGAGTAATTAAAGGCACAAATGCAAGATATTTTAATTAAAATATCCAAAAACCACTAGAATGTGATAAATATGTTGCTAAATTGTGCACTGTGGTATCTCAAATAGAAGGAAGAATGTTCAAATTCAGAGAAATTATTAATTTTTGCTAGTGAGACGAAGTGTGTGCTGTGTGTTCATGCTAATGACGTCACACACCCTCAATTTCTGGTTTTATAGAAAACAGGGAAACAGCAGCGAGGTTTTAATATGTTGTGTGTTTATTAGACTGAACAGAGCAGCATTATATCAGACGCCTAAAATGTGTTTAGTCTGATAAAACAGCACTGCTTCTTCTCTATGTGATTATGAGCTGAAGAACCGGAAGCTGTGGACTGTAGCATAATAAAAGCTCCACTGCTTTTGTGCCGTGTAATGCTCGTCTCTCATCACCAATTGCTTCAGTTTCACTTCAACCACTTTTAGTCTTACTCTGCTTTATTCTACCATGATAATAAGTGTTAAATACTATAGCTCATCCATCAACATGATTTCTTATGAAGTCTTGTATCATGAAGACCACAACTCCCACCCAGAGTCTTCAAAATACACCTTTGTTTGTTGTGAATTACACACTACGCCTTTAATTATACAAGTTAAATTAAAGAGACATGGATTAAATCCTGATTAGAACCAGATATAAAAATAAATAAACAAATAAACAAATAAATAAATAAACCATATTGCTATTCCACCTACCTGACGTGTACTGACTTCCTTTCACAGGTATGAAGAAGACAAAAAGACATGGAGCGGGATGCTGAGAGAGATGCGCTACGCTTCAGGCTCTTCTTGCGTTGGCATGCGTCTGAATGCTGCCAGGATGCCCAAATTATAGATCAAACTGCACCTGTGGTCATGTGACCTTTGACCTCAGCACACAACTGTGGTTGTTTAAGTCTAGTCTAAAACGAGTGAGCTAAAGTGAGCTAAAACCTTTTTATAAATGTGCTGAAAAGCTTTTGGGTTCCCTAAAGTGTTTTTCTCTTACATTTTAGAGAGTTAATGTGAAAGAATAGTGTGTATGTGTGTGTGTGAACATAAGCCATTTCTCATTTCTCAGATTTCTGAACCACGTATGCAAGATAAGGTACATTTTCTGTGATGTTAATAATGCTGTATTGAAAATAAACTCTAGTTACTTCAGTAAATCTAGGTTATTGTATGAAATTTTTTGTAAAATAAACATTTTTAAACCATTTTAGCCAACTTGTGATGTTTTAGAAGACTTTTGATTTCCATGATAACTGCAAAAACAGCTATAGGAGATCTTTAATTATTAGGCCACAACTGCCCTATATCAATTCAATTCAATTCACCTTTATTTGTATAGCGCTTATACAATGTAGATTGTGTCAAAGCAGCTTCACATAAAAGGTCACAGTAAATAGGAACAGTGTAGTTCAGTTTGTAGTGTTTAAGTTCAGTTCAGTTTAGCTCAGTTCAGTGTGGTTTAATAATCACTACTGAGAGTCCAAACACTGAAGAGCAAATCCAACGATGCGCAGCTCTACAGATCCCGAACCATGCAAGCCAGTGGCGACAGCAGAGAGGGAAAAAAAACTTCACTAAAGGCGGAAGTGAAGAAAAAAAGCCTTGAGAGAAACCAGGCTCAGTTGGGCACGATCATTTTAATTTCTCCGCTGGCCAAACGTCTTGTGCAGAGCTGCAGTCTCAGTGGCGGAGGCTGGAAGCTGGCCTCAGCGAAGACTCGTCTGTCCCTGGAGCGTCACAGGAATCAGTCTCATGTTCTCCACTCCTCCATGACCACCACAGTAGCTGCTCAGGATTCGGCCAGGTCCAGGATATGGAAACCTTGGGATCATCTCGTCGTTGGTCTTGGATCGAATCAGTGACTCTGCATAGTCTGAGGGCCTCGGGAAGAGTATCCCCAGGTGGAAATGGAGAATAAAGAAAATAATTAGCGTAGCTGATGTTCACAGTGTATATCAGCAAGATGCATAACCTGTGTGGAAGCCCCCTAAGTGGTGCACTAAGTGTATGCTTTACTGAACAGATAGGTCTTTAATCTAGTTTTGAATTGGGAGAGTGTGTCTGAGCCTCGGACGTTATCAGGAAGGCTATTCCAGAGACCATCCTATATCTATATCCTATAGACCATTTCAATGTGGTGATGAGATTGGCCCATGAATATTTCCTGCTTGTTGTCAAACTCTTAATAACTGTAGCAAGTGACAAATTAATCACATCTCAACATTAAAACAGCTTCCATAACATTGTTTATCAATATGTGGACATTTTAGGATTCTTGGAAGTTATGGAAATTAAAAATGTAAAACAGGAAATACGGTAGGACCAGTGGTGTAGTCCTAAAAAAATAGGTGGTGTACTATTATCAACCCAATCTAAATTTTAAAAGTAGGCAAAGAAACGACGAAAGTCAATGTGTCTTTTATTCATTTGAGATGCACACACACACACACACACACACACACACACACTGCACAGCTGTGGTTTGCTGACTAACTAAAAAACGAGTTCAGGAGCGGGATTTTGCCCCCGTTTTATATCAAATTTAAAGGGGACTGAGGCGGTCATTTAGTAGTGTACAGGTAATCGCAAAAGTGTTAGGAGGGCTGAATGGAAATATAGGAGGGCTAAAGCGACGCCCATGCTGTAATTTTACTTGAAAGTTTCAGCAAGACATCATTCAGATGATTTATTGTGATCTTCGAAAAACTCAAATACTCATTGCACAAAAATTAGGTAAGTCTAATCACCAAAACAAGTGAGTATACCGAGAGTATGATCCTCAGAAGTCGTAATACCCAAACAGCTCGTGGAAAAAAAGTAGGCATACTGAGTATACGTGCGTATAGCAAGGACTACACCACTGGGTAGGACCTTATTGTTTACATCCCCCAAAACGGTCTATATGCGCAGGACGTTTTTGTATACGACAACATATTTGTATTCAGTCGTTATTTTCTATATCTTTTAGTATATTTAAATTCTGTTGTGGAGGTGAACTTCTATCATATTTATTACATGTATAATCGTATATATACTGTATGTCAACCTGATTTCACTGAGTAGGACATTCCTGGATTGATGTTGATCCTGTAACAACGATCTAATCAGCCATTCAGAATTAAGGGATATGTTTACAGTTTGGGCTTACGGTTTGGTTTATGCACTTCTACATGATTGTTATCCAACTATTATTCGCCTCTGATTTTGGGAATTATTTTCTGTTATGGGTGGGTTTAGGGGTAGGGAATAGGGATGGATTACATTTTCCAACAAAAATGATGTTCCAGGATCAACATAGATGCTAATCCAGGATTGCATCGCACTTGAAAAAATCATGACATGCTAGGCTACATACTTTCTTCAAATGAATCTCTGATGAGGATTACGGACTGGAGGGGTTTGGACATGATGTTTCTGGCTCCATTTCTAAAACGATCCACCACCTGTGTGAGAAAGATTTATAAAATAAGTGAAGATACAGAAGGTGACAATGACAACACATATTTGATGTCTTGACAACTAAAATGCCTTCGTTTCACAGGTTTGAATGTTTTCAATTGAAGAATATCATTCATTCATTTTACTTCAGCTTAGTCCCTTTATTTATCAGGGCCAACTTATCCAGCATATGTTTTACACAGCGGATGCCCTTCCAGCTGCAACTCAGTAATGGGAAACACCCATACACTTTAGCTTTCACACACAGATACTGGCCAATTTTGGTTTATTTCATTCACCTACAGCACATGTCTTTGGACTGTTTGGGAAACCGGAGCGTCCGGAGAAAACATGTCAACATGGGGAGTACATGCACACTACACACAAAACTGGCCTCGAACCAGTGGCCTTCTTGCTGTGAGGCGACAGTGCTGAGCCACTGTGCTGCCTGAAATAACAACTTTATAGTTTAATTTGAATAAAACCTATTATTTTGTTATATTCTGTGAGCTGCTGATGACAATTCTTCTGAATTTGCCACTTTTGGATAAATTAACCATGTAAAGCCATGTTTTCAGACACATTATATTAATAATTAGTCAACATAATACAATCTTTCTACTTCAGAAGAGTTACAGAAACAATATTGAATGGAATAACCCTGATTTTCAATCATAACAAATGAAAACTTTGATTGAAAACGTGTTATTATTATCAATTAACACTGTATGGAGTGTAAAGCTTTAAGCTATTTGTTTTACATATGGAGGCATTTACATTATCAGACTTTTATAGAAAAAAACAAATAGATATTGATTCTACTCAAAATCACCAGACCTAATCAGAGAATCAGATCATTTTGAGCGGTCGTTTCCTGTGTGTGTTTGTAATTTTCAGGCTTTTTGTCCGCATCAAGTTCCCATAGTCTCAAGTCGAAGGCGGTTCATCTTTTACCCACAATGCACTGCTGGTCGTCACGGCGCCATCTTTATAGAGAGTGCGCGCTGAGGACACGAGAACGTTGTTTATATTTCCTTCTCATCTGTAACATTTCTTTTACCTGGATCAAACATTTCACTTATAATCCCAGTCGTAAGTATTAATGTTATCTTTAAGTATGAGTCGTGCAGAACGAAGGACACAACGAAAATTCTAAATTACGCTGTCATGGACAGACGTAGCATGTTAGCATGCTAGTCATTCAATCATTAAAAGGGGAAACATTGCGATTTTGATGCTATAATGATCGAGTAGAGCCGATTATTCAGCATCAGTAAAGTCTTTGACATAAATATGCAGTTGAAACACATTGTGAAGCTTCACTGTTGTGCTGATGGTTATTTCACGTGTGTGTCAACTAAACGCACTGAGACTCGTAAAACAATTGAAGTAAAGTTGGTTTTATATTCGCACATACGTTCACATTTAACTCTCTTTATATTGTTTACCACGCTAATTTGAATATTTGGTCAGAATTAGCATATAAGTATGACTTCAAAAGAAGATTAGCACTATCTAATTGACTGTAAATAATAGTGTACTTTGGTAGTCATTGACTGCTAATATGATTTCACAATGTAGAATTTGCAAATAATACTTTTCTAAAATTATATTATTAAGGAGAATGTCTGAATATCCGAATATATACTTTACCTCTATTGTAAAACACATGCTGCGCTACATAAATAAAAAATAATGTAGTTTTATACTTGTTATTTATAATATGTCAAAAAGCTACATGTGAGGAGTATAAAACGGAGACTTTTTGCACAAGTTCATGACCCTGAAAGTGAAAGTGCTTGCTGATATTTAAGAAAAAAATTATTCAATTATCTCTGGTTATTTGTGAAGTAAACGTCGTAAATCTGTATTGTATGTAAACAGAGAACTTGCTACATGAGCAACAGGCAATCCAGTATTCTCTGTTAAAACCTTTACCTGTGTCAATAACATTTCCGTGGCATAAATCACATTAATGTGTTAGATTGAGGTTGAGGTAAAGTTGGATTTATATTCACACATTCTGACTTACTCCTTAATAATCTCATTTCAGAATAATATTCTTTGCCAAATTCTAAATGGAGAATCATATTAGCAGCCAAGAACTATCAAAGTACAACATTGTTCACAGTCAGATAAATAGTGCTGTTGTTTTGAAGTCATATTTACATGTGATTTCAGACTGAATATTTAAAGTACCATGGTAAACAATATAGAGAGCGTGCCACTAGTTGAATATGCGAATGTAAAGCCAACTTTACCTCAGTTAGATTGAGGTAAAGTTGGTTTTATATTTGCACATTCGTTCATATTTGTGACACGCTACTTTTAATAACACTACTTCAAAACAACATTAGCAGTGTTTATTTGGCTGTGAACAATGTTGTACTGTGATAGTCATTGGCTGCTAATATGATTTTACTATTTAGATTTTGCAAACAATACTTTTCTCATATTATATTATTAAGGAGAAAGTCTGAATGTGCGAATATAGAACCAGCTTTACCTCAGTTAGATAGTGTAAGAGTGTTATAACTAGGTATGGGCCAGTATAACAACTTTTCCCCCCACGTTGAACACAGTATATTTTATTTTAAGAAACATTTAATATTTTGGAAGAGTAAAGATGTCAGGCTAAATAATTAAAATAAATAATCAACTTCTGCTATCTTTATTAGTTTTAAAAACAACTTGAAAAGGCATCTTTGGATATCTTTTCTGTGGATATAAAGTAAGCCACTGCACTGTTCAGGTTCAGAGCATGGATGTTGGTGCGAAAGTGATTTATTTTTCAAATGTTTCCTGAATCGTGGGTTGACCAGTAGCTCTTGATGTTGAGGGTTATTTTCTACCTGTTGCCCTGAAAAACTGAATAAAATAGTCGGAAAAGAAACGTACATATACCATAGGAAACAGAAAATTCTAGTGGCTTGGCTTTTCCAAATCTCTGTAAACCTTGAAACTGGTTATCATCTCATGCCTAGTTCTAACACAGGTATTAGTATTTTTGATGCTCTATTAAGTGTGTAAGCACAGATGTGTTGCTGTACTGTGTGTTTGCAGAGAGATGGGGGTGAAGGCGCAGCGTCCTCGCTGCTTTTTTGACATTGGCATCAGTAATGTGCCAGGTGAGACGTCGCTCTTTAAGAATACTTCCAGACAGTGTTTCTTCAGGATCTGAAAACGTTGGAATTTTTTTCTACCCTTGTGTGATCTTTTTGTCCTGGTTGTGCTTTGTGCAGCGGGCCGTGTGGTCATCGAGCTTTTCTCTGATGTTTGCCCCAAAACGTGTGAAAACTTCCGCTGCCTGTGCACAGGTAAATAAAATATCAGTCAAATACTGCCATCTGTGCTATGAACGCTTAAAAAAAGATGCACATGATGCTGATTTATGTTCAGGGAATAGAATTTTAACCTTTAATGAAAGATTTTCAGCAAATGTCATGTAAATAAATGTATAAAAAATGTTTTTAGCTTAAAATGCTTTAGGAACATGCACATATTTATTTAAACAGTGCAAACATTCTGTATTGCATTAAGAGGGTTTCTTTCATTATATCCAGGTGAGAAAGGAGTTGGCAAGACTACTCAGAAACCTTTGCATTACAAAGGAACTCCTTTCCACAGGATAGTGAAGGATTTCATGATACAAGGAGGAGATTTCAGTGAAGGTATCACTCTCTTTTGTTTTCTCCCCACCTTCATCTTTTATATGTGAAGGACATTTGATAGTTTTTTTTCTTGATTCTGTTTGCTTTCATAGGGAACGGCAGAGGTGGTGAATCTATATATGGAGGTTTCTTTGAAGGTGGGTGTCCTATAAGACCATGCACCACAACTGTGTATTTTAAATAAAATCATGCTGTTTTTATATTTATGTCATAACAGTGATGATGTAACCTGTATAGTTTTTTTGTTGTTGTTGTTTTCTTTAACCTAGTTCATTACTCAGTCTAAATGAGAGGTATTTCATTGAGTAATTTAAATCACTTGAAAAGGCATGGCATTGGATGTTTCTTGATTTCAATCAGTTGGATGACTTTGGTACTCGGATTCCAGGAGAAAGTTCAATTTACACAGCAGAAGCTTATGCAATAAATATGGCTTTAGATCGAATGGAAAGGACACAGCATCGTAACTTTTTAATTTGCACAGATTCCAAGTCCTGTCTTCAAGCACTTGAAGCTTCTAAGTATGATCACCCCATAATGTCCATGATTTTAAAGAAAATGACAACACTAGAAAATCAGAAGTTCAACATTATCTTCTGTTGGATTCCAGGTCATATGGGACTACATGGAAATGAACTGGCAGATGAAACTGCAAAAAAGGCTATCTCCTTTAATGTGACCGAATGTTTAATTCCTCCTGATGACTTGAATCCCACCATCAATTTGTACATAAACGAAACATGGCAAAGAGAATGGGACAACTGCATCAACAACAAATTATATGAAATTAACCCGAAAATAAATGAAAGACATTTAGCAAATTATAATTTCGAAACCAGCCATGGTCAGACGGTCTATACCAGATTTCGAATTGGACATTCTAGGTTGACACATTCATATTTATTAAATAACGAAGAATCACCCAAATGTAATATCTGCCAGACTGCTCTCACCATCAAACATATTTTGTTGGAATGTAGAAGTTTAAATTCCATTAGACAAAATTTTTCTAAGGAGAGTACTTTGATGGACATTTTTAAAAAGGTACCACCAGGAAGAGTTTTACATTTTTTTTAAATCAAAAATAGAACTGAACAACCATATTTAAATTTGAGATATAAATTTTTTTTTGTAAATTTTACCTATTTATATTTTATATATTTGTCTAAATCATTTTTATTTATTTATTTTTTTTTAATATTATACGAATTTGTTTTTATCATGTAATAGTTTAATGTGTATCCATTTGGCCACGAAATAGCTATAAGTTGCTGATGTGGCAATAAATATGTAATAATAAATACATTTCAGTCAGTTCTATTTTATTGTTATAGGATTTATTAGTATTTCGATTTGTTGCTATGTTTAGTGTTTCGCCATATGCTTTTGCAGTATGGATTACTTAGCTGTAATTTTACTAATTCGAGTACTAATTTCAATTGAACTTTTTTTTTTTTGCAGTTGAAGTTTGTTCATCTTTGATTTAAAAACTATTTTTTAACTGTTTTGTTTACCAATAGCAAGGAGGATCTTGTGCTTATGTTAGTGACAGAATCCATCAAAAGGCAAAAAAAAGGTCTTGATACATTTGCACTTTAAGTCAATACATTTGTAATAAAACTTTTTTTTTGTCTAAATACTGCAAAACTAAATTGTTTAATGGGTTTTAATCAGTCTAGTTTTTAATAATTTTCTTTTTTTTTTCCCCTTATTTTTAATGATTTAAATGGTAACTGAATCACTGATTGATTAAACACACATGTTGATGTGATGAATTGAGTAGAAAAATGATTCAATAGCACCTAATTCAAAATGTCTGTTGATTTGTAACATGTGTTGAGCACTTCTTTGCACTTTTATATAAATTAAGATTGCTAGCGTCTACTTTTATTTGGATACCCTACAATCGTATTTCAAAATGAGCTTTTTTACCTTATGGATACTATTATTTACAGATAACAATACTGATTTCAATCGTCTGTGATTTTCATTTAATTTTTTCTTAATCCAGATGAAAGTTTCTCAATGAAACATACCAAGGAGTTCCTGCTATCGATGGCCAACAGAGGGAAGGACACCAACGGCTCACAGTTCTTTATGTGAGTCCAGAATACTGGCGTCTCTGCTGTCCGATTGGATGATGGACAATGATCGGCAGATTTTATATTTTATTCATTTTACAGCCTTAAATGAGCATATATGTTTATGTCCTCAGTGCATTGAACTGTAAATGCTAATGAAGTCAGATTGATTTATGGTGTGCATTAATCACTGTTTTTGTGTTCGTTAGATTTATATTTACATTCTGCCTCACTGTTTTGTGTCCCTGACCATAGAACTACTAAACCAACTCCTCACTTGGACGGGTAAGTGTGGATATAGATTAGTAATGGATAACTAAAGTGTATTTGTATATGTGTAGTATATTTAGCTGTGTTTTTTTCCTCTCCAGAATTCATGTGGTGTTTGGTCAGGTGATCACCGGCCAGGATGTGATCCGGATGATCGAGAGTCAGAAGACGGATACCAACAGCAGGCCATATGCAGAGGTCAAAGTGCTCAACTGTGGGGAACTTGTTCCAAAATCCAAAGGTAATATTGCTTATTTTGTCTCATTGTGTTAGACATGTTACAAAAATAGCTTGATGCATAAAGTTTATGCACAAAGTATATATCAACTTATCGCACAACACATTGACATGAGCTCAATAATGTTTGGTGATGCTATATATATCGCTCATACATAAAAACAAAACAATATCAGCAACATTTTAGCTAATTGCGCAACATCATATCAAAATAATCTAGTTTTTTTTTACCTTCGACATTTTTGTTAACATAATTATTTATTTGGTTGTTTAGGATATACGTTTTTTCCCAATGCCTGATTATTATATTGTTAAAATGACTATAATTAAATTAAAATAACATTAAGAGTAAAATGTGTTCTTTGGAAGAGTGTACTTGCATTATGATGCTATGATATTGTCATTCTGGCATTATGAGTGGCATAAAATAGTCTTAAAATGACAATAATATAATGCAGTGTTTCCCAACCCTGTTCCCGGAGGCACACCAACAGTACATATTTTGGATGTCTCCCTTTTCTCACCCATTAACTTCAGGTGTTGGAGTCTCTTCTGATGTTATAAGTTGATTCAGGTGTGTTTGATTAGGGAGAGGTTGAAAATGTGTACTGTTGGTGTGCCTTCAGGAACAGGGTTGAGAAACACTGATATAATGTATCGCAATTTATTTTGGTGCACGACAATCGTACGATAAAAAAGAGATATCGTAACAGGCCTATTAACTCATCAGCTACTTATTGCATTTCGATTCGTTTTTTTTTTTTTTTACTAATTTTATTTAAACTAAGATTTAAACAAATTTTTAGTAAATGTCTAATTAATTTAAATCATGAAATGTGTAACTGACAGCAAATTAAGTTAAATAAAAAAAAAACTAATAAAAAGTGCCTATTTGGTGCTGTTTGAAATCTGTTTTACTTTTTCCTCTAAATTCATTGTGTTCAGATTATTATTATTATTTTTTATTATTATTTAATACCTTTTAAATAGATTTTATGAAATGGTTAAGTGTCTTAATTGTTTATAAAATGTAAGTATTAATGTAATACATTTGAAATGTTAATCAAATTTTGTTTACCTTTCAGATATTTTAGATTCAATTTCTGTCATCTTTTCTGTTTTTGTTCTGCCTTTTACACACAAAAATAAAGCATTGAGAGTCTACTGAAATAAGATTTAACAGATCTGAAATTGTGCCTTGATTGTAACTGTATATTAAATAGCATCAATTGATATTAAACTGTCCAGTGTTAAGAACGTCAATGTTTACCAGTAATAGTACCTGCGTTAAAAATTATGATTTCGAGTGCATAAAAATGATCTGCATCTCCGAGTTAAAGATCTCATGAAGTGCTTTGAAATGATGTAATCTCAACCGAAACATGAAGAGCGGGTGGGACATAGTGTAGCTCCTCCCCCTTTTTTGTTTTAACACAAAAAAAGTGAGTGAAAGTGAGTGTTTGTGTTTTAAAATATCATTTCCACTTTTGTCAATCCAGCAAAGAAGGAAAAGAAGAAGCACCAGTCATCCAGCGAGAGTGAGGACTCTTCTTCTGACAGCTCTTCGGACTCTGAGGAATCAGAGAAGGAGAAGAAACGACGCAAGAAACACAAGAAGGAACACAAGAAAAAGAAGGAACAGAAACACAAAAAGAAAGAGAAGAAAGGGTACTTTGAGAACACAGTCCCTCTCTATTATTTTAATATGATGTTGTGATGCATTTGGAGTCATGAATGGAGAATGATCTCTCTTTGGACTGTTTTTTAGTAGATAAAATATAGTTCTATAATATCTAGGGCTGCATGATTAATGAAAGCTGTCTCATGCATGTTTTGTCACTAAAACCAGTTCTGTAATCAGTGGTAAATATCCCAAACATGGTTTTAGATGGACCAAACAACTGTTGGAGCGAACTGTTGTCAGTTGGTTCACAAAATGAGAGACAAACCGTGAGGAGACCCATGATTTTATAGTTTACAAAGTTAAAATGCAAAGAAATAAACAGTAAATATATTAATGCCCTGCTACATTTGTCATTCAAAATTTCATATACACATAACCACAATTTGTTAAATCGTTATAAAGATAATCATGTTTTTATAAACACTTCCCTCCTCCTTAATCCCCGGGTCAGAATGCAGACACAGTGGATAGCAGTGCAGCAGATCTCTTTCCCTGTCTATGCAACAAACCCCATGAATCATGGAAACAAACACATTCGACCTGTGCCGTGCAGACGTGGTCTCACCCAGTCAGGTCACAGCTTGGCAGGTCTGCCTTGCTTTTGGAAAGCATGTACTTTCATGAATGATTAAGAAGCAGGGTGTTCTCATGGGATTAGAAAAAGCCTCTATGAATAATAATGAGAAACCGATGCATCATCACTCCACTAGCAGATTTGTGCTGCGTCATCCTTTTGATCCCGCCCCAAAAATTATTTTAAACCTGGAAGATGAAATTAGCTGACAAAAGCTCAAAATTTCCATTTTCCCTCACAATGAAAGCTGACAGGAGCTAACATTGTCTTAACTGATGCTCAACACACACATCTGTTAAAATGGAAAAAAAAAGTACTCCAGGGTGTCTTGAGCCTTTAAAGTTTCCACACAATAGCGCCCCCTCTGGTTTAAGAGGAGATTTACTACACAACTGCACATCCCGACTACATGTTGATGACATTCGCAGGTCTTGTAATTAATCGTAATTTTGATTGCATTTCAATTTATTGTGCAGCCCTACCTGTATCACACAAGCGAGAGTGTGATCACATGTGTTGGTTTTACACAAATCAAACTTATTGTGTTGTCATGTTTCTGCCAAGGTCTTGAGGAAAGGATTTATGTATGAAGTATGTCAAAAGTGCATTCATACTGCACTACAATTCATATATATATATATATATATATATATATATATAATTTCTTATATTTTTTTGCAATAGTTAAACCTACTCGAAGTTTTAAATTTTTTAGACTGAGCCAGTTTCTAAATGAATCCACCCTTTTGAATGAATCATTTGAATCAATTCAGTGTTTTTTTTTTTTCAATTCAAATGAATCACTCATTAAGGCAGGCACTAGCCTAGAATCTACTGTGGTCAAATTTATATTGGTTTTTAAACCAACCACGGTGCTTTCACAAAAAATATTTAATTGTTTTTATGGGAAAAGATGTTTTGTTTTTATCAATATCACACCTCAAATTATAATATCTGAAATGATTTCAGCAGCCAATAAAATGTTTTAGTTTTTGCTAATTATGTTGATTGTTGTTGACCTTTTGTCTAGTTTGCTTGTCTTTAAAGCTATATAGTTTAGGTGAATTTATATTAGAATTCTGTGGTTTGATGAATATTTTAGATGCATACATAGTTTTTATTTTCACACTTCTAGATAATTTATCCTGGTTAATTTTTATACACCACATAACACAATTATATGGCCATTTTAATTGCTTTTTGAATTGTAGTAACTTGTCTTTTCTCTGTAGATCTGATGAAGAAGAAGCTGAACCTCAGGTTGTGTCCACCATACGCCCAGAGGAAGTGCCACCCATTCCAGAAAACCGCTTCCTGATGAGACGAAGCCCAGAGAAGCCCAAAGAGGAGGAGCAAAGCAAAGAAAAGGACAAGGTGGATTCTGGGAGAGAGAGACCCAGAGAAAGAGACAGGGAGAGAGAGCGGGAAAGAGAAAGGTAAAATATGACGTTTTAATATTTCCTGCAATAATGGACCCTCGATGCATTTAACGGTCATCTTAAATCCTTGAAAGTTGTAAATATTTGGATTTTTAAAAAAGTATGTATATTTATATGTATTATATCATCTTTGCATCAAATTACAAAAAAAAAAAAAACGAGTTCCTGCTTGTGTGAGGTGTGTGTAATGCAGCGTCTATGGCAGGGGTGGGCAAACTCAGTCCTGGAGGGCCGGTGTCCTGCACAGTTTAGCTCCAACTCTAATCAAACACACCTGCTTATGGATTTCTAGTGATCTTGAAGACACTGATTAGCTTGTTCAGGTGTGATTAGTGTTGGAGCTAAACTGTGCAGGACACCGGCCCTCCAGGACCGAGTTTGCGCACCCCTGGTCTATGGAGTCGGGACAGTAAATTAGATGTTGCTTCCTCTTCTGGCTGCCATTTTAGTCTCACACTATTTTTTTCCTTTTTCTGAAAGTCTTGATAACACCATCATGGAGTTTTTCTGTTATTATTTCAGCAAATAGGATTGTAAAAATGATTTGTTGTACTCTCCCATTCACTGCGCTCTCCGTTTACCCAATTATGACTACTGAGAAACCTGGAAATGTGAAAAGGGTCCATACTATGGATGATAATTTATTTGGTACAGACATAGATTAACTATTTGTATAGTTTGATGTTTTTTATTTTAATTCTTGTTACTGCTATGGTAGTAGTAAATAGTGTGATTTCAAGTTCATGATTTTGTGCATTCTTTTCCAGACCCTTGGCAAATTCACGACCAAACCGCACACGATTGGTGATGACCAGATCAGGCCGCAGAATTAAAGGAAGAGGACCGAGGGTAAGAGAATAAATCTTTGATTGGAAAGGCAGATTATAAGAGTTTGAATGTAAATACACTGCCACTGAAAATGTGTTGTTTAAAATGGGGCAGCACGTGGCGCAGTGGGTAACACAATCGCCTCACAGCAAGAAGGTCGCTGGTTCAAGCCCCAGCTGGGTCAGTTGGCATTTCTGTGTGGAGTTTGCATGTTCTCCCCATGTTGGTGTGGGTTTCCCCCGGGTGCTCCGGTTTCCCCCACAAGTCCAAAGACATACGCTATAGTTGAATTGGGTGAGCTAAATTGTCCGTAGTGTATGTGTGTGATTGAGTGTGTATGGGTGTTTCCCAGTGATGGGTTGCAGCTGCAAGGGCATCCGCTGTGTAAAACGTATGTTGGATAAGTTGGTGTTTCATTCCGCTGTGGCGACCCCTGATTAATAAAGGGACTAAGCCGAAAAGAAAATGAATGAATGAAAAAAGTTGTTTAAAATTAATTGAATGTCCTATTCTCTAATTTCTGCAGTAGTTTTATCAAAAGTACAGTGAAAACAGAAATTATTTTATCATTTAAAATAACTTTTATATATTTAAAAGAATTTTTTTTAAAATCTAATGAACTTTTCTGATTTCTACGCAATTTTAATATATCGAAAGTTTAAAGTAACAGCATTTATTTGAACTAGATTTATACATATATATATATATATATATATATATATATATATATATATATATATATATATATATATATATATATATATATATATATATATATATATATATATATATATATATATATATATATATATATAAAATTTTATTTGTTAAATTTTTCTATATGTTTTTTTTTCTCTCTCCTGTAGCGCTATCGAACACCATCTCGATCCCGCTCGCGGTCCTGGGATCGGTTTCGCCGCAGTGAGACTCCTCCACATTGGAGGCATGAAATGCAAAGAACACAGAAAGCTAAAGCCAATTTAGCTGCTTCCCAGGAGCGGTGGATAAAAGGAGACAAGTATGTCCAATTTTACATTACATGCAGAAATTATGTCCTGAATTGTACAATGAAAATTTCTCAAATTTAGAAAGATCCTATTATGCCCTTTTTTTCTCTAAATGTAATAAATCTCAGCTGTCCATAGAATGACTGTGGTTTCTGCTTAAAACAGCTCTCATTTATAATACCATGCTGTAAATCCTGTGTGTGTACATTAGTAACTTGGGCAACATAGACTTAAATTGAGTTATTTGGGAATACGACCGAAGGCTTGGTGTGTACCGGTGTCATAACAAATGGAGTCCCCCCCCATGAGAATTGGGTCAACCTCTAGGATCGGGATTGATCCTCTAGTTTCACTGGAGTTGTAATGGGTATAGTCTGTAGCACCTGATTATAAAGTCCAGTATTACAACTATTAATTCTGTGAAATTGCGTTATAATTTATATATTATAATGTAAAAAGTGTAACTATGAACATTTCATTTCAATATTATAATGACATTTAGAAGCTTTATATAGACCCTTTCATATACTGATGTATAATAAAAGCCATGGGTTATGAAATTGAACATTTATATTTCATACTGTTTTGTTAGCCTATGTGCTAGCATAATCATACATCTAGCCTCCTAGCTACAACAAGCTGACGCAGCTCTGATTAGCCACACAACAAGGTATCACAATAATAGCTTTTGATCAGGGTTTCACCTTAGACGATCCCTAGGGGTCCTAATGGCCAGTTTCCACTGAGTGGTTTGGTATGGGTCAGCTTTATCAGGCTTGTGTTTCCACTGCCAAAAGGGTACCATTTGGTGGCCATGGTGTATGACACAAAATTTGACGTCATTGTCGCTCAGGGAAATGTCAAAGTAAACCTGAATGGGTCATATATGAGAAGCACTTCCCACAAAACAGATGCTTTATACACACAAATACTTGTGTATAAATATTCATGATTTGATTATAACTGCAGATCTATGATGTGGCCTACTGTAACGTCTGCAATTATATAAAATAAATAAATAAATTCAACATATATGAACACACAAAGACCCTTACAGTCTCCAATATGATGCCAGTTACAGAAAATCTACACACAGCATACATTTAGTCCTTATTTGGGTTTAAAAACAACGCGCAATATAGCCCAATCAGTGCAAACCTCTCATATGTGTCTGTAATCTTCATCAGCACATGTAGCCTCTTGTTAGAAAGTAATTCCGACATTCAGAGTTCATAATAGTCTAAAAAGTGATGATAATAAATAAAGATGGCAGTTTGTTGATGTTTTAGGTTGCTGAAACAATCATTTTCTCCTTTGTTTTTTTTGGCTTCTTTTTTGCTTCGCGTTTGTATGTTTCTGAAAGTATCGGATGTCAGAAGCACATCAATAATCATGCACACGTTCTTATCATCAGCTCAAGAAGTTTATTTCAAATATAGACGCACACACATGAGCTCTCTGGAGAAAGTGAAAGCGCTCGCACTTTAGACAGCCTTGTAAACAACAACGGGGCACAGGGTAGATTCTGCTCTTCTTGGCTTTGTGGCTGTTTATCAAGACGACGACAAGGTTTGTTTGAGCTGGGGTCAGCCATGGCTTGTTATTATATGGATATATTATTACGGTGTAATGCGATTAAAAATGGCACTTCCTTTGTTTAAGTTCCCCTAGCTTGTGCACGAGCAAGTGACGTATATCTGCAAACCAATAGTGTTCAGCTGTGCGTCTGGTACCTATTAGCCCCTTTCACACATGCAGACCTTTCTGGAAAATTACCGGCAATTTTCCGGAAAGGTCTGTATGTGTGAACAGGCCCTTTTGAAAATACCAGTAAATTCGTTCCGGCTATTTTCCGGAAAGAGAAGTTGTAACATTACCGGTAATTAGCCGGAATGCTGCACTGTGTGAACGCAGAAGGAAGATCGCCGGAAAGAGTGCGTTCACGTCTAGAACGCGCTGACGTAAGACATCTACTTTAGCCAATCAGAACACTCAAGTTCACGCGGTTTGTGAGAATAAAAGCCTGTGATTGTTTTCCCAGACACATATAGCTGCTAGATGTTAGTCAGATAACATTTCTATGTTCCTTCTTAACGCCAACTGTGTAAATAATTATCGATAAAATGCTTATGATAAGCCGTTGTTTGTTTACCTTCAAGCTCCGAGGCGTTGGCTTGTAAAGCAGCTGGTGAGCGCCAGCACACACACGTATTATAAACGTCTCGACATGCGAAAGTTTTCTTTATGCTTTCATCAAAGTTGTTCACAACACTGATCCATCCACAGACTTTGTAGTAATGTAGTCAAATGTTTACTAATACTAACCCTGCCGTTTAGTAGTGATTTCTGCTTGATGTCAGAATTTACCGGTATTTTGGAATGGATGTGTGAATGGTCTTTTCCGGAAAAATTCCGTAACGGCCTCGCCTGTGTGAACAGCGCTTTTTTGAATTTACCGGTAAAGTTGTTCCGGAAATTTTCCGGATATTTACCGGTATCACTGTGTAAAAGGGGCTTTTGACTGTGGAAACAGCCATAACAGCGAACCGAACCATACCATACCACTCAGTGGAAACGGGTCATAAGAAAACGCACTTTAAATGTAGTGTTCCCTACTCAAAGTTAAACATTTAACATGTGTTTTTACATTTCAGAGGAGATATGTCTGAGGAAAAGACGAAAACTACTGAGTCAAGCAACGCTAACAAAGCTGGGGGAGACAAGCAAGATGCAGCAAAGAGAAACTCTGAGCGAGAAAAGAAAGTTTCAAAGCGGGACAAATCACGCAGTCCCTCCAAAGGAAGAGACCGAAAGAAAGACAAACATCGCTCCAAAAGTCGAGAAAGGGACGCACGGAAAAAGACAGACGCCGATGTGGAGAAGAAGAAATCTCGCAGCCGGAGCAAAAGCAAAGACAAGAAGAGGGAGAAAGAGAAGAGCAAAAAGCCGGATGACAAAAGCAGACGCTCTACTAGCAAAGACAGGAAGGAGAAAAATGATAAAGAGGTCGAACAGAAAGACAGAAGCAAAGAAAGAGCCAAAGATGGAGAAAAGGAGAAATCGAAGGAGGTTGAAAAGAAGAAGAATGGAGAACGAGAGCGATCCAGAAGCAAAGAAAGGGGTCGGGATGTTTCACGGAGATCCCGATCGCGAGGACGCGCACAGCGAGGACAATCACGAGAAAGAGGCCGTGACAGACGCCACAGCAGCAGCCGAGACCGAAAAACATCCCGCCGCTCCAGAAGCAGAGACCGAGCTCGAGGCAGAGACGCAGAAGACCGAAGGAAGAGTACGGACAATAAAAACAGAGAAACACGAGGACGAGACCGCAGCTCCAAAGAGCGGTCCTCTCAGAAACAGCGCAGCCGAGAGCGAGAGGATCGACAGAAGAAGAGGAAAGACAAGAGCGACACGGGAAGCAGCGACTCTGACAGCGATAAACGCAAGAAAAGAAAAAGAAGCGAGAGCCCCAAATCGAAAGAGAGAGCAAAGGACAAATCAAAAAGCCCGAGAAAGGATGCAAAGAAAAAAGACTCCTCTTCTAGCGACAGCGACTGAGAATCAATGCTTTTATTTACCTTTGTTTTCCCGCCACACAACCATCAGCGATTTAAAACGATACCAAGAGACTGAGTTTAGTCTTCAACTGGACATGGCCTGATCCTCAACGTCTGGAGTATTTTTTAAAGATTGATAGACAGACATTGGTTTGAAATGAATCTGTTGTATTTGTCCGGCTTTTATCTCTTCTTCTGTCATGCTCTTGATCCCTACACAACATACACAATTAGTGAGTTCCTTGGTTAAAAACAATGGTTACTTTTTTTTTTTCATCTGAGCTGAGCTGTTTTTTAAAGGGGTTTGTTGGGGTCATGTTTGCGTACCTTGGAGTTTTGTAAGGGCTTTATGTTTGTAAAGAGATGACCATGTTGGGTTCGGCTGAATTTGACAAATAAAAAATTGATACTGAACCTGTGATCTTTGCTGTCAGTTCTCTTGATTGTTAACATATTGATATGTGTGTTTATTTTTCTGAGATTTGATTTATAAGTAATATTTCATGAGTTAAATGATGCATTTGAGCGTACCTTCGTAATACTTACTTCCAGGGCCGTTTATATCGAAGTTGATATTTAGTCGCACCATGTTGGTGTTTCGTAACATCTAATTTTTACGAGGTGGGCCATCAGCCCAACACTCAACCCCCAACCTGGAGGACCAGGACATACACACATACCCTACGGACAATTTAGCTTACCCAAGTCACCTACAGTGCATGTGTTTAGACTGTGGGGGAAACCGGAGCACTCTGAGGAAACCCACACCAACATGGGGAGAACATGCAAACTCTGCACAGAAATGCCATCTGGCTTAGCCGGGGCTTAAACCAACGATCTTCTTGCTGTGAGGCGACAGCGCTACCCACTGTGCCACCGTGCTGAATTGAATTGAATTTAACAGAATTTTTATTTGACAGATTTTAGACAAGCTGAACAAAAATACAAGTATCCCATACATTTTGAAATAACTGTCGAGGACAAAAACACAAAGCCCTGGGCTTGTTTCCATTGTAGTCCTCGCTGTTAAACACTTTTGTAATACTCTTAAAATGAGCATTTCTTTTAGGACACGGAGCCAGAAATCTCCACTTTACAGGTGTGTTTGTTCCTATATTGTTTCCCAGAAAGGTCAATGTTTTATTTCTAAAATCATTAGTTTGTATCTGGTTGCTGATGGTTTGTTGGGGTGATAAACTGCTCACTTTTTTATGTATCTTGCTTCATTTTGTAGCTAACTTTATCCAATGTTCAGATTTATGTGTAATTTATTCAAAACAGTGCATATTTAATTAGATAATGCCTCGTTCACATATTTATACGTGATATTAACTTTTCATAAATCATAATACAAACGCAACGCTGTTTATATACATTGCTGAAATGAGGAAGTGAGGTCAAACCTATCAGTATTTATTACCCTATTTATGTCAACAAATTAGCGTGTATCTTGCAGTTTCTTCCTATACACTCACATTGAATGAGTACATATTTAATGTAAAATATAAACAGAATTCAGAGTTTTTTCCTCGCAGATCATGTTTGAACTATTTTCCTTGTGGATTGATGATTATAAAGAAACAGAAAGCAAGAAAGAACGATTCCCGTTCATACGATTCCAGCGACCAATCACATCGTCACAAGACATTTGAGTGACGTGAGCTGTGGCCTATCGCAGGCGAGCCGCAGCTCTAAGGGGGCGTGGATTAATCACGCTTTGTGTTGTAAGCAAGCAAGTGTCTGACTCAGAATCGTTAACGGAATTAAATAACTCGGTCGGGCTGCCGCTTCAGGTCGGTACATATCTGATTTCCTTAAACTCAATTCTCATTCTTTGACTAGCTAAGGGTTAAGTATTACTCATGAACATTTAACTGTCGTGTCATGATGACTATATGTGTGATTATTTCCAGCGCAGAATGAAGACCTTAGTAGTGTTCGACTTCGATCACACTATAGTGAATGAAAACAGCGACACATGGGTTATCCGCTGCACCCCCAACCAGAAGTTACCGGACTGGCTGGAGAAGTCCTACCAGAGTGGCCGGTGGACCGAATACATGGGTCGAGTGTTGACCTACATCGGAGACCAGTCCGTACGGCCGGAGCACATGCGCGCAGTCATGGAGAGCATCCCGTTCACCGACGGCATGACCGAGCTCCTGACCTTCATATCGGAGAATAAGAAGCACGTCGACTGCATTATCATCTCCGACTCGAACACTTTATTCATAGACTGGGTTTTGCAGGCGTCGGGCTTGAAATCCGCAGTAGATGACGTCTTCAGCAACCCCGCGAACATCGATGCGCGCGGGTACGTGAGCGTGCGCTGCTTCCACGCGCACGACTGCCAGCAGTGTCCGGTAAACCTGTGCAAGAGGAGAGTCCTACGGGATTTCACGGAGAACCGGGCGAAAAATGGCCTGCGTTATGAGCGGATTTGCTATATAGGAGACGGAGGAAACGACTTTTGCCCTGTTAAAGAACTAAAGAGGGCGACATTGCAATGCCTAGGAAGGGATTCACCCTGGAGAAACTGTTGCGCAAAGGCATTTCTGAGGGTTCAGCTGAGCTCAGGGCTAAAATCATGCCCTGGACTAGTGCCAACGAAATCCTCCAGGAATTAAGAGCTCTAATTGAGTGATATGTAGTGTTATAAGCAATATTGTGAGATTGTGACACGTTTAATGAAAGCGTCCGTCCTCAAACTACTTGATAAAATAACTTGGGTTTATTGGTAACACTTTACAATAAGGTCTTCTTCATTGAATGCATTCACTAATATGTAATCAAGTTTTACAGCAATGATTAACCTTTTTACTTTGCATTAACAAGTATTGATTTTATATATATATATATATATATATATATATATATATATATATATATATATATATATATATATATATATATAATGAGAATATAACAGATTAATCATTTTGTGAGATTTACATATAAATTTATGGATTTATATATAAATTATATGTAAATCCATCCTCAAACTACTTGATAAAATAACTAGTGTAAAGTAATATCTGGATATTGTTAACACTTTACAATAAGATATCCTTTATTAAATGCATTCACTAATATGTAATCAATTCTCACAGCATTTATTAACATTTTTAAATGCTATTTCCCTTTGCTTTAACTAATGCTGACAAACACCACTCTTGATCTTTAAAATGTAAATGTTCAGATTATAACAGATTAATAGTTTTTAGTCAAATCTCAGGATGCACAGTGATAATTAGAGCTCATAGTTGACCATGGAAGCCACAGTTCAGACTTCAGAACACATGATATTTGTAAAGTCACTGCAGAATGTAATCCTAACGGGGTGAAAGTTTATCGTTTACATGTGTTTTAAGGCCTGTAACTGCGAGCATTTCAAAAAGTACAGGTTTTATAAATTGATGTTTATTGCAGTTTGTTCCTTGCTCTGATGCCATTATCTATATTTTTTAATATAGAATACATTTATAATTTGTTTATTAATTTTAGGCATTATTGACTTTAGGCAGAATTGACTATATATATATATATATATATATATATATATATATATATATATATATATATATATATACTCACCGGCCACTTTATTAGGTACACCTTACTAGTACCGGACCCCCCTTTTTGTCTTCAGAACTGCCTTAATCCTAATAGATTCAACAAGGTACTGGAAATATTTCTCAGAGATTTTGCTCCATATTGACATGATAGCGTCACGCAGTTGCTGCAGATTTGTCGGCTGCACATCCATGATGCGAATCTCCGGTTCCACCACATCTCAAAGGTGTTCTATTGGATTGAGATTGACTGTGGAGACCATTTGACTACTGACTACTGATTCTCCATTTATGACATGGCACGTTATCCTGCTGGAAGTATCCATCAGAAGATGAGTACACTGTGGACATAAAGGGATGGACATGGTCAGCAGCAATACTCAGGTTGGCTGTGGCGTTGACACGATGCTCAATTGGTACTAATGGACCCAAAGTGTGCCAAGAAAATATCCCTCACACCATTACATTACCACCACCAACCTGAACCATTGATACAAGGCAGGATGGATCCATGCTTTCATGTTGCTGATGCCAAATTCTGACCCCATCTGAATGTTGCAGCAGAAATCGACACTCATCAGACCAGGCAACATTTTCCAATCTTCTTATTGTCCAGTTTTTGTGAGCCTGTGCGAATTGTAGCCTCAGTTTCCTGTTCTTAGCTCAAGGTTAGACGTGTTGTGCGTTCAGAGATGCTCTTCTGCAGACCTCGGTTGTAACGAGTGGCTATTTGAGTTACTGTTGCCTTTCGATCAGCTGGAACCAGTCTGGCCATTCTCCTCTGGCCTTTGGCATCAACAAGGAATTTGCGCCCACAGAACTGCCGCTCACTGGATATTTTCCCTGTTTCAGACTATTCTTTGTAAACCCTAGAAATGGTTGTGCATGAAAATCCCAGTAGATCAGCAGTTTCAGAAATACTCAGACCAGCCAGTAACTATGCCACGTTCAAAGTCACTTAAATCCCCTTTCTTCCCCATTCTGATGCTCGGTTTGGAGATCGTCTTGACCATGTCTACATGCCTAAATGCATTGAGTTGCTGCCATGTAATTGGCTGATTAGAAATTTGCGTTAACGAGCATTTGGACAGGTGTACCTAATAAAGTAACCAGTGAGTGTATATAGTCCATCATCAAACTACTTGATACAATAACTTGAGAATAAAGTCATATCTGTATATTGGTAACACTTCACAATATGGTTTCCTTCATTGAATGAATTGACTAATATGATGTTACTAATATTAAACAAATGAGAATTTATTATAAAGTGTTACATATATATATATATATATATACAGTATATATTAGAATTCACATTCAATTATATATGACTATATGCAAATCGTCTTGGATATCTTTAAATAAACTTAAATGATTTAAGTGTTTTAAATCACTAAATAAACTCACTTTAGATTTGTATCACATCTATTTACCAGTGAGAGGTGCTTAATATATAATCTAATGAGGTTTGCTGTGTAATCTTGAAATGAACAAATGTAAATGTTTCATCATGCTGGCTAAGTATTTATAAGTTCAAATCTGCATGATTAACAAAAAAATCCCTTTAATATGCCTAAATATTGTCATGTTATAAGAATAAATCCAACCTGGCTGTGACGAAGGCCTTTAACATTGCAGTTTGCTGATAATATGAAATGAAAATACTCTAATATGTAAATACAAATATATAATATATAGAGCAAGGCTATAGAAATGAATACCTTTTTCCTTAAAATGTTAAACAGAGATGTGGCTCTTTTGCAAGTCAGAGATGTTTAAAAGCCATCCGAGTGGTCGTAACCCGTGCTGTGCTGCTGATAGCAGTTTTTGGGTGAGACGTGCTCGATTTAGATAAACAGTGTTGTGAATGTTTGTTCCTGATCGAACCTGAATATTTACTCGAAAAGCAAACAGAGATGAATGGAGAACTGTGAAGCATTGAGGATTTACATCTGTCAGGAAAATGCAGTTACATGAGGCATGTTGTCCTAAACGAATAGCTGGATCCTGTTAATGTTTACGACAGATCTTGTGTCCTTTGTACTATCTGCACACAGGCCATGCACATGTTTAGTGTCCTATTGAAAAGGAATAAAATAACCACTGAAGTTATGGCCTGTCTTTTGTTGTCTTTTCTTTTGCTGAAATTAGCGTGGACAGCTACACGGTAATTCACCAAAGTACTAATGAAATTATGGTGAGTGATCCAGCACTTTGCTGAGGTGGATGGTATTAAAGGGGGCAGTTCACATAGAAATTAAAATTCTGTCATCATTTACTGTTGATTTACTTGTCAGTTTCTTTTGTTGACCACAAAAGAAGATATTTTGAAAAATGTTGGAAACCTGAATACATTGACTTCCATTGTATTTGTTTTTCCTGCTATGGGTGTCAATGGTTACAGCTTTCTTCAAAATATCTTCTTTTGTGGTCAACACAATCCTTATAGAAGAAGCTCATTAAGGGTTGAAAATACTCGAGGGTGAGTAGCCGCTTTCATTTTTGGGTGAACTATCCCTTTAACCTCCTAAACTCTGCATACCGGGTCCGTGACATCATTTACTTACGCATTCTTTAAGTTTTAAAGGTCTGGACTGGCCCAATATCCCCATAAGTAGTTCTGTTCTCTCATCAGTTGGAATAGAATAACTTTTGCACAGATTATGATGGAGACATTTTTCTAATTACTGATGTGCAGGAACCGTAGACTGTAAAATATATATAATATGAGTGGAGCTACAGACACCTGCTGGCACTTTGCTTAGACCTGGCAGACAGACTTTACATTGGGAGAAACGCTTGATACTTTATTACCTGCGACTCGTTTGTGTTCTGACCACATGTGCTTGGTTGTACACTATATCAATAAAGTGTTTAGACTTTAAAAAACACTGTAGTCATACATTGAGCCACTAAACATTGTTCTTATGATGTTTTTCTACAGGAGGAAAACGCGAATTACTTCCAAACACTTCAGATATAGTGTGTGTTAGTAAATGCAAGACTATTGAACTCCAGAATAACAGTGTATGACAACGCTTCAGATGACTGATCTAGAGCCTACAGCTAATCAATCTGTCACATTCTGGAGTGCTTTACAGCTCTAAAGAACATTATAAATGATCTTAAATAAAACAAATACATTTATAGAGATGGTATACAAGTAAATAACTTTACTCACATGGGAAACGGAGGCCACATGAATGGTTTGTGAGCACAATTAAGTGCACACAGCATCCCATATCATCTGATAATTGTAAGAAATAAGTCCAAAATGCAGCTGACTGTGTAAAGCCACATAAAACAAAACAAAAATACGATGTATATGCCAAGATCAGTGGCTGATCTGCCGGATTCAGCTGAGGTGAAGTGACGGTGACCAGCGAGATCTAGCTGTCACTCAAGTGGCCACGCCCTTAATTATGCAAACTTAATATAACCTAATATAAAGGAAATGGATGAGTTATAAAAAAATTCACCCCCCTCACAGTTGTCATGGAGGGTAATAATAGCTATATGACCCAAAATCGTTCTTTGTACCAGGCTGTAAACACCTTTTTTTCTGTTGTAAAGTTGGCCATTCTAACAGTGGGCTCCATTGCAACTTGCTCTATTATGGAGCCAGGACTAGCGGAATTTTGATGAATTGCAGTTTCAGTTACTTCCGTATTGGCTTCCCGAGGGAGAGCGGGAGGTTGCCGCTTGGCAGGAACCAACAAAATTAATTACAGCAACCCAGACTACACAGAACCTAAAAGGTACTCTTTCAAATTTGAGGTTACAAAAAAGTGGGTTTATTATAAACCAGACAACATATACAATTATTGAATCACTTTCAGCAGTGTTTTATCAATATTTAAAGGGTTTTCTTTAAATGATATACCAAAGTTTTGCATTTACACCTCTGCATGTGCATTTGGGAAGCTTTTAAATATGGGTAGGCAAAATCCAGGCGGAAACCTCTTGAGCTGTAAGAAAAATTTCTCGGGCCCACACAATCAGCTTTTGCTTGGCCCACACATTGAATACATTACATGACTGGACCAAGTCTGGCTTCCAGACAAGACCCAAACATGGACCATATCTGGGCCAAGTCTCAGCTAAGTTAATAACCCATAACTGGGCCTGAACTGGGCCAGTGTGTCACAACCTTTTTCTTTATTAAAAAATAATTTAAATGTGGGTCAAGAAAGGCCAAACTTACGAGGTCCACAAATCTATTTGTAACATCTGGACCAAATAGTATATTTAACATCTGGCCCATGTCTTGTGTACTGCCTTAAAGATGGTGCCATCTCTGCTAAACCCGGGCCATGTTTGGCCCATGTGCTGTATGCCAGTGCTGGATGAATGCCTGCTATGACATCTTCTTGCCAAATCTGGGCCTGAATTCTTTGCTAACTAGGTTGTAATTATGTGAATTATCAGTAAATATTTTCACAACTTGGGGCGTCACGGTGGTTCAGTGGGTAGCACGATCGCCTCACAGCAAGAAGGTCGCTGGTTTGAGCCTCGGCTGGGTCAGTTGGCGTTTCTGTGTGGAGTTTGCATGTTCTCCCTGCGTTCATGTGGGTTTCCTCCGGTCGCTCCGGTTTCCATAAGTCCAAAGACATGCAGTGAATTGAATAAGCTAAATTGGCCGTAGTGTATGAGTGTGAATGCGAGAGTGCATGGGTGTTTCCCAGTGTTGGGTTGCAGCTGGAAGGGCATCCGCTGCGTAAAAAATATGCTGGATAAGCTGGCAGTTCATTCCGCTCTGGCGACCCCTGATGAATAAAGGGACTAAGCCGAAAATAAAATGAATGAATGAATGTTTTCTCAACTTAAAGAGTTGATAGGTAAAGTAATATAATATAAATGCCCATTCAAACGAATTCAATTATTAATAAAAGTAATAAATAATGTAAAAACATCAGCTCTCAATGGTTGAATGAAAATCTTCATCATTATAATAAGTCTTTTTTAAAACATTAGAATATTTTGTCCATTTCTATTTAATATTAAGAGTCAAAACTTCCCTTGACAATAAAAATAGTTTTTTTACATCGTTAAAATTTTCTAAAAGTAAATTATCAATAAAAACAATGTTAAATATTTCTTCAAAAAATATATTAGAGTCAAAACTAAATTCAAAAAGGGAAATGCTGTGTTTCCCCTGTTTTTAACACTTTTAGGACTTATTTTGTTAATATCCAGTCATAACATCACATATATGATTCTCATATTTCAGAATGTGTGACCAAATGCATTAGTGGGCTACCGCATTCAAAGCTTTTATATGATTTTCACTCACATTCACTCAATAATAATCAACTGATGATTAGAAACATACCATATGCTTTTAATTTAATATTCAGTTGTCAAGTTCTAACTCTCTAATACGAAAATAGCATACATTTTTAATCGAATTATGATGAAACAGTTAATCAGTTGTCCTGATTAAAATCCATTTCCCAGAATTCTGTACTTGGTCTCTGAATGATGTCATGACTAAGCAACGGCATCCCTCACTTCACGTTCACACGGCGTTGAGTTTGGCGTTTCATTGTTAATGGAGAAAACAGCGCAAAATTTTTTGGTGAACTCCCTTTCCCTTTAAGGTCTCACAAACCTCTTGAACTATAAGAAAACCATTGCTTGTAATATGTGAATTATCAGTAAATGATAACCTTTAACTTAAGGGTTGTTTGGTGAAGTGGTACAATAAAAATCTCTAATTATTTTCAAAGTATTCAGACAAGTTATTTTAAATAAAATGATGTAAAAACATCAGCTCAATGGTTGAATGAAAATGCGCATTAACCTTCGTCATTATAATAAGTTTTTTTAATATTAGAATATTTTGTCCATTTCTATTAAATATTAAGAGATTATTTTAAAAAAAGTTACGTATTTCTTCAAAAAATATATTAGTGTCAAAACTAAATTTGAAAAGGGAAATATTGCGTTTTCCCTGTATTTAAAAATTTTATTTATGACTTATTTTGTCAATATACAGTCATAACATCATAAAAATTATTCTCAATTTTCATTATTCGTGACCATTAGTGGGCTACCGCATTCAAATCTTTTATATGATTTTCACTCACATTCACTGATTAATAATCAATTGATGATAATAAACATACTATGTGCTTTTAGTTTAATTATATCATACATTTTTGATCGAACTGTGATGAAACAGATTGAAAAATTGTGGCTGTCGTAATTAAACTCCATTTCCCAGAATCCTGCACTCGGTCTCTGAATGAAGTCATAACTACGCGACGGCATACCTCACTTCACGTTCTCACGGCGTTGAGTGTGGCGTTTCATTGCTATAGGACAAAACAGAGCGCAATAAAAGTAAGTCTAGTGATTTTTTACAGCATTACTTCTTTTTTGGAGTTTACTATATTGCGATATTGCAGGTCGAACAGAGAGAAAACAGTGACAGAACGAGCGCGCGACGTTTGTTCAGTGTCATTCTGTGACATGTGGCGCGTGCATGATTTATAAACGTGTATTGGCGCAACATTTATAGTATTTTATGACTGTATTTGCATCGTGCAGGCTTATTATTTACAGCACTATTTATTGCTGGACATATGAGCTTACAGAGTGAAGTGTGGATATTAAAATAGAAAGTGCACAGATCTGCTGTACTCACACGTGCTTTGGAAATCAAACTCGCTCGGGGTTCAGAAGTTCATATAGAGTTTATATTACATGGTGTTAATTATCTATGCGAATAATATGGCTTGTGATGTACGTTTTTTAAATAGTGCAAACCAGAAAATGTTGGTATTCATGCATTTTCTGCATTTTTTTAAATTAATTGATTAATTAATCAATAATGTTTTGTTTGTTATGATTCTATCAAAGATGGCTGACAATCAGGAAATGTCTCCCCTGGAGAAGAAGGTGGCGGAGCAGATTGAGGTGAGATGATGATAATCATGTAAAATATGCTTTTTTCCCATCGTCATTTAGATGAATGATCTGATTGTCAATATATCTGTGTGTTCAGTATTATTTTGGTGACCATAATCTCCCAAGAGACAAGTTTCTGAAGGAGCAGCTGCAGTTAGACGACGGATGGGTCCCTCTGGAGACTATGCTGAAATTTAACAGGTAAATTTAAGAGTAAATGTCCATTCATTCATTTTCCTTCAGCTTAGTCCCTTTATTTATCAGAGGTTGCCACAGCAGAATGAACCGCCAACTCATCCAGCAATTGTTTTACTCTGGGGATGCCCTTCCAGCTGCAACCCAGAACTGGGAAACATCCATACATATTCACACTCGTACACTGGCCAATTTAGTTTATTCAATTCCCCTATAGCGCATGTGTTTGGACTGTGGGGCAAACCGGAGCACCTGTAGAAAACCCACACCAACACGGAGAAGATTCAAACTCCACATAGAAATGCCAACTGGCTCAGCCGGGACTCGAACCTGCGACCTATTTGCTGTGAGGTGACTGTGCTAACCACTGAGCAACTGTGCCACCCCCAAGAGTGAAAATATTAATTTACAATTATAATAAATATTTATTTTATTGTTAACAATATATCGTTTCAGCATCGACTATCGTAATGTGACTATTGTGGATACACATCGCAGGATTAGATTATTTATTAAAGAGTAAAAGGTAAAGACATTATGACGACATGATGTAAAGATGATCATGCTATTTTATGTTTGTGCAATTTGTGTATTTGAATACTGTTAGACTTCCCAGAAATCCATAGAGCACTGTTTATTTCACTCTTATGTCGTATTTACATAGCTTGAATTTATTAATTTTCTGCATTTAAAAAGACTTGATCATCCCAGTCAATCTAAACTCCGTGAAATCTTCCTGAATAGAGCTATTTAAATCATCTATTGAAATTATATTCATATCGCAAATGTCAGATTTTTCCCTGAAACACGAAGAGAGGGTGGAACATAGAGTATCCCCGCCCCCTTTTTAAAAAAACTTTCAATAATATTTTGTTTCATCACTGCTCAGAGTCTATCAAATGTGAAGCGTCTTAAAGGGGGCAGCACATGTCAGATAATAGAGAGCATCTGATTGGTCAGAGGATTTAATGAGAAACTGAAGTATGAGGTGGCATGAATAAAACTGTAGATCCATTATGGGCAGACATGGCAAAACCACAAGCTTACATGTTTATATCTGTTTTATATCTCCTAAATGTGAATTTTGTTACTGTTTATCTAATAAATATCTTAAATTTTTAGATGTTATCATCAGTGTTGTTAGTTTTTATTTTAATTTCATGTGATTCGTTTAGGACAACATGCCTTCATGTGAATTTGGTCCATGTCTCCATCATAAAGCTGCAGAAGATTCAGAATCTTGTTTCTCATTGTGTATTTGTCCTCAGATTGAAGAGTCTCACGTCAGAGGAGTCAGTCATTGTTGAGTCTCTGCTGAAGTCTAAAACAGGCCTGCTGGAGATCAGCGAAGACAAAACCAAAATAAGACGAGATCCGAACAAACCACTTCCTGAGAACAACGAGGAATACAGGGACGCGCTCAAACACAAATCCATCTACATGGTGAGCGAATGAGAACAATGACATTAAGTTCCTCTTTCTGCTTGGCTGGGCTGCCTTGGCTCTAAAACAAACAGCTCACAGTATTATTTTAACACTTCTAGTGCTCTATAAACCTGACAGATCCACCGTGGGACACAGTTTGGTGACTGTTAATGTTTTAATTCAACAGAAAGGCTTTCCTCTTGAAACCACGTTGGATGATGTTAAAGAGTGGCTTGCTGATAAAGGCACATTCGAGAACATCTACCTGAGGAAAGGACCCCAGAAAACCTTTAAAGTAAGAGTTGAACAAAGTCCAAAAGAGCTTAAACAGTGTTTGCTGGTCTAAAAAAAACGTATTAAAAGTTGATAAATCAATTTAGAGAAATTTAAGGCTCTTAAAAGTCTTAAATGCTACATTAAATGTCAAAGGAACACCATTATTTATGCTTCTCTATAGGCACCACCTGCTAGATTAGCTTTTTTTTATTCGTTATGTTTTAGTTTTGGATTAGTTTCTTACAATCAGTATTTAGATCGGTATTAACATGTCACCAATGTTACCAGTTGAAAACCTAAAGTGACGATTTGGTGTTAAAATGTATGGAAAGAGTCTTAAAAAGGAGTTAAAAGGTATTGGATTTTGCTTTCTGATTCCTGTACATACCCTGTTAAAGTGCATGTGAAATCAAATGTACAATGTTTATTTTGATGGCACACATTATTCTTTAGATCAGGGGTGTCCAAACTCGGTCCTGGAGGGCCGGTGTCCTGCAGATTTTAGCTCCAACTTGCCTCAACACACCTGCACGGATGTTTCTAGAAAGCCTAGTAAGTGCTTGATTAGCTAGCCCAGGTGTGTCTGATTGGGGTTGGAACTAAACTTTGCAGGACACCGGCCCTCCAGGACCGAGCTTGGACATGCCTGCTTTAGATGAACAACTACTCCATGTTAATCCACTGAAACATTTCCTTAGGGGTAATCTTTAATCAAAGCCTGACCTCTCACTCTACCACGCCCCCTTACCGTTAATTTGCTATGCAGGAATGATGCGCAAAGAAAGCCCCGCCCACTACTCAATATTCAATTTCAGTTGGAAGTACATCAGCATGCTTGAATAAAAGCCGCAGTAATTTAATTCAGAACACTGGATTCTGAAGATGCACAGTACACATCTATAAAATGTGCTGGGCTTGGACCGCTTGGTGGTTCAGAGATAAAGGAAACCTGAGCTACATTACGGTTGTTATCGTGAAGCATTGTCCAGGATGTAATGAATGACAGTAAAATGCATACCGTTTTGAGAGAGAACTGGTGATGATGATCTGTTTGCTCCCCATGCTTTCCTGTCAATACTCTCTACTGTCCTATCCAATATTGGTGAAATCCCCGAAAAAATATTAATAAAAAATAAAAAACTAACTAAAGCAGATGCACTTTCCACCATTTATTTAGACAAGCATGCCAAAATACAATTATAGTATAGCTAGGGATGGCCGATACCAATTATTTTCTTTTCAATCCAATACCAATTATTTCAGGACAAGTATCGTCAATATTAATACTTTAATTAAATATTTTATAATGGTTTTAGAATTAAGATATTCTAAAATCAGTGACCACTCACTAAGATAAAAAAACAAAGATCAATACTTCTATTTAAGGATCGATCCTTTTGATACATTGCCATTATCAAAAATATCGATACTTTAGGAAAACATTAGAAAAAATGTCAAATTATTATTTATTTTAAAATGTCTTTTTTTTTTTTTTTTTTTTTTTTTTCAAATGTGAAATTTTACAGATCAAGGATTTTTTTTCATAGTGTTTCCTTTTATATTTTATCTTGTGGTCAAAGTTAATTTCTATTAGTTTGGCTGGAATAAAAAAATTTATAAAAAAACTGCTTTGGTCAATATTATGCAATTGCACTTTAAGCTGAATAGCCCTGTATAAGTCTGAAATTTCATTCATAAATGGCCCGTTTCCACTGAGTGGTACGGTTTGGTTTGGTACGCTTTTATGACCGTTTCCACTGTTTTATGACCGTTTCCACCGAACCGTACCGTACCACTTTTTCGGCACCCTTTCGAAAGGGTACCAAACACGAGAAAGGGTACCAAAAGGCGGAGCCACACGTGCAGCTGAACGCTATTGGTTTACAGAGATACGTCATTCGCTTGCGCAACAAGCCAGAATGAAAACAAAAAACCCGCCATGTTTGAAATATACAGCCAACGACCCGAGACATTACAGTGGAATGATATATACAAATAATAACAAGCCATGGTCGACCCGGGCTCAAACAAACCTTGTCGTCGTCTGGATGAACAGCCACAAAGCCAAGAAGAAGGGCAGATTTACCCTGTGCCCCGTAGTTTTTACGAGCCAGTCTGAGGCGCGAGCAGTTTCGCTTTCTTGCTAGCGCTCGCACGCGTCTAACATTATATCTGAAATAACAAACTTCTGGAGCTGATGATAATAACCTGCGCTTGATTATTGACGTGCTTTTGAAACCCGATCCTGTCAGACACTGACAAACGCGAGAGTGAAGTGTGAAGAAACAAAGGAGAAGCCGGAAAAAAAGGAGCACATTATTATTCAGCAAACATGAACAAAATGCCATGTATAACTATTATCTTCACATTTAGGACTGATAAGAACTGGGCATGATGGAATTACTCTCTAACATATCGGAGACTGTAAGGGGCTGTATGTGTTTATATATGTTCATTTATTTAGTTATTTAATATAATTACAGACGTTCCAGTAGGCTGTTTCGCACTGTCATTGATCTGCAGTTATAATCAACTCATGTTCATTGAAAAGTTAGTAATAAACATTTCTACACAAGTATTTATGTGTGTGAAGCATCTGTTTTGTTAGAAGTGCTTCTCATATGATATGTGAGCGACCTGTACAGCTTTATTGTAGACATTTCCTCGAGTGAGAATGACGTCGACTGAAACTTTCTGTCATACACCACGCCCACCAAAAGGGTACCCTTGTTAGTGGAAACGCAAGCCTGACAAAGGTGACCCGTACCAAACCGAACCGTACTGTACCAGTCAGTGGAAACGAGCCAAAAGGTCTTAAATTTGATTGAAATGTGCAGAAACTCCAAATAAACTTTTAAAAAGCTACAAATTTTAACAACTGTAAGTAACTATGTAGATTAATCAACCCAAACGTTGATTTTCACACTGTTTTTGTGCTCTGCAGGGATCGATCTTTGCGGTTTTGGAAACTGAAGAAGCTGCCAAGGCTTTTGTCGAGCGTGAAGACATTAAAAATTTCAAAGGGAACGAGATGATCGTCATGATGAAGTAAGTGCTTATGCGGTGCACTTTCTCATTTACCTCTGTGTTGTTCTGCATGTTTACTTAGTAACTCAATGGCTTTGAATACCCTGTTGACCTTTGACCTCTGTCTATAGAGATGCCTACTTTACTAAAAAGATAGCTGAGAGGAAGCAGAACCGTGTGGAATCTAAAGCTAAAGCCAAATGGTAAAGCACAACACTACATGTAGTGTGCTCTACGAATAAAGTGAGACGAGGGGGAAAATGTTTCTAATTGCTCCGTGTGTGCATTTCAGTGACAAAGAGGAAAAGCAGAAACAGGCTGAAGAAGAAGAGATGGTGAGTTTTCATGCAGGACTGGAAATAAAATGTGTTTTCTAATGTGATCATGCCAAAGAGCTGGTCACATTCAGATCAAACTGAATGAGTCCTTCAGGCTTGTTTTAAACCTACAGGTAAGTGTGTTGGTGCAGGGTTAGAACCAGTGGCGGTTCTAGAGGGGGGCCAGGGGGGGCTGGTGCCCCTGTGTCAACAAGCTTGCCCCCCCCCCCCCCCCCCCCCTAAATTTGGACGCGTATTTTTGTGTCAAAATGCCACGGAGAAGCGAGATCAACTAACTATTGGTGGCAAGCTGCGGAGATATGAATAGGGCCTCTCTCGCACGCTCTCGCTGTCGCACGCACTCATTCTTTTGGGCGAACTCTCTCTCTCTTTGTCAGTGACAGTGCTGCACGCATAAGTTTCCCGCTTTCCTCAGAAGTTAACCCCCAAATTGGCACAGGTAATAAAAAGATTCAACATCAGTCATGAAAATGTCAGAATGTCCAAAATGTCCACTGTTGATGATATTAGACTTCTGTTTTCAATAGCGATTTTAAAACTCTTAATATAGGAAGTCCTCAGCTATGCAGAGACTATTATTAATCAGAAATTGAGTGTACACAGTTTTACGTTAGGAAATGCAGTATTGAATTTACAAACAGTCGGCAAGTACCAGAAAAACAGATGTAACACATTATTCAACTATAGTTTTCAGTCACGCTCATGTAAAATAAATATTCAAGTCGTTTAGTTTTGCATTTATTCGTTTTATTTTAGTAGTGACATAAAGCACAAGTTTTGAACATGATTTTTAACACGTTTTTAAACTTTTATCTTTCCCATGGTGACAGTCAGTGCATAATATTTTTTACTTGTTATTTTGCAAAATGTCTTCAGACAAAGTCCCTTTAAGTATTGTGTAGTCTTTGATTCAGATTAAAATGTAATTAAAGACTTAAAGGACACCTAGGTTAGCCCTTTTTTCAGATTTAATATAAGTGTTTTGCGTCTTCAGAATGTGTCTGTAAAGTTTCAGCTCAAAACACCCACCAGATTTTTTATTTTACCTTTTATTAAATTCCTATTCATACATTTTTTCACTGGGTGGCGGTTTTGGTGTACTGCTCCTTTAAGGCTAGTTCTCCCCGCCCACCGTTTCTACGTGCCTTTCTGCGTGCCTTAATCTTCTTCCTCGGCAGCGTCAGACAACAGACAGACTTAAAGGAAGCAGATCTCACGTAGCGTTTGTGAGAAATACTACAGTAAGTACTTTACCAATTAGTACTTATTGTGCAGTTGCATGGCAGGGTCACACAAAGTTCACGCGCGCACACACCGCAGCAGACACACAGACACACACACACACACACACACACACACACACAGACAGACAGACAGACAGACAGACAGACAGAGCGCCCATTTAGCTTTGCACTGTTTTTGCACGCAAATGTGACAGGATACAGGTTAATCTCCACTGCTGTATGAATATCTGATATGTTAATGTACAAAATAAACCTGATTTAACGTCCACAAACCGGGACTGAAACGTCTTACTTTGTAATTGTTCTGACACGCGGCTGTGCTGATGAAGTAAAGCTGAAGTAAATCGCTGTACTTCATTACGCACATGCTCTGTTTTAAAACATTTTAAACTTGTAAAACTCGCTCTTGATCACATTTGATGATGATTGATGATCCTAGCGAACTGAACACACCTTTTATTCCCGGCTGCTTTGCGCACGTTTGGTCTTGTTTATATGATCATACACATGACTACCGGGACATATTAATACGTACAGCTGTCAATCAATATTGGTGGGCGGGGGGACCGCACTCCTACGTAAAGTTTCGGTCGGTTTGAAAACCGCTCCAATTGGTCCACCGTTTTTTGTTGCTAAATTGAAATAAAAAGGACTGGGTGTGTTTATATCACCCCAATATGACAGTCTATACATCATACATGCACATATGTCTGTCCAAACAGCTTGAAAAGTAGATTTTTCACCATAGGTGCCCTTTAACTAGGTTATGTTATCTAGGAAAGTTGGAATAATTAGTCAAGTTGTTGTATAACTTTTTTTTGTGTAAATGATCAAAAAATATACAGTAAATATTTTTTTTAAGGAGGCTAATAACACTGACCTTAAAGTTTTTTTTATTATTATTAAAAACTGTTTTTATTCAAGAAATAACCTATAAGAAATACGACTTATTATGACTCCAGAAGAATTATTTTTGTTTTATAGGAAATACTGTGAAAATGTTCTTGTTTTGTTAAAGATCACTTGGGAAAACATTTTAAATTAACGGAAGAGCAAAAAACTTCAACTGCATATGTTAAAGTTTACAGGTGGAAAAATGTGCCTTGATTGTGCTTGAATGTTAGATAAATGTAATCCTGCTACAATATAAAGTTACTTGTCAAATAAATTAACATGGAAGATTATTTTGGGGGCCTGCCCGGCCCCCCCAGTTACTCTGGTCTAGAACCGCCACTGGTTGGAACCAAACTGCGCAGGATTGCAGCCCTCCAGGAACTTGACACCCCTCATCTAAGGCCAGAAAACATTGTAATTTTCTCTGAATTTATTGATAATTGAATTGATTATTAAACTTGCGTTGATTATCAGAGAGAGATTTTTTTTTCCCATTTTGAACCGTTAAAAATAGTGTTTGGGACACTAGTGTTTGGGCCCTAGGAGGCCAATATTTATTTAGGATATGTGTTTTCTCATTCTAATTACAATGACTGATTATTACATTGTTAAAATGACTATAATTAAATTTAAGAATAAAATGTGTTTTTTTTTAAGAGTGTACTTGCATTATGATGATATTATATAGTCATTCTGGGATTATATAATGAGTGTCATAGAATGGTCTTATAATATCGTTCATTGTGATATGTTTGGTGCAGTATACCTTACAACAAAAAATCGATATCGTGACAGGCCTACAAATAAGATATTTTTCAAAAACCCACATGAGCTGCACCTTAATGATATACTGTAACACTCTTCTGTTTACTCAGAAATCCCTGAATGACCAGCGAGGCTGCCTACTGAAGTTCTCTGGTGAATTGGGTCAGACCTCGAGGGAGGATTTTCACTCCGTCTTCTCTGATCACGCTCAAATCAAATGGATTGATTTCACCAGAGGAGCTAAAGAGGTGAGAACTTTAACTTTAACCTTTAACTTTAATATTCAGAGTTCAGAAAATCACAACATGTGGTTTAAATTTCCAAACCATATAAACATTACAAATGTAAACATTAGCTGATCAGCTCGCAGTGTAAGGCTCGATCTTCAAAAGCACTCGTTAATTTTGTCAATCTGGCAACCTGCATCCTGTTGGAGGAAGGGCTGATTGGAGGAAAAAACAGCTCCTATATTTTGAATTTGGACTGCAATACCTACTTCAACCCCTAGGTCAATCCTTCATATTGCATTTAAAGTTTTCCTCAATTACTTTGCAATGTTTCTCAGGGCACCATCCTGTTCCACTCCAACGCTAAAGAGGCTCTCCAGAAAGTCCGAGAGGCTCACAAAGGGGAGGATCCCAAGGTGAAAGAGCAGGTCGTTCAGTGGGAGATTCTGGAGGGAGACGTGGAGATGGAAACACTGAAGAAAATCATTGAGGATCAGCAGGAGTCCATGAACAAACGCAGAGGAGGCCGAGGTAAATCACAGGACATCGTGAAGACACATACAGCTGTCTAAACCACTGTTTAACACATTTACCATCTACACAAATGCACTTCTTTGAACATCTACACATAGACATCACCTATATACTATATAAGTGCAGGTTAACCATGTTAATATGTAAAAACTCTAATTGTTAAGAGCTATTAGTTTGATTGTAATACAATAATCTGCACCTTTTGTAAAGCTGCTTTGAAACTATAATTAGCGCTATACAAAAAACTTGAGTTGAATTTTCACTGTGATTGCAGGAGGTTTCAGGGGTCGAGGAAGAGGACGAGGAGGCCGCAGAGACCGAGGAGGAAGAGAACACACCCAGTTCAAGGGAAAGAAGACCAAATTTGATAGCGATGAAGAGGGAGATGAAGGTAAAAGGGACATTCTGGTGTCCTTTTCTTGATTGTTTTTCTTGTTTGTCCCGCTTTATATCATGGGTTTTTCGAAGACAGCAGACACTCAATACACACATTCACTTAACTGAACATGGATTTAAATATTACTTATTTTGGCATGACCCTATATAAATGCATGTAACTACGTTGATATACTGCCCACCCTTTAGACATTTCCTTTTCTGATTTTTGACTAATGTTATGATGTGCACCTTGTGTAAAGCTGCTTTGGAATGATAAATATTGTGAAAATTGCTATATAAGTACAATTAAAGTTTTTAACTGCTAAGGAAAATGTGCTAATATTGGTAAAATTCTCGCTTTTTTTTTTCAGTGTTTTTAAATTATTATTATTTATTATTTATAATTATTTATATAGCTTTATTTTACATTCTTAGGAGATGCAAAACACAGACGTTTAACCACAATGCCTTCCTCACTCAATCTTCTCACTCCACCCTCTCTTAAAGCTGGTTTGTTCTTCTGTCGGGCTTAAAGTATTCCGGTACCGTGCCGGATCTCCGGCGTGTGGCCGTGAGGGAAAAAAATAATAATATTTTTGAGCCTGCGCATGCAGTTTAATTAGGGATGCTCAAAATAATTAACCATAACCGAAAGGGTGTGTTTGTAACCGATTAATAGTATGTGAAATTAATAAAAAATATTATTTTATATATTTTATAAGTTTGGCTGCATAAGTGGCTGATCACAGCAAACGTGCTTTGTGGGTTGGGGCATCTGTTGAATGGTATACTAACGGCCGTGAGTGCTTATGCGCCCTCACGTTTTGCTGTTGCACGCTGTGTGCTCGAGCAGAAAAAGCGTGTTACGTCCGTCACGTCTTTTTCATTCTTCAATCATATGAAAGCAGAGTCAGGGTTTCTGTTGAGGTGACAGCAGTGTTTGTGTTGTCAAGATGACTACAGCGAACTTTTAATGATGGAGGAGAGACTTATGGTCGCTGTTTCAAGTTATTCAGAGCTGTATGACTTTACAGATCTTGAACATCACAATATTATTATAAATTACAATTATAACATCGACAGCAACACGACTCGCGCACAATATGGGTCAGCTGATTTAGTTGTTTCCTAGTGACATACAAAGGAGCACCGTGCTTTTTCTTGTCAACTTAAAAGGCAGTGTGGTGCGCCTCGTGTTTTTGGAGTGGAAAGGCGTGCTCTTTGTAATCGGCCTCTAAATGTGCAACAAATGTTTGTTAACTCGTGGGACAGTAACACGTGCAAACACGCGTGCCTACAGACGTATTTTGCCAAAGAAGCAAAATGAAAGAAGGATATTTCTGGTCAGTTTGACACAGATGAGTTGACAAACCAGCGCTGATGCTGATCGCCTCTGTGCTGCCTGCAGCCATGTCATAGTCAACAAATAGGCTATTGATGATTTAGTGTTTGACCAACAAACCAACCTTTTCTCCATTTGGAAAATTACAGTTATTTTAAAGTTCTTGTATAATATCAGTTTTTAAAATAGCCTACATAATCTACGAATCAAACAAATCCAAAGATTAGAGGCTTTCATTTTACAGCTTATAAAACATGTATGCAAATGAATGCAATATCATATGTAAACTACAGAATTGTTATACAAAAAGTCAGCATATGAGCCTTGAGGTTAATGGTCATTTTCTCTCATCACACGCACACATGAACCGTGAGTGAGACGGAGGAAATAAGTCATAATCTTTAACCTAATGACTTTTATTAAAAATGTTGACAGAGGTTTTGTGAAATAACAACAACAGCGGAGCATTAATCAAATGCATACTTCCTGTGAAGTGATCAATTTGAGATAGCCTGATATTTTTATTTGATGGAAAAAAAACATGATTGGACAAATCAAGAGACCCTAAGCCTCCTCCACTGTACCAGCTCCATCTTCTGGTCCAAACGTCTTAAAAAGAAAGAGTTTGCAGGACTTTGCACACAACCCAGAAAAAAAGAAAAAATAAGTGATGGCCTTGATTTCACTTCTAATCTTCAGTTTAGCTGTTCAGTTCTTAAAGCACTTTGAGCACTTGTTATTATTTAAAAGAAAACACTGTATTTAACATACTTTTAAATAAATGGTGCAAAGCATAATCATTCGAGTCTATCTCAGTCTCAGTTTACCAGTTTAAGCACTTTAAGCTCGTTACTTTATTATCGTCAATATTTGAAGTCCTTCTGTGCAGTTTCTCTGCGCCAGGACACACGCGTAAGCTTGATGCAGAAGTATAAATCAGCCTTTATTCCACAGTCAATCACATTACGTCAATAGTTAGAAAACTACTGAAAAAGTTAAAAACATCTAATTTTCGTTTCAATATAAGAAATATATACAACACAAGAAATATTTCCTCCCTGTAAAAGTATCATCTCCATTGTACAGGAAAATAATAATTTCAGTTATCATTATTTACTTCCTTGAATAATACAATGAAATTAAAGCCGCGATTCTTCAGCGGATCGCTCGTATGTCAGCTTATAGACAAACCAACTGGTCGACGTGACTTTGAAACGCTCCAGTGTCCCTATATCTGTGGTTACACTCAGTAAACAGCGGTGAGTTTGGTGAACTGATGACCTTCACGGCCAATCATAGTCATTTCTGTGTCATTTCAGTGTTTAAGAATGCACTCAACAGTGCTCAAATGTTCGCGGGAAATTGACGTTTTTTTAAAACTCCAATTGAATACCGAATTCCAGTATCAGGACAACCCTAGTGTACGCAGCCACCTACTTTTGAGTGGGTGTGGAGAACCAGCTTGCACAAAAACAGCTACAATTAACAAATTTACAAAACAATTTACAAAAATGTGTGTTTTCAGCAGGGTATAAAAAATGATCTGAGGGGTATAAATTTCACACATTCTGTAAACACCAAAGACTGACTTTTTCATCTTGTAAAAAGGCCAAAATTGGAAGCTTTAAAAAAACCCATCATTAAGAAAATAAGAAAAAAAGCACAGTAAATTTGCTTTTCCTAAGAACTCGGTGACATAAAACATTTTAAATGCATTTAAGCCAAAAAATTGCCTTGTTTTGGGCTGAAAATGGGGCTTTTATCATCATCTACAGACACATAAGCTGGAATATGTACAAATATGTATGGTTCTATGAACGTGTGTGTGTGTGTGTGTGTGTGTGTGTGTGTGTGTGTGTGTGTGTGTGGCATTTTTAGTTGTATGAAAATGAATGTATTTTCTCTTTCAACAGAAAGCGCCAATACAAAGAAGAGACCTCTCGAGACTAATAGACAAGATAACGGAGAGCCGGTTTCCAAACAAGCCAAAAGCGAGAATGGTTCTTAATGGGGAAGAGTTGTGGCCTTATTTTTTTTGTACAGTAGATTTTCTCTGAAACCAACAGAAATGCATTCTCAGACTACTTGTGTGTCAAAGGCTAACCGCTGCACGAAATCTCTACGCCACACTTTTCTCTAAAAAGGGCATCATGCATCATTCTAATGGATTTGTTTTTGTTTTGTTTTCAAACATGCCGGGTGCCTGGATGCTTATTTATTTGCCATACACGCACTTATGGTTGCTGGTTTGATTTAAGATCTCATCTACAGCTAGTAATGTGTCATTTTTAAAAATCTATTCTGCTTAAACAGTCCGCTGGAAGCATTTACAGAACTATTGACAACTTTAATCGAGTTATTTCATTCCTTGAGCACTAACAGTTTGCGAACTCTTGTGTTTTCAGCACAATAAATGAGCTGATTTATGATTTTGACAGCATTTGTTAAGCGATACTGTATTACTGTAGATCTATTTGAACCCTTAAAATAATCTATTAGGGTTGTCTGAATTGTCATTTCTCTATTTTACATTAACGAGCAGCCTCTTTTCTGCCGTCTGGATTATTCCATTGGTTGTCACTTGCACAAACAGAGTGTGTGTTATAGCTGTTTTCTTTTATACGTGGTTGCAAAGGAGAGTTTTCTTTGAGTAATTAGTATTTTGAATGAAGATTTTTTTTTTAATCGTGCTTAATCACAGCTACAGAAACATGTCTCTTAATCTAGAGTGCTGTTTTAGGTGTCATGCTTCATATTTACCCCTGCAGGGCTTCAACAAGCACTCGTTGTTTTGTTTTCCTTTGTTTTTTACTGCCATGTGTTGATGAATTAAACACATTTAGTATTTCAATAAAGGTCTTGAAAATCTACCCGGTCATTATGGATGTGGTTTTACTTGTAGGAAATGTCTTGATGCAATAAATTGACATTGATGGCATACATTATGCTAAAGAGTGTGGCTTTTTGGATTTCTTTTTATTACACTGAAGTGATTAGTCAACTGGCCGTCACGGTGGCGCAGTGAGTAGCACGATCACAGCAAGAAGGTAACTGGTTCGAGTTCCAGCTGGGGCAGTTGGCATTTCTGTGTGGAGTTTGCATGTGCTCCCGGTTGCCGTGGGTTTCCTCCAGGTGCTCCAGTTTCCCCCACAAGTCCAAACACATGTGCTATTGGGTGGGCTAAATTGTCCATAGTGTATGTGTGTGAATGGATGTTTCCCAGTGATGGGTTGCAGCTGGAAGGGCAACCACTGCGTAAAACATATGCTGGATAAGTTGGCGGTTCTTTCCGCTGTGGCGACCCCTGATTATTATAAGGACTAAGCCGAAAAGAAAATGAATGAATGAATGATTAATCGACTTTAAGAAAGTGAGTAAATCAGTCGCTTTTAAAGTGATTAGTTGGCTTAACCTAAAATAAGTGTGTAAATCTATTGTTTTTAAAGGGATTAGTTGACTTAGTTAGTAAACCAGTTGCTTTTAAAGGGATTAGTTGACTTAAAATAAGTGTGTAAACCCATTGCTTTACTTAAAACCTGTTAAAAAGTAAACATTTTTGAAGCAATTTAGTAGTATGCTAGTTGCTATAAGGTGATTATTTGACATTTTATTTGAAATAAACGTGTGAACCCATTGCTTGTCTTTTTTAAAGGTGAGTTAACATGTTGGCTTTAGAGTAATTTTACTTAAGTGAGTAAATGCTTTTAAAGCAATTTTTTACATTCCATTCTAAAAAGTGAGTAAACACATTAGAATTAAGTAAATGAACTACATAATTATGCACACACACACACACACACACATATATATATATATATATATATATATATATATATATATATATATATATATATATATATATATATATATGAGCCAACTTGTTTTAAGTCTCAACGGGTTTACTTATTTCTCTTTTATGTAAACATTGGCTGGACTCCAGATTGGTATTGCACAAAAGTAGAATTAAGAAAGCCAGGATAACAGAAAAAGCACAGTTTAGCCTAGCTTAATCGGGTCTTCCTGGTTTTAGTCCGTTGCACATTTGCTAATCCAGGATGAGAACGAGTCGCTATGCTGAGCGCTGTGTGTATTTTGTTTCTCTAATCATCTATTTTCATTTATATCTCTGATCTATTAATCATCTATATCTCCATTATATTTAATTCAGAAGTGGATACATATTAACATATAAAATAATTCCTAATAAAATTAAACATACTTAATTTTTAATTCTGATAGCGTGACTGTAAAACACATTACTTTCTTGTAGCATCCAACGAATCTAGCATAAATCACTAGGATTCATAGCCTGGTTGTTAGCCTGTTCTGGAGCAGGCTAGCTGCAAAGAATAAATCTCCATAGTAACTTAATTTAGCCTGCTTTTATGCAACTGAGTCAGTGCTAAATTCAGCCAGGATAGCCTCTAAATCCCATTCCTTATGCTTTTGTGCAATACCCCAAGATTTTTGCTAAAAGATATAACTCCAAAACAACAAGTAATCTACAAAAATGTCCATTAAATTTACTATTAAATTAATATCTTTAATGCTTACTTTAGTTTTCGAAAATATATCAAGTTTAAATGTCGCAAATTTGGTATTCACTTCCGAGTTTATTTTATTTTTTTTACTTTACGGCAGTCACGACGGACCAGGTAGGCCTAATGATTTTTTATGATGACTGAATCTGTATAATTACTAATATACATCTATTTTAAATATGAATTTGTTCATAATGAATACAGTTATGTAAAATATGTAGCTATTTTACAAATGCACTGTAGCATATTTTGAGTTTTGATTACATTTGGCTGGTGTATTTCGCAAACCTGGCAACCTTTCTGAACTTCAGAAGATCGTTACCACATCAACATACCTAAATGCATAAAGTTGCAGCTGTGTGATTGACTGATTAGACATCTGTTTTATTGAACAGTAGATCTAATGAAGTGGCCCTTGAGCATCATGAATAATAATTAACACTGTATGAAATGATCCTGTTTAGCTTACCATACTAGGAACAGGCATTTTACGCCTTGCACATCAACTATACATACATTGGCTGTCAATCATCTGCCTTTGGTCTGTTAGAAAGACAAGGCTAATATTACTTATTTTAAAATGAGCCAACAAGTTTCATGCAATCAGGATTCAATTTTAGCACAGAATTGTATTTTTTTTTCATATGTCCCTGCTGAAAAATCCAGCTTAAACCAGCCTAGGCTGGTTAGCTGGTTTTAGCTGGTTGACCAGCCTGGTTTTAGAGGGGTTTTGGCCATTTCCAGGCTGGTTTCCAGCCATTTCCAGCCTGGTCTTAGCTGGTCAGGCTGGAAAATGACCAGCTAAATCCAGCTTAAACCAGCTTGACCAGCCTGGTTTAAGATGGACATAGCTGGTTTTGGCTGGGCTCCCAGCCTGGCTAGGCTTGTCAAGCTGGTTTTAGCTGGTCAGTCTGAAAATGGCCAAAACCCCTCTAAAACCAGGCTGGTTGACCAGCCAACTAGCCTAGGCTGGTTTAAGCAGTTTTTTTCAGTAGGAGTGGTGTTTTTGTATCAATGCATGGCCTTTCTAAAGGTTAAATAAACCCGTAATGCTCCTAAAATTTAAATATTTTAATATTAATTTTGAGACAGGCAGATTGAGAACAGTTTCATCATTTGAAAATCATCTTTCCTACCACCAGACTAAAGGTGAACACTGGTCGTCGTGATTTTACACGCACAACCCAGATTAAATTATACACTAAAATGCTTTTGTATATTAGTATTGGTAATATCTAAATTACTAGCCAACGGCTTTATTACTATGTCCTTCTTACGACTTGATTGTATGAGTTTTGAGGTAATTTGTTATTGTAATACCGCCGTTCATCCAGCAGGAGGAGTGATGGATCCACTTTACAGTCCAACACTCCGACATGAAGATGCTCCACTGCAGATCTCTCATGCTAAAGTCTGGCTTTGCTTTGCTTAGAGGTGATTGTGACCTTTAATGTGTGTCTGTTGAGCAGGAATACGAATCCTTCTGTCTGTGGGGGCATTTCTCTTTGGTGCAGTGTTGTCGTGGTGTGGAGCGAAGTAAATTTCCAGTAAATTGTTGTTGATCCTCTGCTTGTGTAACAGGGTATGTTGTTACACCAGATTATAAATCATTATTTCTTTATATTATGTTATATTTAAATGATTATTTGTCTGGGTCTTTTATTTTGAAAGATTTTCATGCGCTTTCGCGGGGTTAGGCGTCACAGTGTGCACGTCGGCTGACGTAGCAAGAGGGATATAAGTATTGGCGCGCTCAGAGCTCGTTCTCTTTCCCGATATCTGTTGAGAGGAGAGGTACAGTTTCTACGAGCTCTGCTCATTTGACTTCAAAATGCTGTTTAGCTGTATATATTATGTTTAGATGACCTGCTTTTTAGAAAACAGGTCACGTAATGTTATATTTGACCACTTGTTCAAGTTGTTAATAAGTTAGGTTTATTTGAGTGCTGTTAATGGGTGAAAGTTATAAAGTGTGAAATGGCGGCTCGCGCACATGCGTCGCGAGTGAGAGATGTATTAGCGCCGTCGCGGCTAAAGTTATGATTAAATATCTTATAATTACATAGATCTACTTTGATAAATATATAGATATGCAATAATAAATAATATATAGATGTATATAAAAGGGTTGAATATGTATAAGTATGTATATAAGTTTGAATATATATATTTTGTAAGCACACTAAAGATGCATTGAGACTTATTAATAGAATAGACAGTACAGCACTGTGTTTGTAGTTGAATATCTGTGTATTTCAAAGATACCTTGTGGTTAACAGGCAAAAGAGCGACTCAACTGATATTGAGAGAGTGACTGCCTGGTTGTGTGTGTTGTACAGGTATGTAAATTGATATTTAGGTAACACTATTGCTGTAATTGTGAATATTAATATATTTTATATATAAGAATTATTATATATATTCATATTGTTATTATTATTACTGTTATTTTATATTAGTATTATACATTCTGTTTATGTATATGTGAAAGTGTATATGGAGAGCTCGTTCTCTTTCCCGATGTCTGTTGAGAGGAGAGGCAAAAGAGCGACTCAACTGATATTGAGAGAGTGACTGCCTGGTTGTGTGTGTTGTACAGGCACAATAAAATCACCTCAGCACGACCAGATTTGTGTGGAGACATTCTTTCATTAAAAATAACACAACGCAGAGAAACGACCGCTACAAAACTGGTGCCGTGACCCATCGAATGGTTGATTGCTGTTGACCACCGGGATTGCTGAACTGGAGTTTGCTGGTGCTGTGGTGTACTGGAGGCGAGAGGGGTCTTCCGTCTTCTGGTGCTAGCTCTGCAGTGGTGTGTGGAGGTCCAGCAGGTCAAGTCCTGTGCAGGAAGAGGTGCTACGGGATAGTATATCCTTTATTGAAGTTGCAGTGTGTGGTACTGGTGAGTTCTGGTTAGCTGGATCACACAAGCTGGATCGTCGAGGAGTATCATCAATAAAGTTTATTGACTGTATTTTTCATCATCAGCTGATTTCTTGACTTAAGAACTGAGATACAACCGTGAATTACATTTTTTTTTCAAGGACATTTGAAAGTTTTTGAAGTATTTTTCTCAGATCATATATATTTTTGTTTTATTTCTATTTGTGTGTGTACATTTTTGTTTTTGACATTGTAGTCATCTGAGAGAAATGGCTACTAGACAAAGTGGTTTGGGGTGGGACAACACATTTTCAGTAGGTAGAGGGCGGGGCAGTTTGGTAAATACGCCAAGTAGGACAGAGCTGTTTGGGGACCCTCAGTACTGTAGTACGGGACGGGGCAGAGCAGTTGGCAACTCTGCCTATGAAAACAGTGAAATGTGTGGGAGTCCATCACCAAGACCCGGTAATCTTGAGCATAATTCTCAGGACACTGAAATGTCCGGTCAAATGAGTAAACTCATAAAGCAAATTGGTAGTGAGATTGGACAGTCAATCAGAGACAGTATAATGAGTAGTGAGTTTCCAAATTCTTCTACTAAAAAGTCTCAAGAGAAATGCAGCGGCCATGTGTCATGTGATAAAACAAATACCACCGTCCTTGACGCGTCGAAAATGAATTTGATCCTGAAAGCTGAGGTGACAGCACCTCCACACTTTAGAGGAGACGGTTCGGATAAATTTTCGATTGTGGAATGGGAGGACATGATGAGAGTGTATTTGAGCAAACTGGATGTGACTGATTCTGAAAAGATTGATGAGATAATTAACAGAGTAATGGGGCGGGCCAAAGATGTGATGAAAGTATGGCTGCGCAATGGTACAACATCCCCTTCTGTTGACTCTGTCTTTTCTGTTTTGAAGCAGCATTTTGGGGACCAGTGCAGTTCAGGTATTCCTTTGGCTGACTTCTACTCTGTGAAACCGAATCCTAGAGAGGGTGCGTGGGACTACTGGATAAGGCTGAATAAGGCAGCAGATGTAGCTGAGCAAAGTTTAAGGTGGGAAGGCAGAACTCTGGACAACAGAAGCAAAGAGTTAGCAGTTATGTTTATTCGCAACTGTCCTGACAGAGAATTAGCTTTTGTTTTCAAGAGTAAACCTGTACAGTCATGGACTGCATCAGAAGTGCAAGAACAGCTTGATGAGTTGTTGAGAGAGCGGAAGTCAACTAATCAAGCTGTCAAACAGTTTGCCACAATTGTCTCTGAGCAGGAAGTCGATGTGACTGCCTTACATTCCAAGTCTGAGCAGGGTGCTGGAGTTAGTGATGAAAATGCACTAGACAAAGTATTAACTTTGTTAGAAAAAGCGTTAGTGTGCAACACTCAGTCTATGCGGGGCCCCTGGCCTAAACAAACAGGACATAAGATTCGGGAATGCAAAGTGTGTCAAAGCAGTGAACACAGCACGACTGCTCATTGTCGGATGTATAACTTGTGTTTCAAGTGTTTTGCAGAGGGACACGTAAGTTACAATTGCAGCAGTGCTCCACCAAGAGTGGGCTCCGGTCGACGTGATAATGTCTTGCAGCAGGGAAACTAGACAGCTCCCTTCGGGCAGAGGACGAAGTGGGGCTGTGTAGTAACTCCTCTGGTGAGATTAATATTGAATCTGTTTATTACTCCGTCTGTGACAGCGTTGAAAATACCAAAACTGTCGTTTTCCAAAACAGTATGCAAGTTGAACCAAGTAGTAGTTTGTTCTATGCAAGCGTGCTTTTGCAGGACAAAGTTGAGGTCCAGGGTATGTTGGACAGTGGCTCGATGGCGACTACATTGAGCGCGGATGTGGTTCCTCAACTCAGAGATGCCGGGGTGCTGAACCAAGACATCCGCAGTTCCTCAGATATTGTTTTGGTAGGTTGCGGTGGGAAACGAACTAGTCCTGATGGTGTAATTAACTTGAAGCTACAAGTCTATGGTGTTAGTTTCTGTGTTCCTGTCTTGATTGTGAGTGGCCAGAAGGACCCGATTATACTTGGAACTAATGTCTTGAAACCTCTTATAAGCCAGATGAAGCAGACAGATCAGTTTTGGAAGGTGGTAAAGAGACCTGATTCAGTAATGCAGAATGATGACAACCAATTTTTGTGCATGCTGTCCTGTATAGAGAGATGGAGGGGTGATTCAATTCCTGACAAGGTGGGTACGTTGAAATTGAGGTCATGTGTGACGTTGAAGCCGATGAGTGAACACCTTGTTTGGGGTCGATTGCCTCCAGGGTCTGTACAGTCTGTAGGAAGCACAGTGATCATTGAACCAAGCACTTCTCGCTGTGTGCATCGAAACATCTTGGTTGGGAGGGTTGTATCACCTTTGTGGGGTGATGGCTGGCTTCCAGTTAAGATGATCAATCCAACCAATTCTGAGATTGTGCTGAGGAAGAATGCTAAGGTGGCAGATGTGTTTCCTTGCATTGCTTTGGAGGACCTTGTGCAAAACACGGATTTAATTAGTCAAAATGCTTGTACAGTATGTTCTGACAGGTCGAGGGACAGTTTAACGACTAGAGAGTCCACTTCCACAGCAAGTTTGGTAAGTGACAGCAGATTAAATGACTTGGGGCTAAACGATCTGGGTGTCAAGGACTGTGAAGTGTCTCCTTTTTGGAAGAACAAGCTTGTGGATCTAGTTGAAAAATATGAGTGTGTGTTTTCTAGACACAGTTTGGATTGTGGTGAAGCAAAAGACTTTTGTCATCGTATCAGAATTACAGATGACAGGCCTTTTCGTCTTCCGTATCGTCGACTATCTCCTGCGCATTATTTAAAGTTGAAAGAGACTCTAGATGATATGGAGGAGAAGGAAATTATTAGAAAGTCGAACAGTGAGTTTGCATCACCATTGGTCTTAGTGTGGAAGAAAAACGGAGATTTAAGGATTTGCACTGATTTTAGATGGCTGAATGCACGCACAGTAAAAGATGCTCATCCCCTCCCTCACCAAGCTGATGTGTTGGCTGCTTTGGGGGGGAATGCGTACTTTAGCACCATGGATCTGACTTCTGGTTACTACAACATCCCATTACATGAAGATGATAAGAAATTCACAGCGTTCTGTTCACCCTTGGGTCTTCATGAATATAATAGGTTGCCTCAAGGATTGTGCAACAGCCCAGCGACATTTATGAGAATGATGTTGACTGTGTTTGGTGACCAGAATTTCTTGAGTCTTTTGTGTTATTTGGATGATTTGTTAGTTTTTGGTAAGTCAGAAGAAGAGAGTTTGGAGAGGCTTGAAATGGTGTTTCGACGTCTAAAAGACCACAATTTGAAACTGTCTCCGTCAAAATGCAGATTTTTGAGGAAGTCCGTGAAATTTTTGGGTCATATCGTTTCTGAAGAGGGGGTCGCCAGTGATCCAGCAAAAATTGAAGCAATCTTAAGTGTCTCTGAGAAAGATTTGATGGAAGACGATGGTATTACACCATCAGCTCGTAAAATCAGGTCCTTTTTGGGGATGGTGGTGTACTACCAACATTTTATAGAGAATTGCTCTACAATGGCTAGACCCTTATTTCAGCTTTTGACGGGTAAGAAGAGACCTAGGGTGGGAAGAGGGATGAAGCGGCTGAAGGGAAGTCGAAAGCTTTCTCAGTCAGATTGGACTGATGACTGTCGTACAGCCCTGAAAAATTTGAAGGCTGCCTTGGTCAGTCAGGTTTTGCTCGCTCACCCAGATTTTTCAAAACCGTTTCTGTTGTCTGTAGATGCCTCTACCAGTGGGCTCGGGGCAGTTTTGTCTCAGGTTCAGGAGGGGAGTACGGTGGCAAGGCCCATTGCGTTTGCATCGAAATCTTTAAATCATGCACAGTCAAAGTATCCAGCACACAGACTTGAGTTTTTAGCGATGAAATGGGCAATTTGTGACAAGTTTGCTCATTGGCTTCGTGGACACAGGTTTACTGTATGGACTGATAATAACCCGCTCAAGTACATTCTCACAAAACCCAAGCTGGATGCATGTGAACAACGGTGGGTAGCGAAGCTGTCGCCATACGATTTTGACATCCAGTATATTCCTGGACCGAAAAATATAGTGGCAGACGCATTAAGCAGACAGCCGTTTGTGACTTCAGGAATTCTTCATCGATTGACTAGAACTCCTTATGATGTCTTGTTGCATGAGGCCAAAGCTGTTGCTGTTGAGCAAGTGCGAAATTCCTTTCATCTTTCGTGTGATCGTTCAGATCCAGGAGTAGATGATGGTTCCTCTGAGCATGCGGAGGGCGAGTGTGAGAATGTGTTTGTTGGGTCCACTTACTGTTCCAGGGCAGTCTCGAGATCAGAATTGTCAGCTGTTTTAAAATCTCACCAGGACTGGGAGAATGGTGCAGCCATTAGGAGTGTGGCTTATGTGCAGCATTTAGAGAGCTTGTCGGACGTAGAGCAGAGTCGGCTTGGTAGTATCAATCATGATGAATTGTTGGAAAAACAGAACCAGGATCCTGTGATTGACAGAGTGAAGTTCTTTGTTGAGAGAGGTAGACGGCCCTCTCGCAGAGAAAAAGTGTACGAGTCCAAAAGAACGTTGAAAATTTTGAGACAGTGGGATAAGCTTGTGTTAAGGTTGGGTGTTCTTTATAGAGTCTCGAAGAATCCGGTGTCTAAGAAAAATACTTACCAGTTTGTTGTGCCAACAGCTCTTCGAAGTACTGTTCTGAAGGGTGTGCATGATAGCGCTGGTCATCAGGGTCAGCATCGCACCCTTTGGTTGGCCAGACAACGGTTCTTCTGGGAGTCTATGGAGGGAGACATAAAGAAGTATGTCAATGAGTGTGAGAGGTGCATTTTGAGTAAACGGCCTGAACCTGAGGCAAGAGCTCCACTTGTGTCAATCCAGACGACTGCACCGTTAGAATTGGTGTGCCTTGATTTTTGGTCTGCGGAGGATTCCAACAACAGGTCGGTCGATGTATTAGTGATCACTGATCATTTTACCAAACTTGCCTGTGCCTATGTGTGTCCAAATCAAACTGCAGAAGCGGTTGCACGTGTTTTGTGGAACAAGTTTTTCAGTATTTACGGGTTTCCGAGGCGTGTACATTCTGACAGGGGAGCTAACTTTGAGAGCGCGTTGATGGTTGAGCTACTGCGGTTGTCGGGTGTGAGAAAATCGCACACCACTCCATATCATCCCATGGGGAATGGACAGACCGAAAGATTTAACCGTACTCTGGGTGATATGATCCGTTCGCTCCCTCCGAGGTCCAAAGTTAAGTGGCCACAAATGTTGAATACACTTACCTTTGCGTACAATTGTACGAGACACGAGACCACTGGGTATCCACCGTTCTTCTTGATGTTTGGACGAACACCAAGATTACCGGTAGATGTCTTGTTTGAAAGCGTCATCTCGAGCAACGAGTCAGTTGATGTTCACAAGTATGTTCAGTCGCTTAAGAAAGACTTGAAAGAAGCAATGTCAGTTGCTCAGGAACATTCTAAACGCCAACAGACTAAACAAGCTGAGTATTATGACCGAAAGGAGAAGGGGCACTCTCTCGAGTTGGGTGACAGAGTTCTTCTAGCCAACAAAGGGGAGCGTGGGAAAAGGAAGTTAGCGGACCGATGGGAGAGGGTGGTTTATGTTGTTGTGGGCAAAAGTGAAGCCTTAAACACGTACAAAATAAGAAACCCTGGGACAAACCAAATCAAGACGGTACATCGTAATCTGCTAATGCCTGTGAACTTCCTGCCAGTACCCGCTTGGAATGAAGGCAGTCACATCGATGACAGTGTTGAAATTTCTTCTGTCTGTACTTCCTGTGATAGAGATACTCAAACTGAGAGTGAAGATCGAACTTCTCGTTGGGTGGCTGATCTTAATGCTGTCACAGATATCCAGAGAGATGAGTCTGTTGTCCAGAGTGATGCACGGGGTGATACTGTTGTGGAGTGTGATACTGACATAGGGGGAACACAAATTCATGAGGTCAGCTCTGAAAATTTACCCAGTCCAGTTCTGTCGATATGCTCAAATGTGTCTGACCATTCCACTGTTTCAGTTTTAAGCGATGAGGTTACTTTGAATGGTAATGAACAAAATCAGTACGATATAGAATCAAACGCTGAAGATGGATTCAGGTCAAGATTTGGGAGACTCATTAAGCCAGTTAACAGGTTTATTCAGTCAATGTCTACACATACAGTACACGCAATTCATGAAATTTAGGTCAATGATTAGGATTTGAAGTAGCTGGTTTTGAAATTTTTTTTTAAGAACACATTTTTTTGGAGTATGTACATTTAAGGGTACAGTTATCAATGTCATGTATGGAACTATGTATAGGGCATGGTTTTCTATGGGTAATTTGGGGATTAGCTACCCCTGGGTAACCTTAATCTCGAAAGAGATAGTTGTGAACTGAACAGATCTGTTGCGATCACCGAATAATTGACATTGTTGAGATTCTTTGGTTTTGATTCATAATCTGGCGTAAAACAGTGGGGGTGGATGTAACAGGGTATGTTGTTACACCAGATTATAAATCATTATTTCTTTATATTATGTTATATTTAAATGATTATTTGTCTGGGTCTTTTATTTTGAAAGATTTTCATGCGCTTTCGCGGGGTTAGGCGTCACAGTGTGCACGTCGGCTGACGTAGCAAGAGGGATATAAGTATTGGCGCGCTCAGAGCTCGTTCTCTTTCCCGATATCTGTTGAGAGGAGAGGTACAGTTTCTACGAGCTCTGCTCATTTGACTTCAAAATGCTGTTTAGCTGTATATATTATGTTTAGATGACCTGCTTTTTAGAAAACAGGTCACGTAATGTTATATTTGACCACTTGTTCAAGTTGTTAATAAGTTAGGTTTATTTGAGTGCTGTTAATGGGTGAAAGTTATAAAGTGTGAAATGGCGGCTCGCGCACATGCGTCGCGAGTGAGAGATGTATTAGCGCCGTCGCGGCTAAAGTTATGATTAAATATCTTATAATTACATAGATCTACTTTGATAAATATATAGATATGCAATAATAAATAATATATAGATGTATATAAAAGGGTTGAATATGTATAAGTATGTATATAAGTTTGAATATATATATTTTGTAAGCACACTAAAGATGCATTGAGACTTATTAATAGAATAGACAGTACAGCACTGTGTTTGTAGTTGAATATCTGTGTATTTCAAAGATACCTTGTGGTTAACAGGCAAAAGAGCGACTCAACTGATATTGAGAGAGTGACTGCCTGGTTGTGTGTGTTGTACAGGTATGTAAATTGATATTTAGGTAACACTATTGCTGTAATTGTGAATATTAATATATTTTATATATAAGAATTATTATATATATTCATATTGTTATTATTATTACTGTTATTTTATATTAGTATTATACATTCTGTTTATGTATATGTGAAAGTGTATATGGAGAGCTCGTTCTCTTTCCCGATGTCTGTTGAGAGGAGAGGCAAAAGAGCGACTCAACTGATATTGAGAGAGTGACTGCCTGGTTGTGTGTGTTGTACAGGCACAATAAAATCACCTCAGCACGACCAGATTTGTGTGGAGACATTCTTTCATTAAAAATAACACAACGCAGAGAAACGACCGCTACACTTGCTGCATCAGCGCATTGCAGTTTCTTGATCTGCGTCCACTCTGTTAGGGCAATCTCTTTCTTTAGACAGATTTATATTTGTAATATCTAGAGGTTCAGTGAAATCCTTTTGTACAGTGGCTAAAAATATACTCTCAACTAGTTTCTACATTCTAGAAAGAAAGTAAACACCTTGTGCATCAAGAAACAAGTAAATAAAAATGCATGAAAAATACTACATAGCAATTCCTTGGCAAACGATTTTAGCCACTGAAGAGGGGAATAGGCAACCCTAAGCTTGCTGGCTAGTCTTGCTGATCTTTATTTTGGATTTTTTATTAGGTTCAAGTCAGGTGATTGGCTGGGCCATTCTACAGCTTGAAAGCATTTGAGAGTTTCCTTGGCTGTGTTTTGGATCATTGTCTTGCTGAAATTTCCATCCTCATCCTCCTCCTAATGTAGATGTTGGACTGAACCAGCAAATATTTATTTACACAGAGGAAGGGCAGAGGGTTGCTGAAAAACTACTGTGAGATTTCAGCTGCTGTCTGGGCTTTCCCTGCCTTTCTACACCTCCCTTTCTTCATGTGTTCAATACTTTTTCCCTGTGTCGTTTCATTTTATTACACATAACTTCATTTGTAAATTAATTAATTTAGTTTTTTTTAGCTAATATGGATTTCTTCGGTTGTTACCAACATCTGGGGAAAATTTAAGTCAACACACCTTTAGAAATACGTTTTCTGAGAAAAATGGTGACGGGTTCAATACTTATTTCCCCAGCTGTACACTAAAACTTGTTTTTTTGTTTGGTAATATGCTTTGCCAAGAACTTAATTTGAACATATTTGATTATTTTCAATGCTAATTGTTTTTTTGGATCTCTCAGTTTCTAGATTTTCAAAAAAAGAATTTCTCAATTAAATATTGACCTGAACGATCCTAACAAGTCACATAAGTGGAAAGGGCCAAAAACATATTCTGCTTTTATTTTAATTTGGTTTTACTTATTCTGAGACATCTAAACTTAAAAACGCAGTATACCTTAAAAACGGTTATCCCATGCCTAGTCAGTACACTGCTTAAATCTTTCGCTTTCACGCTTGTAATTTTAGTGAAAACTTCAGAGACTGTTGGTTGGTTCCTGTTGGTTGTGCGCCTTTTTTTACCAACCAATTTTTTCGACACCATTATAACAACAAAGATCACTCTGCCTATTCATGCCAGAGTCCCGTGGAAAAAAAGTGATTGACAGGTGGTCATTTGTGTGAAACTTCTCTTTATTTATTTATGATTTGGTTATGGGTAAAACTAAGACCATGCAGGTCAGGTAGTTGAAGCGGTAGGGTACAAATAATTAATTAGTTAATTATTCATAAATAATTTATTCACCACCACCTACGATGACGATGCCATCGCCCATCATGATGTTTTAAATTAGACATTGTACGATGCCAAATTGATCAACATCGCCTAAGCCTAATTAACATTGTGTGTCAACGCTATCCACTATTCCTCCGGAGTTCATGTAATTTTGAGTGTTTCAGTTTTAATTTGTTGACATTTGTGCAAACTGCAGTTTGGCACTTTCATTCAGGAACATTTCATGCATGCCCCCCATGACAAACCGAGGTATTGGATGCGAGTATGAACTGCTGGAAGAGTACTGTTTTAATTTAATTTGATAGCGCACACTGAATGGGAAAACCAACCTCCGCATTTTACGATGCAGGTGTCTGTGGTCTTCACTGACTCGGTAGGTGCAGAGAATAGTGTCAGACAGCCATGTGTGTATGGACTATCCTGTCACAAAATGCGGAGAAAATCCTACACAATGGTAATAGTTTGATTGTGTTGTTTACATGTTTGTACTGCACATCAATAATGCCACTAAAATCTGCATACTCCACATGACTTTTCTTTGCATTTCTTTGCACATTGCATTTCTATTTAGTTCGATTATAACTTTAGTCAAATTAGGGTCATCAAAAATCGCTGTTTACATGGTCTTTATCGTATTAAAATCAGAATATTGGTGTCCATGTAAACATACTCAAATGTTCTTGGTGCTCACAGTTAAAACGCCTGATTATTTTCCCCATTTATGACACCACAGAGCTTACTGTATTGATATCAGGCAGCACACAGGTCTTCACGCATTGACGCGCTCCATTGTCAGCCTTGTTTTGCATGCAAACGCAGTCGCCCGCATGTCAATGAGTGTCCCTGATATCTTTCAACGTCTGCAGCTCCTGAAAGTCAAACATCTGACACCAAAAACCGCTGCCGTTCAGCACACGAAGCCTGTCCTGTGTAATGAATGCCAATGGCTTGATGATCTTTTACACAGATACTGCTATGTATACGTGACACGAATCATTTACGTTGTCGAGTGTCGTTTAGCAGAGAATTCAGTGTCAGCTTAAATTTCAATAGTCAAGTAGATATTAGCTCGAAGCTAGAAAGTGGTGGGAGAAACCTGCATTGTGTTTTGGTGGTTTTGTTACTCCCTTTTTGTTACTTGTTTATTTTTTGCGTCTAAGCAACCTGTCACATCATTCTGTGAATGCACAGTGCTGACAGACGGCCATTGTTACGTGTCCTTGAAAAAGTGCACGTGTGAAAACAGCTGGAGCAGGAGAATCTGTGAAGGATGAGAGATCAGCTTGATAACACATGGCTCTAAAAACCAAATGAGTATACAGAAAAAAACATTGAGGGGGATCTATTTTGCAAAAATCACTTTTATTAGGGGATTAAACACAGTTGTGTGGCAACAATGTGTATATAACCAGCTTCTAATGATAAAAATGTATTAATTTTATTTCTTCTAATCACCTTTGATAAAATCAGTCTGCAGAAACACTTTGATTGACATTCTCCCTTTGTACGTGTCATCAGAGGGGGAAAACCCCACCCACTAGTGACCATCTCTTCCTCATTAGCATTGGACATCAATCTTGTTTTTGAATCTGCCACTATGCTGACACACAGGCATTTGTAGCTCCGCCCTCTTTTAAAAAGAGCACGATCTCATTTGAATTTAAAGCGACAGTCACCAAAACGGCACAATTAGGATCAAAGCCTAAAAGGGTCTGTTTGAAAGAGTTATAAAACATTAATTGTGTGGTATTTTGAGCTGAAACTTCACACACACTCTAGGGACATCACACACTTATTTTACATCTTGTAAAAAAGGGGCATTATACGTGCCCTTAAGCAATTTTAATAAGCAATTTTGCGGTAATTCATTTCGTATTTCATTGATTTATGGTATTATAGCCATTGTTTTGAAGTACAAGCATCTACACATCACACCTTTGACAAAAACACAACCATTAGCATATGTGGATGAGAACAAAATCATATGACGAACCAAAGCTCATCACTAACATTTCCCACAAGCAGAGAAACATAATAATATATAGATGACGCTCAGTGGCCTTCACGCAACTACTAAACACCATCATGGTAACAGACATGAAATTAAAATAATGAGGCAAACATTATTTATCAACTTTAGATGTAATATAAAACTCTAACATATATCACTGATGAGAAAAGCAACCATAGGAATGTCAAGTGTCATGCAGGGATTTGTGGGAAAGTCAATTTACAGTTATTCATCGTATATATTAAGGATATATTTCATTCATTCATTTTCCTTCGGCTTAGTCTCTTTATTCATCAACAGCGAAATGAACCGCTAACTATTACAGCATGTGTTTTACATAGCGGATGCCCTTCCTACTGCAACCCAGTACTGGGAAACATCCATACACACTCATACACACTTTTTTCCTTCACTTTTTTTCCCTTCACTTTTGTCAATTGGTGAAGTTTGTTCCTCGCCACTGGCTTGCTCGGTTGGAACTTGTGGATCGATGGATTTGCTCTTCAGTGTTTGGATTATTAGCAGTAAAAACCACACTGAACTGAACTAAACTGAATTTCAACTCTGAAAACTGGACTGACACCATTTCAGTTTATTAGAACTTCTGTGTTAAGCTGCTTTGACACATTCTACATTGTAAAAGCACTAGAGAAATAAAGATGAATTGAATTGAACTCATTCACACACACTCATATACTACAGCCAATTTAGTTCATTCAATTCCCCTATAGTGCATGTGTTTAGACTGTGGGGAAATCGGAGCACCCGGAGGAAACCCACGCCAACACGGGGAGAACATGCAAACTCCACACAGAAATCGAGATTCGAACCAGCGACCGTGCTGTGAGGTGACATTGCTAACCACTGAGCCAGTGTTGCCTGATATTTACTGTAATTAATATTATTATAATTTTTTTACTGTATTTTAGGTTGATTATGTGTTGTGGACAGGGTTCATACGGTCATGGGAATCCTGGAAAAGTCATGGAACTTTGACATGGCAGTTCTCTAATCCATTATAATAACTCCTGTATAGCAGTTCCTCAACATACTTTCACATCTGACACTCGATGACACTCCAATACCAGGGTTCATACAGTTATGGAAAACCCGGAACACTCATGGAATTTTGACATGGCATTTTCCAGGCCTGGAAAAGTTTTGGAAAAACAGAAAAATCCACATAGTTTGGGAAAAGTCATGAAAAATAATTTAACAAATATCTGTACACTTGAATTAGAGCTGCATGATATTGGAAATATCTGACATGACCATATTTTGTATTTCTGTGATATATATTGCCATCTGGATACAATTTCACCAGATGATTTAACAGGTTTATTTGGATTGATTGGGGGGATTTTGTAGGGGAGTGAATCTCAAATAATATATAACAAATAAATTACAAGCATAGATGAATAAAATATAGTAAAGATAAAAGTGAATTATAGTTTTCAGGTTTTCACTATTCTGGTACAGATATTGAATAATCTGCAAAGTTTAGACTGCATAGTTTCCATTGTATATTATTCATTCATTCATTCATTTCTTTTCAGCTTAGTCCCTTTTTCATTGTATATTATTTAATCTTTATTAAAGTTTTTATTAATAAAGTCAGCTTTATTAATAAAACTTTATTATTAAAACATTTCTTGTGGATGGATGTTTTAAAATCTGAAATATTGAAATGTTCACACAGTCACAGGCCTTAAAGGCACAGTTCACTCAAAGATTAAAATGTACTCCCTATTTACTCACACTTCACTTGTTTCAATAGTATTGGAGTTATTAAATTATCTTTCTTTTGTTCAATTTAAAAAAAGAATGTTTGAAAAAGAGAAGGGTGTAATGAAAATAGTAAGTAATTTTTGGGTGAACTATCTCTTTAAAAATGCATGCAGATGATCAACTTTTACTCCATAATGATTAAACTCTGTATTAAACTATAATCCCAATTTAACATTGAATATCCTGTGATGCGGTATCAATGCTGAAACGATATATTGTGCAGCCCTAACTTTAATATAGCTTAGTTGTCTTTACTTCTTTTCTCTCCTTGGCCAAAAACCTGCTCTCACGTTATTAGTGCTGTGTAAGCATTATCAGAATCAATTTGACATAAATATTAAAATAAATTTTGACTAAATAGATTGTTGCATGTTTTATGATATGCTGTAATAAACTTGATCGTGCATTGTACTTCATATTACTTACCATGTAAACACTGTAAAAAAATAAATCCGTAAAATTTACGGTAAAAAAAACAGCAGCTGTGGTTGCCAGTACTTTACAGTTAAAAATACGGTACAAACCGTAAGTAATTTCTCATTTTTACGGTAAACTACCGTATTTCATTAATTTAAAGCGGTAATATGTCTGTATTTTGAATTACCAACATCTACACATCTTTTGTTACACAGATAGACACGTTAACACAGCCATATGGAGGTGGTGATAAGAAAGTTACATAATGAACCAGTGCTCACCACAATCAACTTTTCCCACAAGTAGAAAAGGGTACCAGTGTATAGAAGGTGCTCAGTGTCATTCACACAGCTACTAAACACCAGTATAGTAACACGCATCAAATTAAAGTCATGAAATAAACATTGTTTATCAACATTAGATGTAACATAAATCTCTAATGTACATCACTGATGGGGGAAACAGCTAAAAAGATCCATAGTAATGTCAACAAAAAGCATAAAAACTGATGTGCCATATAGGGAATTCTGGGAAAGTCAATTTACCGTTATTCGCCGTATGTCTATTAAGGAAACATACCGTTAACCAGGTTACGTATTTGTACTGTAGCATTTTTACAGTTTTTTACCATTGAAATCACAGCCATTTATACAGTGTACGTAGACATGAACCAATAGGTCATGGAAATGTACTTGAAAGTTCTGGAAAAGTCTTGGAAAGTCATGGAATTCTAGTAGTAAAAATGTGTATGAACCCTGTGTGGAGGTTGCTGTGAAACGCCCTCTGTGAAGGTCATGTGTGTTTTTGACTGAGATCAAGTTTGACATAAGATGTGCAATGGCTGAGGATCAGACTGGTGTTTTTCCCTCCCTCAGGCTGTCTTGACACCACAATGACAAGATGATTAATTTCTATTTTTAGTCGTGTCCAGAAACGTCACAAAACCCCAAATGGCTTTTCTCCAAAAGTCATGCTGTGATGTTTCACGCAGATCTTTAGGGATGCGTGTATGGTATGGTTTGGTTAATAAGTGCAAGTGCTATCTTCATATCCTACTGTAGTTATAAACGTTTTACAATGTCAGGAAAATGACTGTAACGTGTTTAAAACTTCAGGTCTGTTTATGCAGCTATTTTCTCATGGATAAAAATTTAACAGTAGCCAATGGCAATCTTTATTGCTGAATATGTGTCACATTTTTAAATGCATATTACTGCTAACAGTGAGAATGAGATATGCTTTTTTAACTGGGTTATCAGTGCTGTAATTAGAATATCAAGCCAATTCCATGCGTGCTCAATAAGAAAAGGTCTGGGAGAGGGTTGTCTTCAATGCCAAAAATATTAGTAATTTATTAGATACAAATGAATAATTCGATGACAGAGCTCTGGGTTACGTTACCCCAATGCAATACAAGAATTACATTCAAGAGGTTCGCAACTAACACACATTTCCCTGACTCCAGCATATCCAACACAATCTCACGGCAATTCGTAACTTTTTGACTTAGTGGCTAATTCGAACGAATTCGTACGATCTAATTCGTACAATTTAGTACAATTTGCGCATTCCCTAATGACAGTTGGGTTTAGAGGCGGGGTTAGGTGCCACGCCTCCTTTTTAAAATCGTACAATTTCGTACGACTGAACTCATACGAATTAGCCACTAAACTGACAAAACGTAAAATACTTACGTTTTCTCGTGAAATCAGGCTGGCATATCTACACAACTGATATTGACAGGTGGAGTTTTGGTGTAACGTCACTTATCAGTCATTCTGCAGTCCTTTGGCTCTTGTAATGATCTGAGTGTGGATCGCACCAGAGTCTACGGTGTGGTTAGCAGTAGTTCTAACTACATGAGCCAAGTCAGCAACTGGTGGCCCAAGAGCAGAGGAGGAACAAAGTTAGTCCACAACGTCTGAATTCCAAAAAAAAAAAAAAAAAACCCCATACAGTCTTTACTGAAGAGAACTTTACAAAGGAGAGACAATATATCTCTCTACAGCCAGGGTTGAAAAAGTACAACAAAAATAGGAAAGCCGAGCTTCCTAAAATACATACAAAATAAAATAGACACGAGGGTCTCAGAACACTCAAATAGGAATATAGCAAGCAAAAAGTCTTGAGAATAACCTTACTGGACAAGGCAGCAAGAGATAGAGTTCAGGAATGAACACAGAGCAGGATACGAAGCAGTCTTATATAGAGCAAAGAACAGGTGGTGGTGATTAGGCTGATTACAGGGGAGTTTAGAGGAACAAGAGTCACTACCGCCATCTAATGTTGAGGAGTATAGGGCAATATCTGCGCCCCCTGGTGGGTTGGAGGATGTGATAAAGTGCTGAGATATTACAAATCCAGACTTCCTTATTCTGCAACCCTTCTCTGCATACCAGAACTGAACAATTAAGTGCATCTTCAATATATTTCACAACTTATAAGCATCATGCTCCTTGTGACCGGTCTAGACTTCTTATTAGACAGCGGTCTGGAACAAGGGCCCCCGCACTATATTTATTCTTATTCTGCTATTTCCCTCTTGTCAGCAGTTCCTTCTAAAAAGTATGCAGCACAGTAAAAACGAAGAAGTATGCCTGGTCAATATGTAGTATCATACGAAAGAGAAAGATTGATTAATCTGGTGTTAGTCTGAATATTTTTCTAATAAAAAATAAAGAAACAAAAGTAAAACAAATAAATTCCCTTTTTCCACATTATAAATCTGAGTCAAGCCTGCTTTGGAAAGGCAACATGCAGGAACATTTTTACAAACTATGGGATGAGAATACTTTATAAATCTGTTGTCAACAAAAGAGATTTGTTCAATTCAATTTTCAATTCACCTTTATTTGTATAGCGCTTATACAATGTAGATTGTGTCAAAGCAGCTTCACATAAAAGGTCACAGTAAATAGGAACAGTGTAGTTCAGTTAGTAGTGTTTAAGTTCAGTTCAGTTGAGCTCAGTTCAGTGTGGTTTAATAATCACTACAGAGAGTCCAAATACTGAAGAGCAAATCCAACGATGCGCAGCTCTACAGATCCCGAACCATGCAAGCTAGAGGCGACAGCGGAGAGGGAAAAAAAACTTCACTAATGGCGGAAGTGAAGAACAAAAAACCTTGAGAGAAACCAGACTCAGTTGGGCACGATCATTTTAATTTCTCCGCTGGCCAAACGTCTTGTGCAGAGCTGCAGTCTCAGTGGCGGAGGCTGGAAGCTGGCCTCAGCGAAGACTCGTCTGTCTCTGGAGCGTCACAGGAATCAGTCTCATGTTCTTTTCCAAAAGCAAGATTTGTTCATGGTTTTCTGGCAATAAATAAATCAATATAAAAAGTAAATAAATAAAGAAACAAATATTCGTTTTATAATTTTAATGGTGGACTAAAAAGTTATAATAATAAAAATGATTGTATAAAAAGTTACAAGATAAATAGTAATATTTCTTTAACTTGTTTGTTTTTAAAATATTTGTATGATATATTAAAATATATTAAATATTTAAAATGCATTTATAATTTATGTTTAAAAACAGCTATAATTCATTTAGATGTGTTTCCCACACATTTTTCTGACAAAAAATGCAAGTTTCATTGCTGACAAATATATATAAAAAGAGTTTTGATTCACTGTCATTTGCTGGTCTGCCAAAAATATAGTGTAAACAACAAAAAAAAGTAGAAAAATTCAGGATTCAAGCATTATTGAAGTATGTTTTATGAGAAAATACAATTTAGTCGTGCGTAATTTAATGTTTCAGCTTTTTATTTTATATGGGATTTATCAGCAATTTTTCAGCAGGTTATTTCTGTAGACCTGTTTGACTGTAATTCACTGGAGCTGTATCATTATGTATCTGTGAACTGGTAATTAGTATCTGGTTGCCTGTGCTCTGTACCTGCCACTCATTAAATAGATGATTAACTTTAACAAATTAGCCAAACATTGCTTACCTCCCTGTCATAGCGGATAGACTGATTGATGGAGTCCCAGAAATGTGGCAGCTTGATTCCTCTCAGCTTATATCAGCCTTATAGATTTAGCTGGTTTATAATGTTGTTTTTTTTTTGGCATGTACTGTAATAAAGCTAGTTTAGAGCCTCATTTTAACCAGTCGACAGGCAAGTTTAGTCTAGTTTAAGCTGATTTGTTTTCTTTGTAAAATGTGAATATTTCAACACAATCTCACGGCAATTCGTAACTTTTTGATTTAGTGGCTAATTCGTACGATCTAATTCATACAATTTAGTACGATTTGCTCATCCGCCAATGACGGTTGGGTTTAGGGGTGGGGTTAGGTGCCACGCCTCCTTTTTAAAATCGTACAATTTCGTACGACTGAACTCGTACGAATTCGCCACTAAGCTGTCAAAACGTAAAATACTTACGTTTTCTCGTGAGATCAGGCTGGAATATTTTGATAGATGCAATAAACTTGGAATAGCAAAAAAGATATAAATATTTTAAAATATTTTGCAGGTTTTCCTCACAATTTTCCTGAAAAAAAGTCTTTTTTCCTCATTCTCGCAATTGTGACTTTTTTCACTCTAAATTCTGAGATGCTATTCAGTTTTTTTAATTTTCTGAATCTTTGTGTTTACATCTTGCAATTTTTGTTACAATGTGACTGAATCAATCTTTCATAACAGAAATGTCATCTTGCAATTTTGACTATGTTATCCAAATTCATAACTCAGCTAGGCATGGGCCGGTATAAGATTCTGACGGTATGATAACCTTGGATAAAAATATCATGGTTTCACGGTACCACGGTATCGTGATTACTGCTCTAAAATATATTCTTTTTAAATGTCTGAGTGAAAAACAACAAACATTTTCCCCTTTGAACACAATATATTTGATTTTTGACAGATTTAAAGTATTTTGGTGCAGTAAACATTCATTCATTCATTCATTTTCTTTTCGGCTTAGTCCCTTTATTAATCTGATTAAATGTTGAAATAAATGTCCGTAAGTGCTGTATTTTTACTAAAGCTCTATTTTTGAAAATATTCAAGGGTGATTTGATTATAATGAGTTTTAGACCACCTGTATTGTGTTGTACAAACATTTCTTCATCGCTTCCATGTTACAATGGTGGTGTAAATATGGTCATTTTGCTAATATTCGATTCAAATGGTCTCATTTCATAGATTTTCCTCATATGCATATTAAGCTTCGTATAAAAAATATGCATTAGTAAAATTTGACTGCTGGCTGAACTGAACATGTTAAATATATATATATATATATATATATATATATATATATATATATATATATATATATATATATATATATATATATAGATATATAGATATATAGATACATAGATATAGATATATATATATACATATACACGTATATATACATATACACGTCTTGTGAGTGTGTGTGTTTACTGGTTTATGAGGATTTGATGGAAGTTTGTAGAGTGACATAGATATGACCTGGGTATTGCAATGTTATGGTGGTTTATGAGGACACGTCTTGTGGCCGTGTGTGTGTGTGTGTTCACTGGTTTATGAGGATTTGCTGGAAATTTGTACAATGACATAGATATGACCTGGGTATTACAGTGTTGTGGTGGTTTATGAGTGTGTGTGTGTGTGTGTGCGTGCGTGCGTGCGTGCGTGCGTGCGTGCGTTTATTGGTTTATGAAAATTTTCTGGTAATTTGTAGAATGACATGGATATGACCTGGGTATTACAATGTTATAGTAGTTCATGACGACATGTCTTGTGGCCGTGTGTGTGTGTGTGTCGGGTGTGTTTACTGGTTTATTTGGGATTTGCTGGAAATTTGTAGTTTTATGTTCTGTCCACTTTAATTTGCGAATACGATTAAGTTAACTTTGATTTGTGTTGGGACAGCATGAAGGATTTGTGTGTAAGCCAGCATTTTTTACAGTGTAGTTTGATGGTTTTCTGCTATTTATTAATCCTAGTCATTTCTCACCATTGGCAGAAGAATCAGAAGTACTAAAACAATTGCACAAATGTACACTCTTAATGCAGAATAAGGTCAACACACAGTGATGTGTGTGGTCATGTCCCGTTTGTGTCCAGTTTCCTCCGTCTCGCACAGATAAACGCTGCGTCTCAAGGTCAGCTGAAGATCTCTCAGTGCTGGGCTTTTCCTCCACTGTCAGTTGTTGCAGCCGTAGTGATATTAATGCTTAGGTCGTGTGTGCATATGATTAGTGAGTTTTTGCTTTGATAAATGGCTGTGGGGTCGCTATCAGCCAGCCTGACAATATTAATGACCGTGCCGACGCTAAGCAGAGGGAAGCCAATGAACAGAAATATTGCTGTTATCTGTGCGGCCATAATCATAAAGACAATAGAGAGATGTTTAACGGTGGAGCACAAAGGCATTTATCATCTGGAGGAGGCAAGTCTGGGTGGCGAGACCCGCCGACGGCTGTGTGTGTGTGTGTACTGGTTTATGTGGCTTATGAGGAATTGCTGCAAATTTGTACAATGACATGCACTCACCGGCCACTTTATTAGGTACGCCTGTACAACTGCTTGTTAACAGAAATTTCTAATCAGCCAATCACATGGCAGCACTCGGTGCATTTAGGCATGTAGACATGGTCAAGACGCTCTTCAAACCGAGCATCAGAAAGGGGAAGAAAGGGGATTTAAGTGACTTTGAATGTGGCATGTTTGTTGGTGCCAATCGGGCTGGTCTGAGTATTTCAGAAACTGCTGATCTACTGGGATTTTCACACACCACCATCTCTAGGGTTTACAGAGAATAGTCGGAAAAAGAGAAAATATCCAGTGAGCGGCAGTTCTGTGGGCGCAAATGCCTTGTTGATGCCAGAGGTCAGAGGAGAATGGCCAGACTGGTTCCAGCTGATAGAAAGGCAACAGTAACTCAAATAAGCACTCGTTACAACCGAGGTCTGCAGAAGAGCATCTCTGAACACACAACACGTCCAACCTTGAGGCAGATGGGCTACAGCAGCAGAAGACCACATCGGGTGCCGCTTCTGTCAGCGAAGAACAGGAAACTGAGGCTACAATTCACACAGGCTCACCAAAACTGGACAGTAGAAGATTGTAAAATCATTGGTCTGATGAGTCTCGATTTCTTTCTTGAACATGACAATGAGTTCGCTGTACTCAAATGGCCTCCACAATCACCAGATCTCAATCCAATAGAGCACCATTACACCACATGGAATAGGACATTCGCTTCATGGATGTGCAGCCGACAAATCTGCAGCAACTGCGTGATGCTATCATGTCAATATGGAGTAAAATCTCTGAGGATTATTTTTAGTACCTTGTTGCATCTATGCCACGAAGGATTAAGGCAGTTCTGAAGGCAAAAGGGGGTCCAACCCGGTACTAGTAATGTGCACCTAATAAAGTGGCCAATGAGTGTAGGTATGACCTAGGTATTACAATGTTATGGTGGTTTATGAGGACGTATCTTGTGTCCTCGTAATTCAAGTAAGAAAAATACTAAGGAAGTCAATAGCTTTTTTGTTTCCTGCATTCTTCTACAAAATATATATTATTTCTGAGACAAAAAGCTAGATTTTCAGCATCATTACTGCAGATTTCCATGTCACATGGTTTTTCGGAAATCATTTGAATACACTGCTTGACAAATATGTCCTGTTGTTTTCAATGTGGGAGAAAAAGTTGCTAATATTTTTGTGTAAACTTGTCCGGCAGCTAGCTCTCTGCAAGTCTCACATTGTTGCCTACTGAAGCTAAGCAGGGCTGGGCCCGGTCAGTACCTGGATGGGAGACCTGGATTGCTGCATGAAGTGGTGTTAGTGAGGCCAGCAGGGGGCGCTCAACCTGTGGTCTGTGTGGGTCCTAATGCCCCAGTATAGTGAAGGGGACTCTATACTGCTCAATGGGCATCTTTCAGATGAGATGTTAAACCGAGGTCCTGACTCTCTGTGGTCATTAAAACTCTCAGAATGTCCTTCGATAAAGAGTAGGGGTATAACCCTGGCATCCTGGCCAAATTTGCCCACTGGCCTCTGTCCATCATGGCCTCCTAGCCATCCCCATATCATAATTGCCTTCATCAATTGTCTCCTCTCCACCAATCAGCTGGTGTGTGGTGTGCGGTCTAGCGTAATACGTCGTGTCATCCAGGTGGATACTGCACACTGGTGGTGGATGAGGAGATTTCCCCCAATGTGTAAAGCACTTTGAGTATCTAGAAAAGCGCTATATAAATGTAAGGAATTATTATTATTATTATTATTATTAAATTATCATACATTTTTTTTCATGATTTCAAAACAGCATCAACATTTTCTGAAATGGATTGTCTAACTAAAAAAAATCTGATCCAAAAGAAAGATTTTCAATATATATAATGACATAAAAATGTTGAGAAACATTTTCATTTTGGGATGAACAATCACTTTAAACAAGAAATATCTGTAAAATTTTAAATGTTTCACAATAATAGTATAACCAACATACATTTTGAAGACATTTGTGATAAATGCCATTTATTTTATGCATTAGTTGTTTATCCAAATTTGTTCAATTAGACGGGGCCTATTATTATTTTTAGCTCCTCCTCCTCAGTAGTTGCTGTTCTGCTATTGGCTTGAGGTGAACCAAGAGCTGAAAATAAATGCTAATGGTCAAGACAAGAGAGGAAAATGACAACAGCCAATCAGAGTCAGGATATCTCATTTAAAAATATAACCAATTAAAATATCATTTTTTAGGGAAATGTTATATCGTAATTAATTTTATCCAGTAAATGTTTTACGCAGCAGATGGCCTTCTAGCTGCAACCCAGTACTGGGAAACATCCATAAACTCTCACATTCACACACACTCATACACTACGGCCAATTTAGCGTATTCAATTCACCTATAGCGCATGTCTTTAGACTGGGGGAAAACGGAGCACCCAGAGGAAACCCACACCAACACAGTGAGAACATGCAAATTCCACACAGAAATGCCAACTGACCAAGCCGGAACTCGAACTAGTGACCTTCTTGCTGTGAGGCAAAGGTGCTAACCACTGCGCCACCATGCTGCCAGTTATATCGTAATAAATATCGTTTGATCAATTGAATGCATCCTCACTGAGTAAATATTCACTTATTACTGAAAAGAAAGTAAACCTGCATACCTTTTTTGACCAATGGGATTTCGCTGTATTGATTTACATGAATATTAATTTTTTGTGATTTTTATTTATTTTTGGGCCCACACATATTGTATTGTTTTGAAGTCATAGTGTATCTATTTTCAGATTTTCATGAATAATTCACTTTTATTAACCTACTATCATCATTTATAAATTATGTGATTTGTTGAGATGCGTTGTTTATATAACCATGCATTAATAATAATAATAATAATAATAACAATAATATCAATAATAATAATAATAACAATAATATCAATAATAATATTAATATTAATAATAATAATATCAATAATAATAATATCAACAATAATAATATTAATAATAATAATAATATCAATAATAATAATATCAATAATAATAATAATAATAATAATAATATTAATAATATTAATATTATTATTAATAATATCAATAATAATAATATTAATAATAATAATATCAATAATAATAACAATAATAACAATATCAATAATTATAATAATAATATTAATAATAATAATAATATCAATAATAATAATAATAATGATAATAATAATATTAATAATAATAATATTAAAAATAATAATAATAATATCAATAATAATAATATAATAATAATAATAATATCAATAATAATAATAATAATTATAATAATAATAATATTAATAATAATAATAACATCAATATTAATAATAATAATAATATTAATAATAATAATAATATCAATAATAATATCAATAATAATGATAATAATAATAATATCAATAATAATAATAATATTATTATTAATATTATTATTAGTATTAATATTACTACACTTTGAATCATAAACTCCCAAAAGACTCTAAAAGATGGATCCCAGCACCAGTAACCCATCGTCCCGCATCCCACCGGCCTGTCTGTGTGGGCAAATGTTGATGGCAGAATAAGGGTTCAGCGGTGACCCAATTTTTTTGTGGACAAACCTGCAGAGAGAAACACACGTCCACCTCTCTGTTTCTATGACAACCCTCCTCTGGCCTGCGGAAGTGGGCGCTGAGGGGCGTAAACTGCTCAATCTTGACCAGCGGCCCATGGAGAGACTGTCAATACTGTTCTGCCCCATCACCACCCAGAAAAAGAGAGGTGGAAGACTGTGACGGGGGAAAGATAAATGATAGAGATGATCGTCAAAAGGCTCTACGTCAGAAGGTCAAACATGTTGTCTCCAAATAATGAGGCACAGCTGTACTCAGGGGCTCGGCTAAAGGTAGCATTGAATCAGAAATGACCAGGCTTTCTTCCATCAAATGTACAGTTGAAGTCAGAATGATTAGCCTTATTGTGATTTTAATTAATTTATTTATTTTTACAAATATTTCCCAAATTATGTTTAACAGAGCAAGGAATTTTTCACAGTATTTCTTATAATATTTTTCCTTCTGGAGAAAGTCTTTATTTCAGCTAGAATAGAAGCAGTTTTTTAAGGTCAATATTATTAGCCCCCTTAAGAAATATTTGTTTTCGATAGTCTACAGATCTAACCTCTGGTTTAATTTCCCCCCGACTTAGAAATACATCTGTTTGCAGAAGTAAAATGTGTTTGAAGTCTCTCGACGTGTACAGTACGAGTATATACAAAACTGTTCGTGTATAATCACTAGTACAAGCTGAAATTTGTTGTATTCATGAGTGTGTGCTGATTCCGACGGCGTGTTTGGCAAGATTAACCTGTCCGTTTGAGACAAAGCAACGGCGAATCCTGAAAACGGCTGACTTCTGACAGGCCATTTCTCTTTTAGACATCACGGGCATCTTTTTCCATTCTTGTGGTTGCCATGGGGATGAATAAGTGGGTTTCCTGCTGGGCAGAAAAAGAGATAATTTCAGTGTCTTTGTGTGTGTGTGTGTGTGTGTTTGTGTGTGTGTGTGTGTGTGGGCAGGAGTATCATGGAGTGTGTTTCTGACTCTATAGCTCTTCCGCTGCCATGCGTCTAAAGCATATATAGGCAAGGGTGACTGATGTGGAGCTATTTACACAGCAGCAGCTCACTAATAGAGCTTGTTGCATGAAAGCGCAATGAAAATGCCAGACCAGTTGATGGCAGTGTTTGTTTGTTTCTTTTTTTAACAAACACGAGTAGTGTCTGTCTGCGGACTGCAAGACAGGGGTGTAACATGGAGGGGGTGTAACTTATAGTAGATGTGTAGAAGTAATGGAGACCTACATGTGAAAACTATGTTGTCGGCAAGATGGTGCTATACCCATCAGTTTTTAACGTCTACATCTGTTCCAACCAAAACCCAACCGTCACAGTTATTAACATCTACACCTACCACAACCCTAAACCCAACCATCAGTTATTAACGTCTACACCTTCCCCAAACCTAAACCCAACCATCAGTTATTAACGTCTACACCTTCCCCAAACCTAAACCCAACCATCACAGTTATTAATGTCTACACCTTCACCAAACCTAACCATGACAGTTATTAACGTCTATACCTACCACAATCCTAAACCCAACCATCACAGTTACTAACGTCTACACCTTCCCCAAACCTAAACCCAACCACCAGTTATTATCGTCTACACCTTCCCCAAACCTAAACCCAACCATCAGTTATTAACGTCTACACCTTCACCAAACCTAACCATCACAGTTATTAACGTCTATACCTACCACAATCCTAAACCCAACCATCACAGTTACTAACGTCTACACCTTCCCCAAACCTAAACCCAACCACCAGTTATTATCGTCTACACCTTCCCCAAACCTAAACCCAACCATCAGTTATTAACGTCTACACCTTCACCAAACCTAACCATCACAGTTATTAACGTCTATACCTACCACAATCCTAAACCCAACCATCACAGTTACTAACGTCTACACCTTCCCCAAACCTAAACCCAACCACCAGTTATTATCGTCTACACCTTCCCCAAACCTAAACCCAACCATCAGTTATTAACGTCTACACCTTCACCAAACCTAACCATCACAGTTATTAACGTCTATACCTACCACAATCCTAAACCCAACCATCACAGTTACTAACGTCTACACCTTCCCCAAACCTAAACCCAACCATCACAGTTATTAATGTCTACACCTTCACCAAACCTAACCATGACAGTTATTAACGTCTATACCTACCACAATCCTAAACCCAACCATCACAGTTACTAACGTCTACACCTTCCCCAAACCTAAACCCAACCACCAGTTATTATCGTCTACACCTTCCCCAAACCTAAACCCAACCATCAGTTATTAACGTCTACACCTTCACCAAACCTAACCATCACAGTTATTAACGTCTACACCTACCACAATCCTAAACCCAACCATCACAGTTATTAACGTCTATACCTACCACAATCCTAAACCCAACCATCACAGTTACTAACGTCTACACCTTCCCCAAACCTAAACCCAACCACCAGTTATTAACGTCTACACCTTCCCCAAACCTAAACCCAACCATCACAGTTATTAACGTCTACACCTTCACCAAACCTAACCATGACAGTTATTAACGTCTACACCTTCCCCAAACCTAAACCCAACCATCAGTTATTAACGTCTACACCTTCACCAAACCTAACCATCACAGTTATTAACGTCTATACCTACCACAACCCTAAACCCAACCTTCACAGTTACTAACGTCTACACCTTCCCCAAACCTTAAACCAACCGTCAATTATTAACGTATACACCTTCCCCAAACCTAAACCTAACCATCACAGTTATTAACATCTACACTTTCCCCAAACCTAATCCCAACCATCATAGTTATTAACGTCTACACCTAGACGTTGGTGTAGCCTACCTAAACAGTGGTGGCAGCCATGAGCCGCACTCGGAAGTGAAAGTGAAACCTGCGCTCACATCATTTAAATGATCATATCACATTTTACAGTTATGATTACGACAAGCATTTGATATGATTTTTCTTTCATAGTGAACACAAAGTGTTGTGCATGAAAATAAATGTTTACTGTGTCAGTATAACAACCCTAGCCTATATATAGTGTTGAATATAATGCAAGAGGGAATCTGATAATGACAAATGTCTGATTTTACCAGTGAAAACAAATGGTCTAATAATGCTGTCAATGACAAATGACAAGCACATGCCTTAAACATAATAAATCAGCTTTATAATTATGAATAGTTATATTCTGATGTCATCATTTTACTGTGAATTAACAAACAGGACATATTGAACGTCTGTTCAAGTCCATCATAATGACTGTACAAAATGTAGCATTTTAAGCAACAGTAGACCTACACAGACCTGATATGATTATTGTTGTTTTACCATATGTTTGAGAATTAACAATAATAATAGGCTAATCATATTAACCTTTATTTTACATTTACAGAATCGTGAGAAATAATCGTGATCTTAATTTTAAGCAAAAAAAATTCTGTCGCCCTCACTTTTAGAGACAGACCATTTAGAAACAGGTGATTAATAATTATATGAACCTATGATCTCATACAGCAACCCCCCCCCACACACACACTTTTAAAATGTCTGATACGCCCCTGTCTGAGACATAAATATAAATGAATTTTAACCACTTCTCTCTTTGTGTCATGTCTCTTCGAAGGCCAAATAGTGAAACAACAAGATCCATAGAAATAGCAGCATTTAGACAGCATTTTCCTTTCTCTACTAAAGCTAAGGTCACACTGGGCTTTGTGTGTGCGAAATTCTGTCATACGGCGCTTCGAAAAGAAGCGGGATTAAACAAGATGACATTAAAAAAAGCCAGCGATTGCTCCATATTTGAAATTTCTGTCCAGAGAGGTCATGTTTTGATCCTCGATTGGTCTCACTCAGTCAAGTGAGGTCAGAAAGGTCAGAGTTTACCAAGCTTGAACTTTGCACCGCAGATAACTGCGAAACTTAACGCATGAACCTGCATTTTCAGTCTGACACATTCGCGTGCGTATGAATGGAAGTCTATGGGAGGAAAAGCCCAGTGTAACCGCAACTTAATGTGTCTGTGGCCACACCCCTTTGCTGCTTGAGGTGTGTGCGCAGTGAATGCACGTAACCTGTAACGTTTGTGATGTCATTAGCATGGATGTATTTTTTGTAGTCCTCAAAGTTGTTCACCGTAGGCTTGGCTAAGCTAACTGTAAAAGCCAATGTCTCCCTTTGCATTGAAGTTTGAGCATCTTACATTCATAGATGTTGTTTATGTCCACACAGCAACATTACACATCAACTAAAGTTTAAAATATGATATCGTAGTGGACCACCCCTTTAAGAAACTCATAAAGGTTTGAAGCAAGTATCCTAAAGAAAGAGCGGTGACAGAAGTTTCCATTTTGTGCAAACTATCCCGTTAATTTAAAAGCCACATGTTATATATTTGAATTAACAGATCAAATATTTGCTTACTTCATCTACATTTGAATACAAAGCTCCTTGGTCTAAAATGTAAATGTTGTCCTTCTGCTGGAGTTTGTGCAGAGGACAGCTCTCGATGTCCTCTGGCTGCTGTAATGTGTGATGATGGCTGTCCGCAGCGATTAACTAACTCTCACTAACATCCTCTCCAGCTATTTACAATGGCTTCATGCTAGCATGCACAATTAGCGTCGGCATGGAAACAGTGAATGGTCACAGCCCTCATCCCACTCACATTTTCTCATGATTGATCATTACTATTCATAGCTACAGACAAAAAGATAAGAATATTTATTTATGTTGATTATTTTTACATGCACACATTTTTTGTGTAATTTTTTTAAATAAATGAAAACATTTTTATGCAGAAATTGCATGTTGACGTCACTATTACACTGGTGGAAATTTTAATGTAAAAAAGAGTAAATAGTACATTCTCATAAAACAATTATTTGTATATTTACAGCTTAACCCTTATGTGCTGTTGGGTATGTTTTCATCCACTCTGGGGTGATTTTGAGTCTTAATTTGGCCATAACTTTTTCTGTTTCCAACACAATCTCACGGCAATTCGTAACTTTTTGATTAAGTTGCTAATTCGTATGAATTCGTACGATGTATTACGTACAATTTAGTACAATTTGCTCATCACCCAATGACGGTTGGGTTTAGGGGTGGGGTTAGGTGCCACGCCTCCTTTTTAAAATCGTACAATTTCGTACGACGGAACTCATACGAATTCGTACGAATTAGCCACTAAACTGACAAAACGTAAAATACTTACGTTTTCTCGTAAGATCTGGCTGGTGTTTCAGCTAGCAGAATGATTTTTGGTGACAAATCTTATTTGCCCATTTTAGACAGTTAAAAATAGTGTTTGGGACATTTCATATGCTGCAAATCAGTTGCAGGATGACACTGTATGTCTGTAACAAAACATAAAACATGGGCGATGCAGTGGCGCAGTAGGTAGTGCTGTCGCTGGTTCGAGCCTCGGCTGGGTCAGTTGGCATTTCTGTGTGGAGTTTGCATGTTCTCCCTGCGTGGGTTTCCTCTGGGTGCTCCGGTTTCCCCCCACAGTCCAAAGACATGTGGTACCGGTGAATTGGGTAGGCTAAATTGTCTGTAGTGTATGAGTGTGTATGTGTTTCCCAGAGATGGGTTGCAGCTGCAAGGGCATCCGCTGCATAAAACAAATGCTGGATAAGTTGGTGGTTCATTCCACTGTGGCAACCCCAGATTAATGAAGGGACTAAGCCAAAAAGAAAATGAATGAATGAAAGAAAAGCATAAAACATTTAAAGTATTTTAAATAGCCACTTAAGAGCTAAAATGTGCTGTCCATGTAGGAGTTTAAATTATTTCTTATCCTTATAATGAGTTATATTTATTATATTATATTTATTACAGATTCTGACCAATTTTATGCTTAATTTTCTTTCGTTTTTAGTACAGAGACGCAATGCAAATTTGTAAAAAAATTCAAGGTTACAGATATTTAAATACTGTGTATATTTTTGCGTGTATACACTAATAAATCGTGTAGAAACCATTTTAATTCAATCATTTTTACACTTTTATTAAACTTACCAAATAAAATATGTATTAACCAGGGGCGTTGCTAGACCCCATTTACTGGGGCACGTGCCCCAGTAAAAATCACCAGTGCCCCAGTAAATGCTTTGAGATACTATTTTTGAGATACTGTTTACTTCATATGCAAGTGTATTTAGCTATTAAGAGTGGTAATTCCAGAATAAAGACGTTATTCTCTATGTGCAACCGAACCAACGCTGATGAAAGCAATGAGGTTTAATCAAAAAGCAAACTGAGCATGTGCTCAAAAAAATCGTACCCATGCGCCTCTCGCACCGCTCCAGCTTGACGCTGACGCGCTGTTCTGCTCCCGGTCCAGTTGTGAACATGCATGCCGAAAAAATAGCCGCACCGCTCAGGCGTTGTGAAACCGGCGTAACAATCTTTTATGTGGAGGTGTCGGCACCATAGACTGTAAAATATATGGACGGAGTATCCGTGACGTCACCCATAGGTTTCTGAACACTGCAAAAGAAGCTACAAGTAGGCGCGGCAGGATACCAAACAAGGGCAAAGAGGAGGAGAGTGAGCGGAGCTACAGACACCTGCTGGCACTTTGCTTAGACCTGGCAGACAGACTTTACTTTGGGAGAAACGCTTGATACTCTATTACCTGCGACTCGTTTGTGTTCTGACCACATGTGCTTGGCTGTACACTATATCAATAAAGGGTTTAGACTTTTAAAAACACTGTAGTAATACAGTGAGCCACTAAGCATTGTTCTTATGATGTTTTTCTTCAGGAGGAAAACGCGAAATACGTCCAAACACTTCAGATATAGTGTGTGTTAGTAAATGCAAGACTATTGATGAACTCCAGGCATAACACTGTATGATAACGCTTCAGATGACTGTTCTAGAGCCTACAGCTAATCGATCTGTCACATTCTGGAGTGCTTTACGGGTCTAAAGAAAAATATTAATGATAAATGATCTTAAATAAAACAAATACATTTATAGAGATGGTATACAAGCATATAACTTTACTCACATGGGAAACGGAGGCCACGTGAATGGTTTGTGAGCACAATTAAGTGCACACAGCATCCCATATCATCTGATAATTGTAAGAAATAAGTCCAAAAGGCAGCTGACTGTGTAAAGCCACATAAAACAGAACAAAAATACGATGAATATGCCGAGATTAGTGGCTAATCTGCCGGATTCAGCTGAGGTGAAGTGACGGCGACCAGCAAGACCTAGCTGTCACTCAAGTGGCCACGCCCTTAATTATGCAAACTTAATATAACCTTATATAAAGGAAATAGATGAGTTATAAAAAAATTCACCCCCCTCACAGTTGTCATGGAGGGTAATAATAGCTATATGAACCAAAATCGTTCTTTGTACCAGGCTGTAAACACCTTTTTTTCTGCTGTAAAGTTGGCCATTCTAACAGTGGGCTCCATTGCAACTTGCTCTATTATGGAGCCAGGACTAGCGGAATTTTGACGAATTGCAGTTTCAGTTACTTCCGTATTGGCTTCCCGAGGGAGAGCGGGAGGTTGCCGCTTGGTCGGCACGCAGTGAGTTTTGCAAGTCGACAAAACAAAGTTTAAATAGTATGATGGTGATCTTATTTATACTGCATGGCTCCTGATAGATTTTTTTTGGTATGAAGCAGAAAGGAGGGATGAAGTCACATGAGTCGGGTATGGGACAACCCACAACAGATAATTCTATAAAACATATTTTTTGTACTTTATTGAATTGTCTATAGAATTTCATTCTAATAAAATTAATATTCATACAAAAGATTTCTTCAATTATCTCATCACTCCAGTTGTGTCTTTAGATTGTTTTCCAGTTACATTTAGGAATAATTTCTGTTATTTATTTAGAATAATAATTGTATAATAACAATATTACTGTTATTTATTTATAATTATATATAATTTTTTGTCTTATTATATATATATATATATATATATATATATATATATATATATATATATATATATATATATATATATATATATATATTTATTATTATTATTTATTTATTTTTAATTTTTTAGGGGGTGCTGTGCCCCAGTAGAACTTTATGTCTAGCAACGGCCCTGGTATTAACTAAATAATTAAATAGCCTTTCCTTGCAAAGCAATAATTTTTAAACATTTATTTATTTGTATACAAATCCCTTCACTACAGTTTCTCTCCCTCTGAAATATTATTGTCATATCATAAATCACTGCCAGTTGTTTGCATTTGTGACCTGACAAAAACTCCTTGCAAATGACATGTAAATGCAAGCTGTTGTGTTGGTGGGAGGACAGCATGAGTAATTAGCATAAACCTAAGCATTAGCATGTGGCGGTGAGTCACTGGAACATATCGACCAATAGAAAAGAGCCGTGACAGAAGCATCCGCTGTCCAATCACATGTCAGGAAGCCCTAGATGCCAGTGAAGTCAAAGACACGCCCAGAAATACCCACAGTGTGTGACGCACATGTTTAAAATATGCCACGTCTGCCGGGCCAATCGCTTTCTGTCCTTTTGGACGTCATTTCTATTCCTGTCATGCGTCACATTTCTTCGCCTTCTCCTTAGAAATCCTGTCAGTTTTTCCTCTAGATGTCTCTTTTATACTCCGCCTTACAGAAATGTGACTCACAAGCATGAAAATGGCTCGCTTTTATGCTTGATCTACCCACAGAATCGTCAAACACTCCAATCAAAATGTACAATGGATGAAGATAACAACATCTAGATGCAGGATACCTCATCCCCTCATCCCCTAAACTAGTCTAAAATATCCAAGACCTTTAGTTTTCACTCTTACAAATGAAGCTTCTTTATTGGCATGAAGAGGATTTTTACACCCATTGAAGCTTTCCATTCATTTACAGCAAAAAAACATTCTTTAGCCCAGTGTTTCCCAACCCTGTTCCTGGAGGCACACCAACAGTACATATTTTGGATGTCTCCCTTACCTGACTAATTAACTTCAGGTTTTGGAGTCTCTTCTTATGTTCTAATTAGGTGATTCAGGTGTGTTTGATTAGGGAGACTTTGAAAATGTGTACTGTTGGTGTGCCTCCAGGAACAGGGTTAGGAAACACTGCTTTAGATTATGAAATAGTTCTTTATTCAATAAACGAAAGGGAAATGGAGAGTCAAAAACAAGGTTCTTCAATGGCATCACTGTGAAAACTACCCTTTTTTGGTTCTTCCATTTGCTCAAATAGTTCAGTGGCCCCAAAATGTTTTTTTTTTGACATTTAAAGGGACAGTTCACCCAAAAACGTATTCACATTCAGGGTTTTACATTAACACCCACCAATTGCGGGTAGATTTTATCTGTGGCAGGTTAGACAGCCACCTCCACTAGCCACTTTGGCTGGTTGAAAATTATTTTTAAATTGTAGTTTTCTTCAAAGCAGGGTTTAACAATAAGGATGGCCCAATATGTGTGCAAATTCGATCTTAGAATCGAGAAGCAGCATCACTGACAAACATAATTTTGTTCGTGTGGGCAAAAGAAAGCCAGTTGAATACCGAATGAGAGGATAATCACTCGTGCCAACAGCTGATGTGATGCACATGACTATTTAAAGGGCACCCAGTCCTTATTTTCAATTTAGCAACATAAAAACAGTGGACCAATTGGAGCGGTTTTCAGACCGACCGTAACTTGATGTAGAAGTGCGGTCCCCCCGCCCACCAATATTGATTGACAGCTGCCTGTATTAACATGTCCGGGTAGTCACGTGTATAATCATATCAACAAGACCAGACGTGCGCAAAGCAACCGGAAATAAAAGGTGTGTTCAGTTCGCTAGGATCATCAATCATCATCAAACGTGATCAAGAGTGATTTTTACAAGTTTAAAATGTTTTAAAACAGAGCATGTGTGTGATGAATTACAGCGATTCACTTCAGCTTTACTTCATCAGCACAGCCACGTGTCAGAACAATTATGAAAGAAGACGCTTTAATCCCGATTTGTGGACGTTAAATCAGGTTTATTTTGTACATTAACATAACAGATATTCATACAGCAGTGGAGATTAACCTGTATCCTGTCACATATGCGTGCAAAAACAGTGCAAAGCTAAACGCGCGCTCTGTCTGTCTGTGTGTGTGTGTGTGCATGTGAACTTTGTCACGACATTGTGTGTGACTCATCAATGCAACTGCACAATAAATACTCATTGGTAAAGTTCTTACTGTAGTATTTCTCACAAACGCTACGTGAGATCTGCTTCCTTTAAGTCTGTCTGTTTTCTGACGCAGCCGAGGGAGGAGATTAAGGCACGCTGAAAAGCACGTAGAAACGGTGGGCGGGGAGGACTAGCCTTAAAGCCCCCTAGGTCAAAAATGTATAAAATAGAATCTTGCAAAAGGTATAATAATAAATCTGATGGGTGTTTTGAGCTGAAACTTTACAGACACATTCTGGAGACGCAAAACACTTATAATAAATCTGAAAAAAGGGCTAACCTACAGTAGGTGCCCTTTAAAACACGTGCGCGCTCCCGTTTCCTTTGCTTGAAACAACCGTGCCTGGAAACGCAACTGGTGTGATCAGTTCTCTTACAAATAGGCTAGATAAAAAGTGATGAACATGCACCCACAGTCTTGCTGCTTTCAAGAGCTCCAGATTGGTCTTTTTGTGAGCAGCACCAGTTGCTTTCGCTTTAACCATTATTTGAACAGGATATAGGATATTAACTTCTCATTTATATGTAGTTAACTGGTGTCAACTGTTTTTTTTTTTAAAGAAATGTTTTGTTTAATAAAAAGTATAATATACAGCTCTATTTTGCTTGTTTTGACACATTATTTAAAATTTGTGGCTAAGAAATCAGAATCAGAATCAGTTTTATTGCCAAATGTGCTTCACACACACAAGGAATTTGTTTTGGCCACAGAAGTAATTATTTATTTATTTTTAGTGTGGTTAGAGATACATTTGGTAAATCCTTTGAGCTCTGAAAAGTCATACTACTGTATATATTCATAAATAAAACTAATTGTAATACAACACTATGAAACCATGACCCATGTGCTCATGCTCACTGAGCAAGCTCATACACAACATACACACAAAGCTAAATGAATGAGGAGGCATGTGGACATAACACAAATTCCAAATCAAGTAATTTTAGCATGTCAAAGTCATATTTATGCATATAAAATATATTTTCCAACAACAAAATTGTGGCTAGTGAAAATGGCGAGTGGCTAGTAATGTTGGAAAACTACCAGCCACACTGCCAGGTGATCAAAAAAGGTTAATTTCAAGCCCTGTTCACATTTATTCACAACTTACTCACCCTCAAGAAGTTTAAATCTTTATGAATTTCATTTTTTCTGTTTAACACAAAAGAAGATATTTTGAAGAATGTTAGAAACTGGTAACCATTGACTTCCATAATAGGAAAAACAAATATATGGGAGCTAATAATTACCAACATGTTGACATAAGTAACTTATTTTGTGTTTGACAGAGGAAGGAACCTCAAACCGGTTTGTTACAAGTGATGAGCAAGTACATTTTTCAGTTTTGGGTGAACTATCCCTTTAAGATGCACTAGTATCACTGCATTACATAACAAAATATCAAAGCAGGGGCGACACGGTGGCGCAGTGGGTAGCGCTGTCGCCTCACAGCAAGAAGGTCGCTGGTTCGAGCCTTGGCTGGGTCAGTTGGCATTTCTGTGTGGAGTTTGCATGTCCCGTGTTTGCGTGGGTTTCCTCTGGGTGCTCCGGTTCCAAACACATGCCCTATAGGTAAATTGGGTAAGATAAATTGTCCATAGTGTATGTGTATGAATGAGTGTGTATGGCTGTTTCCCAGTGATGGGTTGCAGCTGGAAGGGCATCCGCTGCGTAAAAACATTTGCTGGATAAGTTGGCGGTTCATTCCGCTGTGGCGACCCCAGATTAATAAAGGGATTAAGCTGAAAGAAAATGAATGAATGAATGAATGAATTGTTATGATTTTTAGTGATTTATCGGTTGCAGATCGCTAACGGACTACAAATCTGTTATTATTGAACTACAAGATTCAGTCATGCACCACACACACGCTCTTGTTCCAGATCATGATTGATTACACTCACACAGCTGGGAGCTGACTGATTAGATGGACTTTATAAGTAGCACAGACACACATACTACTTGCTGAGTCTTGTTAATCTGTTAAAATTACGATGCATTCTCCTTGCCTTGTCCTGCCGTGTACTGATCGTTGTTTGTTTGTTTGTTTACGTTGCTTGCTTCCTGCCTGTATTGACCGATCACCTGTTATTCGACCACGACTCTGGATTCCCTGTGTACATCTGTTTGCCCCTGGGATGACTGTTGCTTGCCTGACCATTCTGTTTGAACTAAGCCGAAAAGAAATGAATGAATGAATGAATATCAAAGCAGTGCTTAGCAAGCACACTTTCCCCTAAATAATCAATAATGTATATTTGACACATTTTATATCTTAAATTGAGCCACATTTAGGCACAATATGTAAGTTGTTTTTACATATTTAGCTGACTTATGTACTTTATCCCAAACATTTCAAAGAATGTTCAAATTCAGAGAGATTAGCAATTTTGACTACTGAGATTGTGCGGAGAGTTTAGACAGAATCCATTTTTACTCTCCGACCTGCTACTATTCTAATATTGGTACTGTAGGATTATGAAGACCACAACTCCCATAATTCCACACTCAGTCATCAAAATACACTTTTGTTTGTTGCGAATACACGCCCTCTAGTGGCAAAAATTACACATTGTGCCTTTAAGGATATGAAATCATATTGGGGGTCACTTTAGACAAATTTGCTGTGAGATGCTGGTAATCTACAGGATGTCAGCAGTTGTTTACATGCAGTGTCGTGACTCACAGGATTATGAATATGCTCCTCATGGGGTTCCTGAGGAGCTGACCTTTTCCACCTTATACAGCTCAAATGCTTCATTTCCCCTGCTCAAGTCATTCACTGAGCAGTCTATAGTGCAGCTGGAGGCCCTTTGGTTACGTCATATATTTGATTGCAGTGTTTTATAACCCGTTCACATCACAAGCCAACATGCAGAGTTAAAAACATAGCAGTGAATATATAAAAATGTCCTCCTTGTGCTTGTTCTTTTGCAGTTTTTCATTTGTCCACTCATTCTTTTGTTTCTTTATTTACTTACTTTTTCCTTTGCTAATTTTTTTGCACATTTTTTGTTCTTTCTTTCTTTCTTTTGATTGTTTTTTTGCATAGATTTGTGTCAGTTCGCTCATTCTTTTGCTTCTTCATTTTCTTTCTTGTCCCTTTGCTCGTAATTTTGCTCGTTTTTGTTCTTTCTTTCTTGCTTGTTTTTTGCAGTTTTTCTTCTTTCACTCATTTTATTCCTTCATTTACTTTCTTTTTCCTTTGCTCGTTATTTTTTGCTAGTTTTTTTTTCTTTCGTTCTTTATTTCTTTCTTTCTTTTGCTTCTTCATTTACTTTCTCCTCCCTTTGCTCGTTTGCTTGTTCTTTCTTTCTTTCTTTCTTTCTTTCTTTCTTTCTTTCTTTCTTTCTTTCTTTCTTTCTTTCTTTGTACTTTCTTTTACCTTTGCTCATGAATGTTTTTGTTTATTTTCTTCTTTCTTTTTTTTCTTTGGTGTGCTCTTTTTTATTGTTACATTTGTTCTTTCCTTCATTCTTTTTTTTTATTCTTTAGCTTGATCTTTTTTCTTTAACTAATTTCCTTATTACCTACCTTTCTTTCTTTCTTTCTTTCTTTCTTTCTTTCTTTCTTTTGCTTGTTCTTTTGAATAGATTTGTGTTAGTTCGCTTATTCTTTTGCTTAATTTACTTTCTTGTCCCTTTGCTCATTATTTTTTGCTCGATTTTTGTTCTTTCTTTCTTTCTTTCTTTCTTTCTTTCTTTCTTTCTTTCTTTCTTTCTTCTTCCTTCCTTCCTTCCTTCCTTCCTTCCTTCCTTCCTTCCTTCCTTCCTTCCTTCCTTTCTTTCTTTCTTTCTTTCTTTCTTTTACTACTTCATCTACTTTCCTGTCCCTGTTTCTTGTCTGCGCTCGTAATATTTTGCAAGTTTTTTATTGTTCTTTCTTTTGCTTGTTTTTTTTGCATAGTTTTTTGTTAGTTCGCTCCTTCTTTTGCTTCTTCATTTTTTTCTTTCTTTTCCCTTTGCTCGTTATTTTTTGCTCGTTTTTATTGTTCTTTCTTTCTTTCTTTTGCTTTTTTTTCTTTTGTCACTTTCTTTAGCTTGTATTTATTTATTTTTTTCTTTGTTTTTTGCTGGTCTTTCTTTCTGTTTTTTGTTCTCTTGCAGTTTTTCTTTCGTTCATTTTTCTGGCCCTTTATGTACTTTTTTACCTTTGCTCATTAATGTTTTTTATTTATTTACTTCTTTCTTTTTCTCTTTGGCGTGCTCTTTTTTTCTTTCTTTTTTATTGCTATTTGTCAAATTTTCATTGTCATTTGTTTTTTCCTTCATTATTTTCTGTCATTCTTTAGCTTGATCTTTTTTCTTTAACTTTCTTTCTTTCTTTCTTTGCCAGTCTTTTCTTTTTTTTCCTCTCCTCAATCTTTATTTCCAATTGGTATCTTTAAAATATCTTTATCAAAGCCACAGTATACCAAGGAGAATAAATAAGATATGATGTTTAAATGATTTATGTTATATTTACTGCATTAAACTCTGATTCTATTTCTAATTTGCTAATTATTGACCAAAAACCTATTTCAGATTTGTTTTTGTTCATTTTCTTTTATTTAGTGAAAGGAATTTCAATGCATGTCATATTCCATGTGGAACCATTAAATGAATTTCAAATAAAAATTGCGCCAATTGGAAATTTTTCTATATGATAACAAAGTCATTTAACACAACATGATTTGTATATATTTTTCCTTAAATACTTTAAAAAAATCCAAAGATCTGAGATGCTATCAACACATAAATAATTGAGGACAAAATTTTTGTCCTTTTCCGAAATTACCCGTAAATTCAGATTTTTACATTATTTTTACAAACAAACCAGAGGAGCGGCTGAACACAAAGGGTTCCGAAATTACCCCAGTCTAAATGCTGCCATATCAGTTTAATTGGGATGGAGAAACGGGGTTGCAGGCCTACTTTGTTCTGGGGAATACAGGGGGGGGGGTTGGGGGGGGGAGTATTCAAGATGTCCATGTTCTGGGAATAATATTTCAAAGGAGCTGTTGATATGGACAAAATTGGGCAAAACATGGGCAAAAATTTCAGTCCTTTTCAGATATTCCCAATTGGTTTTTAATAAAGCAAGGAGATTTTACATTCTTTCTTATCAGATTCTTATTTATTTTAATTGGGCTGAATAAAACATTAATAATGCACTTTTATTTATGATTTTCTACAGAACAAATCTAATAACTGTCATTAACTTGTCTAATTTACCTAGTAACTAATTAGTTAAGCCTTTAAATTGCACTTTAAACTAAAATGCTAGTATACTGCAAAATGTTCAGTAAATATTATGAAACTGTCAGTCAATCATAGCCAAAGACAAAAGAAATAAGTTAACAGTAATTAATAATAATATGTTCAGAAATGTTGTAAAATAAAAAATAATCTCCGCTAATAGAAAGTCAAACAATTTTGCCTTAAACTGCACATATCTGTGAAATTACTCTTACTGCAATAGTTTTTATTTGAGTCTGTTTTTGTTTCTTTTTTAAGAGAAGCATCTCAAGCTAAATCGATATGCATTAATTAGGACCATTAGGTCTCCTGAGGTAGGGAAGAGCAACATCTGAGCGTCTTTTCCTCTGGGTTTTCATCTCTTTCCCACCGCCAGTGTCTAGTGTTAATACACCATTACCAGCGACCTCTGAACTTTACCCTCTCTCATCTTTGCTTTCTCTCTCTCTGTGTGTGTGTGTGTGTGAGTCTTATCAGCTCTCTGCAGATGCTCTGCCTCTGCCGTTCACATTTCGGTGTAAAATTGGCTTTTCTCTCAGCAGGATAGAGAGGGATTATCCTCTCTCCTCCGCTCAGCAGAATTAGCTGCCGGAATAACCAGCGACCCATTTTCAGCTTATTTTAGGAAGCGCTGAAACGCACTGTACGGCACATCATGAAAGCCCTGCGCTCTCTGATCTGAACTGCAGATTACCAGCAAATGTGCTTATTTGTGCAAGGTCATACATTTACAAACAAAACCAGAGGAGCGGCTGAACACAAAGGGTCCGAAATTACCCCAGTCTAAATGCTGCCATCATCAGTTTAATTGGGATGGCGAAACGGGTTGCAGGCCTACTTTTGTTCTGGGGAATACAGTGGGGGGAAGGTATTCAAGATGTCATGTTTCTGGGAATAATATTGCCAAAGGAGCTGTTGACATGGAATTGAACCAGATTTTGGTGAAAACCCAAACAATACACCATAAGAATAAAACAAAACAAAACAAACCTGAAAAATGAGTAATAGCAATAAAATGACACGAGGAGAAAGTGTTGAACTACTGAAATGTATTTAATAATTTATATAAAAGGCCAGTTTGGTGATGGCAGCTTAATGACGCCTCTCATATGGAGAATGAAGTCTCATGCATTGCTCAGGTGTGAGTTTTTCACAGGCTTTAACACAAATCTGAAAAGTTCTGTGGGTCTCGTCTATCAAATCTAAGCTTTATTTTGTATTTTCTATTGGATTCAAGTCAGGTGATTGGCTGGGCCATTCCTCAGCTTGATTTTCTTTCTCTGAAAGCATTTGAGAGATTCCTTGGCTGTGTTTTGGATCATTGTCCTGCTGTAATGTCCACCCTGGTTCCATCTTCATCCTCCTGCTAGTGTAGATGTTGGGCTGAAGCAGCTGATATTCACTTACACTGATGAAGGGCAGAGGGTTCCTGAAGAACTACTGAGAGATTTCAGCTGCTGTCTGGGCTTTCACTGCCTCTCTACATCTCCCTTTCTTCATGTGTTCAATACCTTTTCCCTGTGTCATTTCATTTTATTACACATAGCTTACTTTAAAAAACTAATCAGATTTGTTTTCTTTTAATACATGGATTTTTTGGGTTGTTATCAATTTCAAGTCAACGACACCTTTAAAAACATGTTTTCTGAGAAAAATGGTGACGTGTTCAATACTTATTTCCCCCGCTGTATATTAAAGACCCCATCATGACAAAAGAAGTGTTATGTAGCTTTTTAGCTCGAGGCTGTTGCT